>NW_027507903.1:112153025-112753025 GCF_037356315.1 Lithobates pipiens | reverse complement strand
ACACCAGTGCATGCAAATTTAGTGAACATCTAATACAATTAGATACAATCTAATAAAACAATACAACTAATACAATCTAATAAAACTGCTGTGAGTGCAAAAAACATGGAAGTGTATAGAAATCATGTGGCATGCTACAATCTTGCTGTTGTCTTTGTCCAATTCACTTTAAACCCTGATGCCCTTTAACAGTACTAGAAACCTAGGAGACACAAATACTATTATGCAATAAAACTGTGAAAAAGCAGATAGACAGAGTTTTAAACTCACTTATGTCATATAAGTAAAAAGTTCATTCTGACCCTTTGCTATGGGTTACCACCCTTTTCACTTTTCCTGTGCTTAAATAAACTGGCAATCCAAACTCTGTTAGCAGGGAGGCTACGGGGTTGATTTACTAAAGGCAAAGTGCACTTGCTCCAGAGCTTAGTAAATGAGGTAAAGCTTCACTTTACAAAGAATGCTCAATCGCATGCAAGGAAAAAATAAAAAAAAGACAGCATTTTTGCATGCACATGATTGGATGATAGAAATCAGCAGAGCTTTCCCTCACTTCAGAGTTTCCCTTTAGATCTAGAGCTACTGCACTTGCAGTGCACAGTATATTTGCCTTTAGTAAATCATCCTCAATGTTTAATGCTTTTTCCTCATATATGATGTGGTGGTACAGTTGTATATACCCACTATATAAACTATATAACTATATAACATCAACCAATAAGAGCATGCAGCGCTTCCTGGAAAGAATTTAAATAACCTGGGATTGGCAAATGTATGAATTATCATTCTGCAAGCATTTGCTGCAAAGTAGTTTAAAAATCCTGACTGGGCATCATATGCCGTCCTCAGGATTTTGAGCCGCTGCGCGCCCCCAGGGGCGTGCATCGCGGCGATCGTTGTTGCGGGGTGTCAGTCTGATACCCCGCAACTACGATCTCGGTAAAGAGTCTCCGACAGAGACGGAGACTCTTTACCACGTGATCTGCCGTGTCCAATCACGGCTGATGACAGTGTAAATAGGAAGAGCCGGTGATCGGCTTTTCCCCACTTGTGTCTGTTAGACGTGAGTAGAGGAGAGCCGATCCGCTGCTCCTCTGACAGGGGGGGTCTGTGCTGATCGATTATCAGCGCAGCCCCCCCCCCCCCCGAGGATGCCCGCACTGGACCACCAGGGACGCCACCAGACCACCAGGGATGCCCATCACCAGGTATGCCACCCTAGACCACCAGGGATGCCAGTCAGTGCCCACAATGGATGCCAATCAGTGCCCAAAATGGATGCCAATCAGTGCCCACAATGGGCATCACTGATTGGCATGCATTATTGTTTGGCACTGATTGGCATCCATCAGTACAAAACAATACAATGCCGCCTATCAGTGCCCATCCGTGCCACCTATCAGTGTCCATCTGTGCCACCTATCAGTGCCCATCCATGCAAACTATCAGTGCCCATCTGTGCCGCCTATCCATGCCCATCTGTGCTGCCCATTCATACTGCCTATCCATGCCAATCCATGCCAGCTATCAGCGCCAATTTGTGCCACCTATCAGTGTCCATCCGTGTTGCCCATCAGTGCCACCTATCAGTGCCCATCAGTGCCACCTATCAGTGCCACATATAAGTGACCATCAATGCCACTTCATCAGTGCCACTTCATTGGTGCCACCTCATCAGTGCCGTCTTATCAGTGCCCGTCAGTGCAGCCCCATCAGTGCCCATCAGTGAAGGAGAAAACATACTTATTTACAAAGTTTTGAAACTGAAACAAAAAAAACATATTTTTTTTCAAAATTATTGCTCTCACTCTACCGATTGTGGCAATACCTCACATGTGTGGTCTGAACACCGTTTTCATATGTGGGCACTGCTCACGTATGCATTTGCTTCTGCATGTGAGCTCGGTGGGATGGGGCTCATTTAAAAAAATGTATTTCTTATGTATTTTACCTTTAATTTTTTAGTTTTACACTGTTATTTAAAAAAATAAATTGTGTCACATTTATTCCGGTAAGCAGCGGAGGGTACCGGAGCGTGGCGGGAGGGGGAGCCTTCTCCCGCCGCCAATAAAAGTGATTTTGCGGTGAATCTGCCACAGAGACCACTTTTATCGGAAAGTGGACTGCCGGCTGAAGAAGTGGATACCGGGTTTATGGCAGCTAGCTTCTGCCATAACAACAATACTCCTCTTCAAAGTACCGACGTATAACGATGGCGGGAGGTCTATAAGTGGTCAAAGCTTTCATACAGCACAGTGCTTGTGCTGTGTCACTTGGCCACCTGTAATACCTGGCTCATCCTGCCTGGCTATAACCTCCCCTCTGTACGCTGACTCCAATATATCAGGTCTGCTGAGCCTGACACCATAGTCATTCCTATGTGCTTCCGTCATCCGAAGCCTTCTATCTGTCTCTTCTGTGCTCTCTCCTCCTATCCTCTCTGCCTGTCAGCTTGTGACAATGCCTGCCCCCTCAACTCCTGCTGCTCAAATAACTTTCAGATCTTCATAACATCCCCTCTGTTTTCTAATCCTGTGTGCCCTTGTATGGGTAGTTTATAAAAAGTCTGCTATAACTAATTTCACAGCTCTTCTCAGCGATCGCATGATCGGCTGTCTCTCTCTATCCTCTCTTCTCTCCCGAGTGATGTCAACGGAGGAATCTTGGCCCCGCCCACCGCATCTATCAGATGAGGAGAGAAGAAAGCCAGCTGCTCATGTGATTGCTGAGAAGAGCTCTGAAATGAGGTATAGCAGGCTTTTTTTTATAAGTCACTCACACAGGGGCACACAGGGGAACACGGGATTAGAACACAGAGGGTATGGTATGAAGATGTGAAAGTGACAGCCACTTTAAGTTGTCATGAAGGAGTAAACTAATATACAAGATGTTTGGTAACACTTTATTCAGGCCTGTTGTAAGCAGGCACCTTCTACAGTGAATGCCCTGGTTATAAGCTCATTGACTTTCGTATACAGTAGATGTTTCTGTAAGATATACATGGCACTTCAGGCTAATTGTGACTTCTTCTGACCTCATGACCAGAGAAAGGAGACAACGCCGCAGCAGCACTAGTTGATTATGCAAAAAGATGCAGAGAAAGCATCCATGATGACTGTTATGCCACGTACACACGACCGGACTTTTCGAGGGACTAGGTCCGACAGACTTTCGACGGAGTTCTGACAGAGTTCTGACGGACTTTCCGAATGAACGGACTTGGCCACACACAATCACACCAAAGTCCAAAGGATTCGAACGTGATGACGTACGGCTGGACTAGAATAAGGAAGTTCATAGCCAGTAGCCAATAGCTGCCCTCGCGTTGGTTTTTGTCCGTCGGACTAGCATACACACGAGCGGATTTCTCGGTAGGGACTGGGTCTGGCAGAGTTCTGGCGGAAAAATTTGAAACATGTTCCATTTCTAAAGTCTGTCAGACTTTTGCAAATCAAAAGTCCGCTGCAGCCCACACACGATCGAATGGTCTGCCGGAATCATTCCGTTGGACTTTTGATGTTGAAAAGTCCGGTCGTGTGTACGTGGCATTACTGATATATGTCTATGCAACATTGAAGTCCCTTTTCATTCTCCAACCACCATCAAATGACCACCAATAGTCATTCCTTGAAGGAAACCAGTACTGATAGAAAATGTAGGTTGCCACTGATGACCTCACATTCTAGAGATGCTCTCTGGCTATCGTGATAATTCAACGGTGACCAGGATAAATTATGGAGATCAGGATTTGTGTCTTTTCTCTATCTTTCCTTATCTGTGTATTTGTTCTATTTCAGCGACTCAGAAAGTACTACAACCGCAGGCAGCCAAATAACTAACATGTGGCATTCTCCATATTTCTTAATACAGGTTTCCTTTAAAATAAACAATGATTGCGACCTTGCCTTCCATTGCTCATTCCTTTCCAGACTGGCATAACATATGGTAACAATCAGAGTTAAGTGCTGTAGACAGAAGCAGTGGAAGGACGTAGTGCTGTAGCAACCGATAAAATGAAGATGAACAAGAATGGAAAACTGATATACAAAAGAAAGAATAAAATAATATAATGAGAACATGGCCTGAGGAAACTGTACAAAGTAAACTAAAAGAAACGGGAGACAAAATAAAAATACAGAGGTATATTTTAAAGATGTACAGTGAAAGTGAGCTTCATTTAATAAAAGGATTTTGAATGGGGAAAAAACATGAACTGAAGTGAAACATGATCTAGATAAATGTCAAGGGAAGGGAACAACAGGAGGGAGCCTAAGGGTAATGCCACATGGACACTTTCATGCTGGTAGTTTCCCTTGTGTACCTAGCTGTCAGTTGCTGCCATCATAACAGGAAGAAGTAAGCAAAGTACACTTCTTCCCCAATACACATGGGAGATTAAATCCTAAAGACCTGAGCATGAGTTATCAAGGAGATATCACAAGAAATTAAAAACTTTATCATTGACGACTGTTTAAAAGAGTTAGAGTAGACACTAACCCCATATATATAACCCATAATCCATTTTAAAGAGAGGAATTCTAGCAAATAATTAAAGTCATGTCTGTATAAATTACTGTTTTAGTTTGCTCGTATGTGCGTATTTTGCCATTGTCACTTTTCATTTCATGGTATAGGAACATTTCTGTCTAACCACTCTACAACTGATTTCTAAAAACTAGAGAACAAAGAAAATAACCTCAGTAGGTTTCCTCCCTTGCTCTTTGTAAGTTTAGGCACGCAGTCTCTGACCAGTACCAGGAAAATAGCATAAGTAGGAAGGATTGTTATAGGTGACGCCTCTCACATTATCTGCACCATCTTAGGAAATCATGGTTGTAAACCCTTAAGTGTTAGCAAAGTTCCTCCCCTCTCTCTATGGTCTTGTACTGAATTTGTGGTATTACTGGACAAAATACCAGACAAGTATTAAAGCAGGATTCAGTTTTGTTTTTTTAAACTGCAGCTTTTGCAAAAATAATAAATATAGCCTTTCTGCAATACTCAGCTTTTCCGTGATGACCCTTAACCTCCCTGGCGGTATGATTATGTCAGATTTTTGATGCAGAATGCGGTACAATATTTTGCATGGAAATTCAGCATTTTATATTGTAGGCCTGTAATTCATAGGAATAACTTAAATCTGTCCAAACAAGAGTCTAGTAGACATCCCGGGTATGATAAAGTTTAAAACACAAAATCATAAATTATAATATAATAAATAACTATACATAATTATAATAAATAATAAAAAAAATTCAATAATGTAATCAAATAAAAACACAGAAATTTGCTCAGTTGCAGAATTGTCGCTGTCATTACTTTCAGTGTTTGATGATGAATTTCCCCACAAATCACTATCGCTCAATTCTGCAAGTGATTTTAATTTATTATCGCTGTTTTCTAGCTGGTCTAAAACTTTTGACGTAAAGGGACACTTTTTGGTTGCTATGGACAATCTCAAGTTTCTAGGCAGAAAGAACTGTATATATAGTATAAAACTACATGCAGGGCACCGGACAAAGAATTAGGTTCAAAACGGATGTGAAATGATTTGATACAGTAATGTAATCTGTAAGATTACAGTGTACTGTATGTATTATGTGTTTTTTACTTTTTTGAATTTGGCGCTGGGCTCCGTTCCCAAGCGTTGCGGCGCCCGCAGGGAACAGAGTCTGGCACAGTGATGAAGCGAGCAGAGGACACAGCCAACGGACACAGCGGGAGGATATGGCAGGATCCATGGCAGTGTGGTTCGGGGTTACTGCTATTTTGGTAATGAAAATTCAAAGACTGTAACACAGGTGATAGGTGCCCGTGGCAGTAATGTAAAAGAGATGTGTAAGCATATACTAGAGATATTTCAGTGTGATGTACGCAGAATGAGAAGGGGTTTCTTCCCTGAAGAGGTATCTTCTACAAAATTCTTATTATAGCCTTTCCTGAGCCAAATAATATGTGCTTCACACACTAGAGTAGTGGCCATTTGGCATGAGATTGCAGACTACCAAGTCCTAAGACATCTTTGTAGCTAAATTACATCTTTGTAGCTTAATCGGATAAGTACAATAAAGCAAAGACGCTTCATTGGTCATACCAGCCATGACATACACATCTAAATGTTTCCCTGTATAAGATAGCCAGTGTTGTACAGGCATACCCCACTTTTAAGTATGCAATGGGGTTTATTTACTAAAGCTGGAAAGTGCAAAATCAGGCTCGCTTCTGCATAAAAAAACAATGCGCTTCTAGGTTTTATTACCAAAGCTTAATTGAAAAAGCTGAGGTTAGAAGCTCATTGGTTTCTATGCAGAAGTGAGCCTGATTTTGCACTTTCAAGCTTTAGTAAATAAACCTCATTACGTACTTAAAAGTGGGGTATGCCTGTACTGTAAAGGTACTACCGATAGCACCAAATAATAACAAAAAAAAAGCCAATATTTATTAATATTTCATTTCACCACTGCCATGGATAGCAAATACACACTACAGTAGGTACATTTCCGAGGTTGCTTCAAAGAAATATTACAATGTACAGGCATACCCCACTTTTAAGTACACAATGGGGTTTATTTACTAAAGCTGGAAAGTGCAAAATAAGGCTCACTTCTGCATAGAAACCAATGAGCTTCTAACCTCAGCTTGTTCAATTAAAGCGGGGTTCCACCCTAAAGTGGAACCTCCACTGATCGGAACCCTCCCCCCCTCCGGTGTCACAATTGCCACCTTTCAGGGGGGAGGGGGGTGGAGATACCTGTCAAAGACAGGTATTTACACCCACTTCCAGGCATAGACTCCCGTGGGAGTCTACGCCATTTCCTGTCCTGCCGCGCTGTCTGCTGGGACACACACGCATGCGCAGTAGGGATCTGGGAAGTGAAGCCGATTCGCCTCACTTCCTGATTCCCTCACCTAGAATGGTGGCGGCAGCAGCCGAGAGCCGAGCGATTGATCGGCCTCGGCTGCCGGCAACGCTGGAACCCGGGACAGGTGAGTGTCCATTTATTAAAAGTCAGCAGCTGTAGTATTTATAGCTGCTGGCTTTTAATATTTTTTTTGTAGGTGGAATCCCTCTTTAAGCTTTGGTAATAAAACCTGGAAGCTCATTGTTTTTTATGCAGAAGTGAGCCTGATTTTGCACTTTCCAGCTTTAGTAAATAAACCCCATTGCATACTTAAAAGTGGGGTATGCCTGTACAACACTGGCTATCTTATACAGGGAAACATTTAGATGTGTATGTCATGGCCGGTATGACCAATGAAGCGTCTTTGCTTTATTGTACTTATCCGATTAAGCTACAAAGATGTAATTTAGCTACAAAGATGTCTTAGGACTTGGTAGTCTGCAATCTCATGCCAAATGGCCACTACTCTAGTGTGTGAAGCACATATTATTTGGCTCAGGAAAGGCTATAATAAGCATTTTGTAGAAGATAACTCATCAGGGAAGAAACCCCTTCTCATTCTGCGTACATCACACTGAAATATCTCTAGTATATGCTTACACATCTCTTTTACATTACTGCCACGGGCACCTATCACCTGTGTTACAGTCTCCATAGTAAAATGACAGTATAGCATAAAGTAGTGATTCACCTTGCTGCTGATATGTACATTGATATCTTTCCCTTTTTTTCTCTGTGTTCACAACAAATATTCCTTTTCTCTTCATCTATCAAGTTAGATATAGAGTACAAAAATGCTTGAGGTTTGTTACACCATTGCAATCTAATTATCACTTTGCGTTCTATAATATATAACACTTCACATCTCTGATGCTGCCTTTCTTATACTTCAGTTTTTGGTTGTTATTATGTAATTATACTATAAATATCACCATTATTTATTAGGTTCCTTTCTTATCCTCTTATTGACAGACCACTATATCCCTATACTTCCCTAACATTATTTAAAGCTGTCTCTGGTGCTATGTGTATAATGCATGCTCTAATTTTACCACTGCACTTTCTGATATATACAGCTATTGCATACAAAATATATAAAAATATATAAAATATATATATATTTCATTTCATTTCATTTCATTTCATATATATTTCATTTCATATAAAGGTAGCCCAAGTCTTTGATTCTTTATGGATAGTGACAACTTCCTATCTTTTCTTTTATTCTTGGAAAGCAACAATTTTATTCTATTGAAGGAATGGACTTGATGAGATTTAGCACTGATGTGTGGATTGAGGGTGTTAGGGGACATTGCAGTTTTAGGACAATGCCTCACTTCCATGACTCCTACAAATATCGTCAATGTGCAAGTTAATCCCCTCATAATTGACTTGTAGACCAGGGAATGCCTCAGTCCTTGGAGCCCTAAATATCTACTTGAAGTGCAGGGAATGCCTTCTTCAGTCATTGGAGCCCATGGTTTTGGCACAGGCAAATGTGGAGCAAGAACCAAGGCTCTTTTTACTCTTTTGGCACTAGTTCTCTATTTTTGTAAATACACATCATCCTGGCCTTTTCCTTTATTGCTTGGTCTCCCCTTAAAACTTCAAACAATAATGGGTGTGATAAGCGCTGAGCCTTTAGTCTCATTGTCATTAGCAGTCTTGTAAAAAGCTATAATCATAAAATATAATATATAACAAGTAATTCCCCAAGACACCTAATTTATACTTTCACATGGACAAAGCTAAGGTGGCCTACCTATATTCACGAGCACAGAACAGACAGGTTCACCAGAGCATCAATCTGCAAATGAATTTAATCCACTTTTGGAACTAAACCCTTCTGTTGTAGTTACCCTGCTGTTAACTATATATTTTAACCTGATTTATGCATTTTCATCCACTTTTCTTCTGCTGACCATACCTGTATTTCCAGTGTAGAGCCATATGTTATCCCAATAATTGCATTGTATTCTGAGGGTCTGAGGAAAGCCTTAGATGATTCAATTTTACTTCCTTCTACAACAAAGAAAATTGCTTGATTCCCCCATCAACACGTTCAATGTAGATGGGGGAATCCCTCCCACAGCACTATTGTGGTCCACCTGGGGAGGGGGGGGGGGCTGGGGGGAACAGAACACGATTACTGCTAGCAGCCAGCTAGCCAGCTATAGCGGCCAGCTGTATTTGCCTGTAAAAAATCTGCCAGGCTAGTTGTACCCAAGTCAATCGATGGATCAACTTGGTTAAAACCAGATTGCCCGTAGATGGATGGAACCTCAGTTGATTCAGCAGGGAACAACCGAAGTTCAATCCATCCATGGATGACTTTACAACAGTTACTTCTGGGTTTGCCCCATGTGTTCAGACCAGAATGCATGTTAAACCTCTATTACATTAGCATACACACTCCCATGGTGACAATCAAGCTCATGCCATTCAGCCTTCCTCTGTTTTAGGCTCACAATTCATGTTACAATCTGAACAAACAAACCACTGTACAATCAACTTTAGATCTACCAAAACGATGTACTGTGAGGATCTAGCGAAACTATCCACTCAACATGCATCCAGTCTGATAGTCCTTTACACTACAAGCTTGTTGATAGATCTAAAAAAAATGGGCAATCAGATTATAATGTGTGTAAGTCTCTGAAATCACTATATTTTCAGTATTACACTTTTTTACACTATTACACAATTTTACATGACCTTTTCTGTAAATATAATTGTTTCATAGCTCCTGCCAATTCCACTCTTTTATCATAATCTAGCCCATTACATGTGTTATGCCAAGAGAGATAGCAGCATCAGGATTCTAGTTTACAAAGGAAATAACAATCATATTTTCAAAAAGGTTCACAAAATAGGTCTTACTAAGACAGAGTAGGAAATAGGGCCATGCTAACAGAGTACTTTGCAATAGCTGTTAGTGGCTTCTAACACATCCTCAAAAAGAGCGCATTTCCTTTCGTGATCAGTGACAGTTTATATGCTCAGAAATAACAGCCCTCTATATACTTATGATCAGTGGTAGTCTTTTAGCTTCCTAAAGAAATCCCTTTTTCTTTGGTGGTCAGTGGAGCCTCGTGTCTTCTAATAAAAGAACCTTTAATTACATGGGTGTTCAGTGTAATAATCCCTACAATTGGATTACTGGACACACAAGTATCACATACTTTTTCATTCTTATGTAAAGACTACAGAAAATAGATTACTGAACATTTCAGAGTAACTAAAGTGTATTTGAGATTGTCTCTGAAGACTATATCAGTGTGGGAGTAGTTTGTACTTTGTTTTCATAATGATAATTTGTATTACGCTGTAGTTAAATATGAAGTATACAGATTTACAAAGATTATGGCAACTCTTCAGTAATCTGCAATTGGAAAACCTAAAGCCTGTCACCAAAGACGTGTTCCATTACTATAATGAGCATTTGCTGTCCTTTAAAATAATCTCACAGTGCAGCCTCCACCTCTAAAACCGAGTCACCGACTGAGACTGTGAAGACTTGTAAAAAAGATTTATGGCATATGGGGCACAATTCTTCTTCAGTAGAAGAGTGGTAGCAGTGATGACAGATACAAAAATATATTTATGTTATACAGATATGTACTTAAAAGTATATACTGCATATATACATAAGAAAAGAGCCCTGAGGCGATTCAGTTCATATAGGTAGCGCTATACAAGTCATTCATTCATATATTGTTTTTTGTTTTGTTTTGTTTTTTTCTGGTTGTGACCAAATCCATACCTTTAGTTGTGTGAACTGGACATGATTTTAATGGATTTAAAAAGGTAAAACCATTCTGGTCAATGCTAACAGTAATGGGTTTCCAGAGGAAAGTTTACAAGTTGTCTTAAGAGGCATTGAGAAAACTATTTATAATAATACACAATAACAGTACTGAGCTATAACGGCTAAGCTAAGAAACAAAAGGTGTAAAAATGAGGAATGGGTATAAAACATTTGTGTGTGTGTGTGTGTATGTATATGTATATATATGTAGCGGCGGCTCCTGAAGAGCCCCTGCTATGCGTTTTTCTAAAATTAAAGTTGCCTAAACTGCAGTTTGGTTTGGCTATATTTGTCTAAATTGGACCTCTGCATCAGTCTGACTGGACCGTGAGATGTTCAGCCTGGCCACAGGGGGCACTGTCTCTTGTGGCGGGCGTGGAACTATGGTCTGGTTAGGTGCTTAAGTTACTCTGTTTCAGGGCCAGGTCAGTGGGGTGGACCTCTCGCTGTGCCCCTTGGGAGAGGGTATTTAAGATGTGGACGTCACGTGCTTCGGGGTTCTGGTCCAGTATGATGCTGATTACATGGTCCTGGTCCTCCTGACCAGCCCCCAGGAAGGTTATGGCCTGGGGTGCGGATCCACCCGACTTTAATGTCTTGGAGCTGGCTAGCCCAAGGCAAGGAAACTAAAGGAGGATTCTGAGGTGGTTGGGTGCCATCTCCGGTTCGGGAGAGACCCAGTGTACTTCAAGCATTCCAGGGGAGGATTCTTTAGAAGAACACCACGTACGGGTTGGTTTTCTTAACGAGAGCCTGGAAGGGCTGAAGTATCTAAGAGAATCCGGTCTTGTGGATATCGCCAAGCAGGCTAAAAGATCCAGGTATCCTACAAGTGCTCCAAAGCTTAGTTTCCCTACACGTTCTGCAACAACGTCTGAGACAAAGAGTTTGTTCCTGAGCAAGCAACTAGTTGGCTGCTAGGTCTTGTGAGAGAGGGACTGTCCAACTCGAGTGATCATCCAGCTGCGAATGGCTATTCTCTGGATGCAGTCAAAGTAAGCAAGTTCTTTAACGTTTTTGGACTTTGACATTAAGAGTAACTTCCTTTTCCAACCCTCTGATACCAAGTTGAAAGACTGTTCAATTGTCTGAGTTTTTGCAAATAAAATCCATTCAAGTGGATCTATTGTCAGTCTCAAGTTACTGGGCCATTTACCACGGGACATCCCCTAGACGTGCAACAAGGAGAACGGAGGGTAACGGTAAGCCCAAAAATAACCAGCAGCTCCTTCGGGGGTTAGTGCTACATATATATATATATATATATATATATATATATATATGTATATGAGCTGTTTATTTCTTGCTCACAGGAGTCTAGCATTTTGTGTCCTGAAGCTGAGACATATTTGTGTAACCTGTAGAATAAATGCTACCCTGTTTCCCCTAAAATAAGACCTAGCGTGATTGTCGGTGTTGGCTGCAATATAAGCCCTACCACCCAAATAAGCCCTACTCTGTTTCCTCAAAAATAAGCCCTACCCTGAAAAGAAGACCTACAAGAACTTTAACTAGGGCTTATTTGGGGGGTAGGGCTTTTATTGCAGCTATCACCGACAATCACACTAGGTCTTATTTTAGGGGAAACAGGGTAAGTACACTACTTTTAAGTTAGCTGCTTCTAGCAGAGCACACTCTGTTAACTACTTGACCTCGAGAAGGTTTTACCCCCTTCATGACCAGGGTATTTTTTGCTTTTCAGCACTGCGCTACTCTAACTGGCGGGAAATCTGGTGGGTCATTTCCTGACACTGACGTTGCTAGTGACATTAATTTAGGGATAATACAGTACACTGACACTGTACCGACACTGGCTGGGAAGGGGTTGTTTGTATGCCTAGCAATGCATAATGTTCAGGGAGAAGAAATAGCCGGATCACTGTTCCCTCTTTTTGTATGTGTGATTGGACACAGTCGATCAGCTGACTTCAGCCAAAAGCATTGGCTGAAATCAGCTGCCAAAATCATGCTGTGTCCATTCACATCACGGGTCAGCAGGGGGCTTGCACGTGCATGCCACTGAACCCAAAAGAATCAACCAACGTACAGGTACCTGATTGTGTCTGCACCTGCCGGTCATTTGCAGTATATCTACTGTGAGCAGTTGGCAGGTACTTAACCACTTAAGGACCGCCGATGTACGTCAACAGAATGACATGGCTGGGCACAAGCACGTACCTGTACGTTGCTCTTTAAGTGCCCAGCTATGGGTCGAGAGCACAGTGCCGGCGGCGCGCTCCTGAGCTCCATGACCGTGGCCGCGGGACCAGCGGACACGATCGCCGCTGGTGTCCCGCGATCGGGTCACAGAGCTGAAGAATGAGGAGAGGTCTGTGTAAACAAACCTCTCCCCATGCTTCCTACTGTGGCTGTCACCGATTGTCTGTTCCCTGATATAGGGAAAGACGATCACTGACATCACATGCCAGGCCACGGCCCCTACAATAAAATAAAACACATAACGTCATACATAACCCCTACACTGCCCCTTAGTGGTTAACTCCTTCACTGCCAGTGGCATTTACACAGGATACAGTGCATTTAAATAGCACTGATTGCTGCATAAATGACAATGGTCCCAAAAATGTGTCAAAAATGTCCAATGTGTTCGCCATAATGTCGCAGTCACAATAAAAATCGCTGATCGCCGCCATTACTATTAAAAAAATTTTTTTTTATAAAAATGCTATAAAACTATCCCCTATTTTGTAAAAGATATCGTTTTTGCACAAACCAATCAATAATCCCTAATTGCGATTTTTTTTTACCAAAAATATGTAGAAGAATACGTATCGGCCTGAGGAAAAAAAATATTTTTTTTATATATTTTTTGGGGATATTTATTATAGCAAAAAGTAAAAAATATTGCATTTTTTTCAAAATTGTCGCTCTATTTTTGTTTATAGCGCAAAAAATAAAAACCGCAGAGGTGATCAAATACCACCAAAAGAAAGCTCTATTTGTGGGGAAAAAAGGACGCTAATTTTGTTTGGGAGCCACGTCGCACGACCGCGAAATTGTCAGTTAATGCGATGCAGTGCCGAATCGCAAAAAGGGGCTTGGTCCTTTGGCTGCAAATTGGTCCGGGGCTTAAGTGGTTAAGGAGAAATAATCAGCTATACTGATAAGTACCACAAAATTCATACTGTCTGGCAGTCTCCAATGTAAACACAAACACTTTAGTACCCAATCTTCATCTTTGATATTAGGGTCTGTATTGGCAGGCTTTGGAAGTGTGTCAATGGCATCAGTTTGAGACCCTTCTAAGATTGTTGAGAATTCATTGCCAGGTACATCAGAATTGCAGTAAATCTCCTTATAATCTACTTCAAGGGGGTTTTGTATTCCATACAACAAAAGCTCATGCATGGAGGCCCTTACAGAAGCTTGAACACTGTACAAAATTGTCAATTTGATGCCCAATAACAAAAATGTAGCCACAGCCAAAAAGTTTTGTCTGTGAACATTCTGGTCGATGCACAGAGCTTTAGTGACTAGTGTACATTTTTGTAGCTAGTAACGTTTTTTTTATGAGATTATGATAAAAGTGTTAGTTTTTCTACAATTAAAAAAAAATGCAGCCACAGCCTGACAACTTCCTTTTTAAGCTATCTGGCAAATGCAGTTACACTCTTGTATACAGGCAAAGAGAAGAAATAAAGTGCAGACTGTAATGTTACTTTAATAGTAAATAAAAGACAAGGGGCAACTCACATGGAATGGAAATTAAAAATACGCATCATGTCTCAAGGTAACATCACCAGGGGGAGAGATTGCAATCCCTCCCTCCGGTGACATCACTATGTATGCACTGCAGACCACGCCGCGCTCCAACGCCATCTTTACCTCTTCATGGACAACTTCTGCGGGGTCTCCTGAATCAAGCGGTGTACCGTGGGTTGAATAATCAATACAAGGTCGCAGTTCACCATTCTTCTTCTTCACAAAGAAGAAACCAGCACCAGCAGGAGACAAGGATTTGTGTATGAAACCTCGAGAAAGTGTGTCTGCAACATACTCCTCCATGCCCTTATCCATCCAAGACCGACAAAGGGTAAACCCGGCCAGGAGGGGGTATGGCACCAGGCTGAAGCTCAATTGCGCAATCATATGACCAGTGTGGAGGCAAACTACCGGCTTGACCTTTGTCAGACATCGCTAAAATTGCAGTACTACTCACGCAGGGAGGAGAGTGAAGAGGTGCACAGGACCTTGGCTACCTTCTGGAAGCATGTCTTACTGCATTGTGGCGACCAGGTGAGAACCTCAGCACGGAGCCAATCAAAAGAGAGGTTGTGCCTCTGTAACCAAGGATAACCAATAACCAGCGGAAACTTAGGTGAGGAAATAACTTGGAATTGGATTATTTAATGGTGAAGAGCCCCTACGGCCATAGACAACAGAACAGTCTCATGAGTCACATGGGCAGGCTGTAGAGGTCTTCCGTCAAGAGCCTCAATGGCAAGTGTAGTCTCACGCAGCTTCAGCATAATTGTGTGCTTCGATACAAAGGCAGCATCAATGAACAGGCCTGCAGCCCCAGAGTCAATATATGATATATGTATCTCAATGGACGTCTCAGCTGAAGAAAGGGTAACCGAAACCAAGGGCTTATCCTTTTGGATAACTGGGGATGAAACAACGCCACCTAAGGTCTGTCCGTGACAGGACCTCAAGGTTAGGGCGTTCCCTGGACAGGTAGGACAAGACTTCAAAAAGTGACCTGCCTGGCCACAATAAAAGCACAATCTCCCCCTCCTCCTAAGGTTCTCTCATTCGCAGAGAGACGCGTGAAGCCCAAGTGCATGGGTTCATCTTAAAAGACTGACTCGGTACCAGGAGGCATGGGAGGTGAGGGAGGCAAGGGTGAGACTGCAAAGTTCAGGGACAAATGTACAGGAGGCTTCCACAGGCGCTCCTTAAAAGGGAGTCTTTCTCTGAGTCTGGAGTCAATGAGGATGGTAAATGTGATCAATCTCTCCAGCTCAGTGGGTGTATCTCGGGCTGCTATCTCATCCTTGATGGTATCCGAGAGACCATGAGAAAAAGCAACCACGAGGGCCTCATTGTTCCAAGCAACCTTTGCTGCTAGAGTACAGAATTCAGTGACGTAATTGGCAACAGTTCTCGTACTCTGTTTGATGGACATGAGGCACGTGGCAGCAAAAGCGGAGCGTGCGGGAACGTCAAATACCCATTTAAAATAAGTCACAAACTCAGGGTAACTCAAGACAACAGGTTTTTGCATCTCCCATAGAGAGTTTGCCCAGGCCAAGGCTCTCTCAAAAAGCAGTTGGGTTGAGAAACCCTCTGCATTGGACTGGATCGCTGGGGAAGTGGAGTGGAACCAGACATACCTCTTATAGAGGTAATACTCAATGTGCCTGCACAGAGACTGGAGCAGCAGCAGGGACAGCCTGCAACACAGGTTGTACTGGAGCAGGACAGTGGGAGATTCCAGGTGAGCCGTGTGACTCAGGAGCGTTTGTAAAGCCATAGCAAACTGATCTATGCGGTGATCCTGCTCATCCAATCTGGAAAAAATATTACCAACAAGTGGATTGACTGCATCTTCTGAATTCATGACCTTCACCTACTGTCAGAAACCATGAATCAGACTGAGACAGACGTACAGTTAACTCACACTTCTTTAATACTAATAAAAGAAGGTAAACAGAATAAACGTAGTCAAAACATAGCCAGTAGTTCAGGAACCGGAATGGATAGTCAGACAAGCCAAAATGTAAGGGAGTCAGAGATGAGTGTAGTAGAACAGCGAGCAGGATCTGGAGCTAGAAGAATTATCAGCCAAGCAAGTCTTTAACAGGAACACTGGAGATGTTTCACGTCTCTAGAGATGTGGCCAAGGCGTGACCAAGGTGAAGGCAGAGTTCATCTGGGCTGGATGGCTTAAATAGGCAGGACTGACGAGCAGGATATCATCAACCGGTAAGTCACTCTGGAGAAATAGGAGCTGGTGATTAGCTGACAGCTGAGCGGCTAGCTTTGAGAAGAAAAGGCTGAGCCCAGCCCTGACAGTTTTCCTATCCCATATATAATAGAAGAATCTTTGATTTATGGGGTTTTAATTAAAAAATATATTTTATGGTTTAGGGTTTGTTCTGCCCACCATACAGTAGGTTTTATAATATATTGAGTATAAAATTTTTTTTATTTTCTATAACAAGTAAATGGTGTGGCATATTGGTTATGATCCTGACCTATTTTGTTTGTTTCTTTTTTGCTTGTCTAGCCTAGTAGAATGTCGGGCGGCATCGGCCAGTTCAGTAGAAACCGGCTGACATTTGTCCCACGTGTATGGCAGCCGGCCCAACAGAAGCCGGACCTTTGACCAAAAATGGTCTGCTGACTGACTCCCAATCAGCACTCTCAGCCAATTGCTGAGAGCACTGACCGGAGTGTTCTTGCGGATGGCAATCCCCTTGTCAGAAAAAAAAAATGACACTGAGCACAGTTGGAGAGGCACAGCAGCAGTCCTCTTCTACTATACTATGCAAATAATGCTAAACTGTACAAAATCCATACCTAAAAGCAACCACTACTATCTACCATCTTTTCCCTCCCCACGGAACACATAAAATGGTAACCCATTCATGCATGCTATGATTTCTACATGAGAGAGATTCTGTGCACTACATCCATGCTGATTGGCTGCTGCAGATGGTATAGTTAAATATGCATGATAATGGTAGCAGCTGTAATGTACTAACTGGGGTTTGTTATGAGCCATCACACAAAAATGACATAACTAAAATGAAATGCTGCAAGTAGAAAAGTGGTAAAGGTGATTTCAGCTACCCAGACATCACCTAGCCTAGTGATTCTAGTAAAGGACACATATTTGTCCCCAGTTTACAGGTATGGGCTGAACAAACTAGAGGGGAGACTGCTAGATCTGGTGAAATATATAAGAAGAGATATTCTATCAAATGTGGAAGTCCCATTGTATTTGGATAACATTTATGCTGCTGATCATTAAAAATATTGGGCAGACTGGTTACAAAAAGTATAGATTTTGGAAAAGTAAAGTTAAAACAACTCAGAGAAGCACTCCATCTTTAATCTCTTAAAAGTGTACTGTTCAATAAAGACATTCAAACTAACGGAAAAACTTTTAAAAAGATTTTTGCGGGTACATTCCCTACAACAGAATTAAGTCTGAAAGGAAGCTAATATGGATACATACAGTGAGCGAAAAAAGTATTTGATTCCCTGCTGATTATGTACGTTTGCCCACTGACAATGAGATTAAAGTCTATAATTTTAATTTTTGAGAGACAGAAAAACAACAACAAAATCCAGAAAGACTTATTTCAAAAAAGTTAGAAATTGATTTGCATTTTAATGAGTGAAATAAGTATTTGACCCCTTTTCAAAACATGACTTAGTACTTGGTGGCAACACCCTTGTTGGCAATTACAGAGGTAAGACGTTTCTTGCAGCTGGCCACGAGGTTTGCACAAATCTCAGGAGGGATTTTGTCCCACTCCTATTTGCAGATCCTCCCCAAGTTATTAAGGTTTCAAGGCTGACATTTGGTAACTTGAACTTGCTCCCCCCACATATTTACTATGGGATTAAGGTCTAGAGACTGACTAGGCCACTCCAGGGCCTTAATGTGCTTATTCTTGAGCCACTCCTTTGTTGCCTTGGCCATGTGTTTTGGTTCATTGTCATGCTGCAATACCCATCCACAATCCATTTTCAAGTCCCTGGCTGAGGGAAGGAGGCTCTCTCCCAAGATTTGATGGTACATGGCCCCATCCATCGTCCCTTTGATGAGGTGAAGTTGTCCTGTCCCTTAACAGAACCCCCCTAAAGCATAGTGTTTTCACCTCCATGTTTGACAGTGGGGATGGTGTTCTTGGGGTTATAGGCAGAATTTCTCCTCCTCTAAACACGACAAGTCGAGTTGATGCCAAAGAGTTGATTTTGGTCTTATCTGACCACAACATTTTCACACAGTTCTCCTCTGAACCATTCAGATGTTCATTATAAAACTTCAAGAGGGCCTGTACATGTGCTTTCTTGAGCAGGGGGACCTTGCGGGCACTGCAGGATTTCAGTCCTTCACGTCGTAGTGTGTTACCAATTGATTATGGTCCCAGGTGCCGTGAGATCATTGACAAGATTCTCCCGTGTAATTCTGGACTGTTTCCTCACTGTTCTCATGATCATGAAAACTCCACGAGGTGAGATCATGTATGGAGCCCCATACCGAGGGAGATTGACAGTTATTTTGTGTTTATTCCATTTTCAAATAATATCACCAACTGATGTCACTCTCTCACCAAGTTACTTGCCAGTGGTCTTGTAGCCCATTATAGCCTTGTGTAGATCTACAATCTTGTCCCTGACATCTTTGGACAGCTCTTTGGTTTCAGCCATGGTGGAGAGATTGGAATCTGTTTGATTGCTTCTGTGGACAGGTGTCTTTTATACAGGTAACAAGCTGAGATTAGGAACACTCCCTATAAGAGAGTGCTCCTAATCTCAGCTCGTTACCTGTATAGAAGACAGCTGGGAGCCAGAAATCTTGCTGATTGATAGAGGATCAAATACTTATTTCACTCATTAACCCCCCTAGCGGTAATCCCGAGTCTGGCTCGGGTTAGGAATTTACTGATAGGAGCGGTAACCCCGAGCCAGACTCGGGATGGCTTCGCTCGATGCAGGGGAGGACACAGGGAGAGTTACTTACCTTGTCCCCTGGATCCAGCGATGTCCGCTGCGCTGTGTGATCGAGCTGTCCTCCGCTCGATTCACACAGTGCCGAGTGCCGCCGAGCTCCGTTCCCTGCAGCGTTACGGCGCACGGGAGCGGAGAACGGCGGCAAATTCAAAAAAGTAAAAACACACAAAACACACACAGTACTGTAATCTTACAGATTACAGTGCTGTATTAAAAAATACACACCCCCTTTGTCCCTAGTGGTCTGTGCAGTGCCCTGCATGCACTTTTATATTATAAATACTGTTTTTTACTGCCTGGAATTTGGAGATTGTCCATAGCAACCAAAAAGTGTCAATTTTTCAGTGTTTTAGGATTTGATTACATTATTGAATAATTTTTATTATTCTTTATTATATTATAAACTTTATCATACCCGTGATGTCTGCTAGATTCTGGTTTGAACAGATTTAAGAATTACAGGACTACAAAATAAAAGCCAGATTTCCGTGCAAAATAATTGTACCGCTTTCAGCACCTAATTCCAGACTGAATCATACCGCCAGGGAGGTTACAATACAAATCAATTTATAATTTTTTTTAAATGCGTTTTTCTGGATTTTTTGTTGTTATTCTGTCTCTCACTGTTAAAATAAATTAAAATAAATCTACCACTAAAATTAAGGACTGATCATTTCTTTGTCAGTAGGCAAACATACAAAATCAGCAGGGGATCAAATAATTTTTCCCCTCACTGTAGGAAAGGTTTGGATAGCTTTAGGTAGATAAGAAAACAATTTCCAATTCAGGTAAAGTGCATTTATATTCAATTATTTTTTGGTTTTTGATAGAATGGAGAAGAAATGGGGGGGTTATTATTTATAGGCAATTATTTCATATTTATTCGACTCCATATTGCTTAGACCCTCTTTAAAGCGGAAGCAAACTCATCCATAAAACAGTTTCATTTCCGGCACGTGCCTGAAATGTAACACTACCATTGGTTGTGCTCTCAACCAAACTGTCAAGCCATCCAATGGCTGTTGTCTAAATTGATCACATGTGCAGCTTCATGGCAGTTGTAGATTAGAGGCAAAGATGGCAGCTTCCTTGGCTGAAAAGGATAGGGGGGTTTACTTACACTTTAAACTGGGTTCCCTTTACAAGTAAAAAGATAGATATAAGAAACTATAGACCCGTAAGCATAACATCTGTTAAGTTTAAACTATATAAACATGATCAAGTTTTATGAAGAAGTATGTTCACATCTGCATGATGAATATGCTGTTGATATATTTGGATTTTGGATGTTTGGATTTTACAAAATCATTGCACATTGTTCCTCCCAATAGTCTTGTATGGCTGCTGAATATCCAAGGACAAGGGGACATGTATGTCCATCGGTAAAAAAATTGGTAAGTGGACAGAAGATCAAAGTGCAATGACAACAGAACATATTTCACATAAGCCAGAGCTATTAGTGGCATTTCAGAAGGCTCTTTTTCTTAATTACCTAATGGATAAAACAGAGAATAATGTGTCCATTATTTCTGATGACACAAAATAATGTAGTATTATTAAAAAATCAGCAGGATAGTAATGTGTTTCTGAAGGATCTTGATAAATTGGGATCTTAAGCGGTAAAATGGCTGTAATTTATTGTTGATAAGTGTAATTCACCTTGGCCATGCTAGTGAAACTGCCCCTTGTACATTAAAAAGAATAGAGTTGGTGAAAACCAACCTTAAGGACTTGCTAATAGTAGAAAGCTAAGCCTCTCCACCTTATTGCAGCAGCTGCAATAGCAGATGAAGTCTAAAGACTCGTACACACGTTTGGATTTTCTGCAGACAAAACCTCCAGGCGTGTGCCTGGATTTTGTCTTGCTTACAAGCGGAAAGGAATTGTCGGCCAACAAATACGAACGTAGTGAAGCACTACGTGGTTTTTCAGCTCTTTAGCACCACCCTTTGGGCCCCTTCTGCTAATTTCCTGTTAGTAGAAGTTTGGTGAGTGCTGATTCGCATTTTTCATTTCGCGCTTTTCATTTCACGCTTTTCAGTTTGTTTCTGAATGGCAATTCGTCAACCAGACATGTTGTGGAAACGGAGGAGATAATGTGTTATTTATTATTGTTTTGTATTGTATTTATTATTAATGAAACCTTTCTGACTAAATAATTGGGAATCAACAAATTTTAAAATTGGGAACAGGTGTGGGAAGGCAAAAGAAGGGGAAAAAATAGCGGTTAGTAGGGCATTGAGTGCCTCGGGGTTACCCAGAACATGTGTCAGCTTTGGCAGAAACAATAATGTTGTCTTCAAAGATCCATCAGTTGCTGGTCAAAGTCTGCCAGTATGAAATGGGAGACACATGTATCCCAGATTTTCTTAGATTTAGGCATGGAGTCAGTAAGTTTAGCCATGTTGTGCATTCTATTCTTAAGCCACGTACATACGATCAAATTTTCCGCAGACAAAACCTCTGACTTTTGTCTGAAGGATGTTGGCCCCAAAATTGTCTTGCATACAAATGGCACACAATTGTTGGCCAACAAACATGAACGTAGTGACGTACTCGATGTACTATGAGCCAATAAAGATGGAGATTAATTGTCATGCGCCACCCTTTGGGCTTCTACTAATTTTGTGTTAGTAGACATTTGGTGAGTGTTGATTCACGCTTTTCATTTTGTGCTTTTCATTTCGTGCTTTTCAGTTTGTTTCTGATCGCCCGTTCTACAAACAGAGATGTTGCGGAATCGGAGGACATAACGTGTTTTTTAATTATAGGCCTTGGAGTTATTGCTTTGACCCAAGTCCAGTCTAGGAACAGGGGGAGGAGGATTTCTTGGACCAAAAATTGGTTGCTTTATTAATCGTGACCAATTATGTCATATGCCTTTGCTGCGGGAGCTCCAGGAGAATAATCCGGATGATTTTCGGAATTATCTCTGGATGATGGACTCTGGCTTTTACCAAATCTTGCCATTGTTGACCCCCTATATGAAGAAGCAGGACACATGCATGCGGCTTTTGTTTTATTTTTTGGTTGAATAATGATTGATTTGGTATATTTTCTATATTTTTGGATGCATAGAATGCACTTTTTGGTTAATTCCTATTGGCAGATAGCATGTCTAATTTTATTTGTTTTCTTTTTTTAGTGCACATTTTTTTTTCTTTTAATGCACAAAAAAATAATAATAATACTTGGCTATGTGTTTTTCTTAAAATGACAGTTTGGGAGTAGGCAGTTACATTTAAAAAAATACAATGTAAAATTGATAAGGAACACCAACATTTGTATCTTTGATCTTAAAAACGACGGGATAATGGTGTTGTGGTAACTTGCCCCCCAAAAAAAAGAAAAAAAAAAGAATAATAATATTTTTCTTGACATCACTAGAAAATAAAAGCCTTTTAAATTACGTTTGCCATAACTCCATCAGTATCACCAGCATAGCAGCTTCATTATTATCCCATTAAAGAAGAAGAGAATGTGTGCTTCATTACGAGATTTAATAATTTGCCACGTCACGAAAGTTATTTCTCCATTACGAATGCTAGTTTACAAGACCGACCGCTTCCAGCCCGTCCTTGCTTCCAAGCATGCGTGTTTGTACTTTGGACTTTTGTCCAATGGACTTGTGTACACACACTCGGAAAATCTGACAACAGACATTTGTCTCTGGAAAATTTTAAAGCCTGCCATCCAGCATTTGTCCATGGAAAATCTGACAAAAGTTGTCAGATGGAGCGTACAAATAGTCTGATTTTCCGCCAACAGCCTGTCATCACACATTTCCAGACGGAAAATCCGATCGTGTGCACGCGGCTTTAGTATGCATAAAAAGAGAGGTAACACATTATTCAAGTACAGTATTGTCCTTGCATAAATCGCCTGCAAGGCTGCATTTGAATGGGGGATACCCTTTTGGACATCGAACTGTAAGAAAAACATAGGAGATTCCGAGTGAGCACAAAAGTAGGAAACAAAATTAATACAGTAAAACCTTGGTTTCAGAGTAACTTGGTTTGAGAGTGTTTTGCAAGAAAAGCTAAATGTTTTTATAAATTTTGATATACAAGTGATGTCTTAACATACAGTAAGTAGCGTCATGTCACAACTGGGTATAAAAGAGAAGAGAGGCGCCTCTAAGCGTAGCAATATGGTTACATTTAATGAAGGTACAACATTTAGCAACTCACATGGTTGATGATTAAAACAGGCACATCTAAGTATGCAGGCATCCGGGGTAAAGCTGTCCACATAGACCATCCCCTGGACCACCATTGACGTCATCCCTTCAAAGCTGCCCTCCATGAGCGCTTCAAGTCTCGCTTTCAAATCACTCTACTTCAGGGCAGTCTTCTCAGTCACAATTGCAGACTGACAGCGTTAAGAGCCAGCGGTACGGGGAATGGTCTATTTCATGGGTCCTCAAACTACGGCCCTCCAGTTGTTTAGGAACTACAATTCCCATCATGCCTGGTCATGTCTGTGAATGTCAGAGTTTTACAATGCCTCATGGGATGCGTAGTTTCACAACAGCTGGAGGGCCGTAGTTTGAGGATCCCTGGTCTATCTGGACAGCTTTACCCCAGATGCCTTCATACTTAGACGTTCCTCTTTTAATCATCAACAATGTGAGTTGCTAAATGTTGTACCTTCATTAAATATAACCATATTGCTACACTTAGAGGCGCCTCTCTTCTCTTTTATACTCTGTAGTTCCTGCTGGATTTCACTTCTAATCCCCTTGTGGAGGCTTCCATTTGTAGATGGACATTTTATGGTTACACAACCTATCACATTGCTATAATCTTTTTATATGGAATATAAACTGAAGGACTTGTGAATAAATAGTTGTGGAACAAATCATTCGAGTTTCCATTATGTCTTATGGGGAAATTTGCTTTAATAGACGACTGCTTTGAATTACAAGCATGCTTCCGGAACGAATTATGCTCACAATTCAAGGTTTTACTGTACAGCAAATGGTAGATCTCGCTCAGTAGCAGAATACACAAACCTTGGGCACTGGGCCATGATGGGTACTGCTCATAGACATCAATAAACCCTAAAAGCAGTGTGTACCATGTGTCCACTTGAACTCCAATGGACAGATACTACAATACTGTATGTTTGTTTTCATATCTATACTATATATGCATTCAAAGCAATCATAGGTATTTACTAGACAATGCTGAACATATGGCATTTGCTATTGTGAATTTAATTGTTGAACTACCATAGTCAATTGATCTTTATTATACAGTGCAAATCAATTAATAACAGTGTGGTCTATTTCTTTACAATAGGCCAAGAAATGAGTGCATAATACTCCTTATACAACAGGTACAAATTTAGGTCATTGCAAAATTTACTGCTATATTCATAGCATGGCAATTTCCTGAACACATGTCTAAAATACCTGAACAAGTCAGCCAATAAACGTTAGCAGTGCCACCCTGTAAAACCTAAATAATAGTTGACATTTTGACATGTTGGCCAAGGACTTCATGTTGTCAACGATGCCCTGTTGTCCATGCTGTCAGATGCCATGCGTAGATTGATTCTTCACAAACTCTAATGCCTAAATTCAGACCAGCTACTAATTAGATCTCTGCTGGTGAAGGTACTGACATCAAATGATTGCTATCTAATCTGGTAAAGTTTTGTTGGATCAGAAAACGGTATCACGTGTACTAGCACATTCCTTCTACTACAGAATCCCTTGGTCTGACTATTCTAAGGGGAAAGATCAAACATTCAAGTTGGATTTTTCTAGAGTTTACTTATTACAAGTATTTATATAGCGCCGTCAATTTACGCAACGCTTTACATATACATTGAACATTCAAATCAGTCCCTGCCCTCAAGGAGCTTACAACCTAAGGTCCCTAACACATTCATACATACTAGGGCCAATTTAGACAGGATCCGATTAACCTACCAACATGTCTTTAGATTGTGGGAGGAAACCGGATTACCTGGAAACCTACGCAGGCACAGGGAGAACATGCAAACTCCAGGCAGATGGTTTCATTAAGGCCAAAGAAGCAAAGCACACAAAAATGCACATGTGGCTGGTGTGCCATGGCCAAGGATAAGGTCAAGGTGTCTGCGAAGCAAAAATATTCACATGTGGCACATGTGTGCTTGTTAATGCAACCATCATTCAGCACAGCAAAATGGTCATTCAGCACTAATGTCTACTCTAGATGTAGAGACTGCACTGCAACTATTTTTTACACTTACGTATGCTAGAAGGAAGAAACATTCAGAAGAAATAACCCACTGGCCTCACAACCTGTTTCTTTGTTTATGGGGATGTTTTTTTTTTAAAGCAGGGTTGCAGGATATGTGCTGGTAGGCATGGATCCCCTCTAGAATACCTAGGGCAGTACAGGCAGCTGCCTGGGATCCAACACCTAGCTACCCTGATAAATGAATAAAACTTTACAAAATATGGCATTTTTTAGTATGGAAAAAAAATAATAATTTTGACATTTCTTTGAGTTCATTACAAAACACAGGATCTTAGGCCGCGTACACACGGGCGGACTGTCTGTCCAACTTAGTGTCCGTTTCAGCGGACAATCCGCTCGTGTGTGGGCTTCAGCTGACTTTTTCAGCGGACAGTCTGGCGGACTAAGTCTTTCGGAATTTCCGTAATACAGTCCGTCCAAACTTGGTTTCAGCAGACAATCCACTCGTGAGTAGGCTAGTTCGACGGACTAAGTATGGCGCATGCTCAGAAAGGATTTACACGGCCGAAGGTTGCATTGCAGTGTATTGGACGTCGAATTTCTAGTCCCGTCGTACGTGCCGTACACGTCATCGCGCAAGCTTTCGGCGGACTGTCTGCTCATCGTGTGTGGTCAAGTCCGTTCATTCAAAAGTAGGACGGATTGTCTGTCGGATTGTCTGACGAACTTAGTTGGCCAGACAATCCGCCCATGTGTACACGGCCTAAGTCTTTGACTTTGATATACAGCTATCTCCAGGTGACTGGACACTGGCAAATACAGCTGTAAGGGCAGCCCTAGGAAAAATCTCTGCACTCCCAGGAACTCTTACTTTTTTTGTTCTGTAGCAAGCAATCAGGAGTGAATCACGATGAACAGAGGGGAGGGACATATATACTGTAATGTATTCCATAAAAAGATTTTACAGGTACCGGTAAGTTGAAAATTGTATTTTTTTAATTGTACATTACAGGGCACATGATGTTAGTCTTAGACCTTAGCATATCTAAACACAATGCAACTGAGGAGTGGGCAGCACAATAGGTGCCAACATGCTCACATAAGAAAACATGCAAACAGAGGGCTCAAAAACTCATACAGCAGCCTGAATCCTAGCATCAGAAGAGGCCTGAACATCCCTCTTGTAAAATAAAACAAACGTGTGAACAGAAACCCTGTGACAACAGTGCAAATCTGAGAAAATGATGCCTGATACTGAAAAGCCCAGGGACGACTGATCTGGTAAAGTGTGCATTAACAGGAAAGGGAGGAACCTTATCCTTCAGACTATAGGCATAAAGCAGTGGGGGCCAAACCAGTGGCCCGCGGAGCCCTCTGATGTGGCCCGCAACCTCCTGCTATGGAATGGCTGGTTGGCAATCTCAGAGCATCAGTGTTGTGAATAAAGGCGACAGTAGGGGACGCAAGGCGAAGCAGAGAAGCATAAGGCGCTGCTTCCTGTAAAGCGCTGCCTCTTGTCACAGGCGGGGTGATACCAAATGCACTGGGGCAGCAACAGTCAGCGATACCTGAATGGAAGACTGCTATTATAGGTAAGTTTATTACTAAAAATCACAAGGTATATCTGGGCATATCTGTTCTTCAGTGGTTACTGAGCTGATTTCAAACTGATTTGCAGGTGCAGAGCAGTGCACCTGCGGGTTACCTGCACTAAGCAATAGACATCTGTTATTGCCTGCCAGTTTGGTGTGCTTTAACTAAAGTGAACTTCACCTGCAGGATATAATAGAAGCCTATGGCAAAGTGCAGCTAACCCACAGGAAAGCCACAGGGGCACTGCGGTAAACCCCAGCACATAAGCTTGAAAGCAGCCTTAGACCCCTTTCACACAATCGATTCGACCCAATTAGACCCTCAATTCACCTCTATGGAGGGGCAGATGTAAACGAACTACTGTCCGTTTACACCCGTCTACCTCCAATCTGATCTTCAAAAAAAAAAACAGAAAGGGATCCGTTCCCTTCCATCTGTGCAGATCAGATTGGAGGGTCCATAGAGTAGAGTGGGCTGTGTCATTGTCCACTTTGCATAAGTCAAGTCGTTTAAGTGGCCCTTGCTCTTCAAAAGGTTGGGCACCCCGGGCGTAAAGGATGACTTGTCTAATCCACCTAGCAAATATGGAAAGAGAAAAAGTTTATCTACAGAGACCATCGGGAATGACAAAAAGTGAATCTGATTGTCTAAAAGAGGTCATAGCTGAGAGGTAGCATGTACCACATCCAGACAGAGGAGAGAACTATGCCTGGAATGTTTCAAAGCACGACATAGCGAGGGAAGAACATCCTTTTTAAGATAGAAGGAGAAAACTACACTGGGAAGAAACAAGTCCTTAGGCCGCAGGACAACTTTATCCCTAGGTAACACATCAAGAGCATGCTTGAGAACCACATCCTTCTGGGCCAATGCCCAATGCAATTAAAATCTCTGGAACACCTTCCCTGTCAATCCTGCAAAGCTGACTAGGAGGAAGCTATAGTGGGAGAAAGGTGAAAATCAAGTTAAACTGATCCCATGAGGTCAACAGAGCATCCATTGCCCAAGGATCTCTTTGATAACAAACCTGTGCAGTTTGTTGCTGAACCTGCATGTCAGATGATCCATGTCTGGTATCCCCTACTTGACCCACAGAGGTCTTAAAATATCTCAGGATGGAGAGATCATTCCTCTGGAAAGAGGGACTGATGTATAAGGAAGTCTGGAATGTGCACTGTGGACAGGGCTGGATTGTGAGTTTCTGCCCAAGTTAGAATGAGGTTTGCTTTTATTTGAGTTGTGTGACTTTAAGTGCCTCTCTGATGGTCAATGTTGGCCACTGCCATGGCATTGTGCTACTAAGTCCGGTACAGATTACTTTGCAGTAGAGAGGCCCAGAGTTGCAGAAACAACTGAATCACCCTGGGTTCCAGGATGTTGATCGGAACCCATGCTCCTGCTCATAACCAAGTCTTCTATAACAAGTGCATATTCAGGGCTCCACTCCAGTCCAACAGGCTGGAGTGCATTGTAAGCACCTTTAGAGGCCCAAGATCCTAATGGAAAAGCAGGGTAGGGTTCGAACGTTAAAGCAAGGAGCTAGCCTGAGTCATGTTTAAAGACCAAGTAACTAAGGTCTGACAGACAAACCTGGCACAGCTGTAACTAGAACCTAGAAGGCCCCAGTGTAAGGAAAACCATGAAGGGCCCCCCTGGCCGGAGCCCTTTCCACTAATCTCAGAGCCCGTTACACCCATTATGGGGCCCTTTATTACAATCCCACAATGGGACCCTTTCACATTTTCTGCAGCAGGCCCCCTTCCTGCCGTCTTGCCCCCCCCCCCCCACAGTGGTGGAATGCAAGGTGTTGGTTGCAAGTGCGACCTTAGCGACCCTGGTAGTTCCACCACTGGTGTCAGTAGGACTGTGAATGGTGTCAGTAGAGCAGTGGACAATGTCAGTATGGCAGTGAATTTTGTCAGTAATGCAGTGGACATAGTCAGTAGGGCAGTGGACAGTGTCAGAAGGGCAATGGGGGGGTAAGTCATTTTCTCTTTTTGTTATTTTATTCTTTTAGTATTTTTTTTATCATTTTATTTATTTATTTATTTTTTTACCATTTAATTTTTTCAATCTCCATCTCTGCAGCCTCAGCTGCACAGAATAAATGGACAGGAATAGCACTGTACAGAGCTTCCCATTCACTCACAAACTGAAGCATAGTAAACACAGTTTCAGTTATGAATGGACACCAGAACTATTGGCAGCGATCACTAACTGTGTCCATTCAGAAAAGGAAGGGGCCAGTAAACGACATATTTTGTAACCCCTTACCCTGCTCTCCATCCTGAAAGCATCCCCCACAGCAGCAGGCGGGGGGGGGGGGAGCTGGCAGTGTTGTGGGGGTAAAGAGGGTGGAACCAGGGGTACACAAAGGGGCCCAGGGGCAGCAGGAAACATGTAACCTGGATAGGAGGGGCAGTGGGGGCAGCATATAGAGGAACCGATTCCCTCCATTTTTATCTTGCATCCACCCACTGCCGACGGGAGGGAGAGGAGAAGAGCCTGGCTTTCATTGGCTGGAGGAGAAAAATTGAGGGCACCAGTACCTCTATATTCCTCTCCCGTGGCACCTCCTATCCAGGTGTAGAACCAAATATAACAGGGGAACCGCACAGTCCTTCTGAAGCATGAGGCTTTGTCACAACTGTGACTTCTGTAACCCCTATAGTTACGCTTCTAAGAGTAAAGGTACCAGCCAGCAGTGCATGTGTGTGGACAAAATGTTGCATGCTTGCACAATAAGTCTACATGAGATGGAAGCCATACAGGTACAGTTTTAGTCCCAAATCACAAGGGAAATTTAAAAAAATGCACCAATTTAAAATATTAAATGCAACAACGGGCTAATGCCACCATGGGCTGCAACATAAAGCTCCATATTATTCCTTCAGGGACCAATGCAGGCAGTACCCTGTGTTCCTAGATAAAACATCAGCTCTGACTTACCATGGCAGTCCTGTGGTCCAATCAAATGAGAACAGATGTTAGGAACCAAGCCCGATCCAAGTCTTTACCCACTTGATCGGGTGTGGTTTGTATATGGCCCCCCCAAGGAGCAGCTGAGGAGTCAACCAATCTGGAAAGCTACAAGATGAAAGCCACAGTGGCTATGTAGCAGGTAGTAGACTTGCTAGAAGAGTTTTGATGAAAAATGAAGAAAGGAAAAGTAAAATAACAAGAAAAAAATGGTTTACTTTGCTCAAAGCAGAGAGAAGATGTCTTTTTCTCTAAGGGCACTAGCAAAAAACTGAGGCTAGCTACAAGTGGAAGGGGTTATGTTTGGGCTGCCTTACAGCTTTGTTTGCCAGTGTTTGATCATCTGAAGGGAGATGCATAACCCAATGGTCTAAGACTAAGATTCTGTGTCCTGTAATGTATGATTAAGAAAGACAACCAAAGCTGGCCATAGATGGAGCAAAATTTAGCCAGTTCAACAGCAACCAGCCAAATTTGGATCCATTTATGGCCAGGGTGGTTGTACTGAAGTCAATCAAGTAATGCTGTTAGCATAGGACTTCAAGGTGCCATTAGTATAGTGCAGGATTGATTTTAGGTCAGCTAAGCGTCAATATATTTACAAATTTCAGAGTTTATGAAATCAGACAATTTTGTCAAATTTCACCTTTTTCAACTTGCCTTGTGTGCATATTTGTCTAGTCTGCAGAGAATCAAACAACACTTAAATAATGACTGCCTAAATACATTGCATTATTCACTGCAGACTGGTCAAATTGTCATACAAATATTAAGGCAAGTATTAAATGTGCAACTCTTCAGAAAAAGATCAAATTCACATCATATTGTATGTAGATCTCTCCAACTCTATTAAAACTAAAACAAAATATTGGTTAGAGTTGATTTATACTGGAACCCAGGATTTTGCCTTTGCAGCAGCCTACTGGCACTGAGTGTTGTTAAATAGCATCTTCTCCACAAGTTTACATGAACATGTCAAATATTTTAAAACCAAAACCTATAAACCTATACAAGGCTCTCTTCACGCACTATCAGTCTACAAAAAAAGTGATTCTTATGCATACATTTTGGATAATTTGACTCTATCGCCAATCTTGCCTTCAACCCAACAGAATAATATCTATGCAGAAAACTATTGGCTGGGGAAGTTGGCAATAGCCCACAGACATGACAGTTACCAGTAGAGGTCTACAATGATCCCTCTATGCAAATAATATGCATATGAACTAACAGTGACAATCCACTGCTTCCAGGCCAAAGATAAGGCAAGCACTGTAGCACATATAATTGCTGTACTACACATCTAATGTTAGCAATGTACTATATATCGTGTAAAGAGCACCTCAATGGCTTTCATAGTCTGGACCTTACTAGTCCATATAAACACTCAAACAGATGATTGTTTCACAAGACAAGAAGTGTGGGAAGCCTCTGTGATCTTGTAAAATAAGCTTGGGGATTATCTGTGGTCTGCTGGCTTTTCAAGCACATGCAAACCCTTTTCCAAACAGTGTTAAGTCTGTGCAATTTGTGCAGCAGTCCTCTTCTACCACTAGTTTCTTTTGGGTGCAGGCATCATCAGTAGACCAATAATGTTCGATTTTCGTTTACCTATAAGCACAATAGCAATTTGCTGCTAATACTCTATCTCTACAATGCATACAGCTGTCTCCCTTGATACTGTGCGTATATTCCTCCCTCTTCCTCCATTGCATGGTGATATGTGCTGCAATCTCCATATTCTGTTCTTTCTCAGTAAACTACTGTATATCATCAATTTCTCATCTATTCTTGATGCTATTTTTAAGTAGGTCCAATTCCCATAGTACCGGAATATGTGTGGCCATCTTTCCCAATCTCTCTCTTTTCTCAGACACAGCTTTTTTTTTCTTCTTTTTTTTTTTGATGTTCCTTTAGAAATCATTCATCCACCTACTCTCAGTGCACATTCAGGTCTCATGGGTCATTCGGTGGAATGGGGGGTCAATAATGCAGCTGAAGTGTAGTTACATGAGATGAATGCAGACGGCAGGCCAGAGATGCACAAAGGCTACACGGGTTCTCCGGACGACTGCTGAATGCTAACATGAGTGGGGGAGAATATGGGTGTATGGAGCATAAGAAAATGGGGAGGGTGATAGGCAGAGGAGCTGGAAGGAATATATGGGGTATTAGGGCATGTTTGCTTCAAAGATACACCTGGATACTGATAATGTGCAATAGTGCAGTACAAAAAGAATAAAAAAGAATAAACACAACAGCAAAGATAAAGAGCAAGGCGTCTACGGTATCATATGTAAATGTCAAACAGAGTAGCCTAAATAAATAGATGTAAGCCAGTATGTGGTGAAATGATGGAATTCTCTTAGCACTAGCAGACTATAAAGCTGTACATACAGATGCTCACAAGCCTGGAAATACATGTATCCTTTTCAGACAGCACTAGTTAGACTAGCACGACTGGCTGCGTAGACAGAGACATCGATATCAAATGAATAGATAGATGATATCTGTACCTGGCCTTCATTTTTCGCTGCTGCGAGACGCCTTTTCTCTTTTCCATCTCCAAGCAAAGGATAATGTTGAAAGTCCTTAATACAATTCTTTCTGCATCCAGGCGATAACATGCATCACACACAAGTTGATCTGCACCGTGGCACAGGCTAATCACAGGTAAAGGACCAATCTTACAGACACAATGACATCGTTATCCAGTGCAGAACTCAGCGCACATACAAAAAAAAAAAGAAAAAGACCGGTTCACAAGCACCAGGCAAGGACACATAGAAACTCAAGACGCTCAAGACGCACAAGGACACACATCCACTGATACTCAGCAAGGAAAAAAAAGAGAGGAATACGGAAAAAAATCCAGAGGTGCTACTGCACACCACATAGGCAGAACAGTAATATGACAGTGCAAGCACACACACATGCTACAAGGTCTATACAGCATAGATGGTCAAAACGAAGAAGAAGAAGAAGAAGGAGGAGGGAGAGGCACTGGGGAAACCAAATCACGGTGAAAAAGGGTGAGAGAGCAGGCAAAGCACACAGGGTAAGGGAGAAGAAGCGAGCAAAGAGGAGGGACAAACAGATACAGAATCAGAGAGAACAGGGAGGAGAATGGAGAGAAGTGGGGAGAGGGAGAGGAGAGGAGGAACGAGCACAATAAGCTAGAGAGAAGCAGCAGCTGAGAGCAATGACTCTGCTACTTAGACCTATATATTTATACTGTGCAATATTCAAAAAGATTGCTGAGCTTCAAAGCCCTCGTATTCACAAAAAAAATCTCACATAAGGATTGACAGCTGCTCTGGCTATTGCTGTATTCAGTGAGATAACTAGGCTGCCCACTACTACAAATAAAGAGATAATTACCCTGCCCACCTCTGTATGCTGACATACTGTACAGCTGGCTGTTAACAGATAACTGTACAACCCTGAGCTGCCCACTGATGGATTGCCATGCTCCTCTATTTTGCAAATAATCGGTAATGCATTGTATACGGAGACTGCAGTGTACCCAGCTCTGTGAAATAAGTCAGCTGCCTTGTGTTATCCTGTCCACCTGATATATTGAGAGATGGCCTGGTCCCTAGTTTAATGAGCCATCTTATTGCCTGAATTACAGCGCTGTACATTTCTATACCATCCCAGAGCGTTGTCCACTGCTCTATACTGGGCGTCCATACATAAATACATTTTATATTAGTTTAACCTCCCTGGCGGTACGATTATTTCGGATTTTAGGTGCTAAAAGCGGTACCATTATTTTGCATGAAAATTTGGCGTTTTATATTGTAGTCCTGCAATTCTTAGGAATAACTCTCTTAAATCTGTCCAAACCAGAGTCTAGCAGACATCCCGGGTATGATAAAGTTTGAAAAATTAAATCATAAATTATAATATAATAAATAATTATAAATAATTGTACCAAATAATAATATAACAATAATAAAAATTATTCAATAATGTAATCAAATCAAAAACACTGAAATTTGCTCAGTTGCAGAATTGTCACTGTCATTACTTTTCAGTATTTGATGACGGATCTCCCCACAAATCGCTATCGCTCAATTCTGCGAGTGATTCTAATTTATTATCGCTGTTTTCTAGCTGGTCTAAAATCATTTTTGATGTACAGTGACAGTTTTGGTTGCTATGGGCAATCTCCAGTTTCCAGGCATAAAGAACAGTTTTTATTATATAAAACTGCATGCAGGACACTGGGCAGACCACTAGGGACAACGGGGATGTGAAATATTTACATACAGCAATGTAATCTGTAAGATTACATTATACTGTATGTTTACTGTTTGTTTCACTTTTTGAATTTGGCGCCGATCTCCGTCCCCGTGCGTCGCAACGCTCGCAGGGCACGGAGATCGGCGATGTAATGCATCGAGCGAGACACGGCTCGCTCGTACAGCGGGGAGACAACGCTGGATCCGAGGGAGAAGGTAAGTAAACCTCCTCCTGGATCCAGCGATGCAGTCCCGAGTCTGACTCGGGGATACCGCTCTTGGTATAAAAAATCCACCCCGAGTCAGACTCGGGAATACCGTCAGGGGGGTTAATTATCTGAATATTTATTTACTTATAGTGTGCTATGGAAATGGCTGTATGTATGTCTGCCTTTGATTTAAACCTATAGATTTTAAGCTCCCATGAGCAGGGCCTTCTAAATCTTCTTGTAACTGTACTGTCTCCCTTCATTTTGTAATGTGCTGGGCAAACTGTTGGCGCTATGTAACTCCTGAATAGTAATAATAATATTAAAAGTAATAGCAGCACATTTATTAGATGTATTCATTAAAAGAGACACTTCATGAAAAAATATATAGAATACCAATGTTGACTTCCTTATGAAAATACTAGTTGCCTGGCTATCACGCTGATTCTTTGAATATAATATTTTCAAGTCACAGAACTGCATACAAGTAAGGTAAGATTTCATTCAATACATACATATGGTTCATTGATTTAGGTCTATGCATTTTTTTGTGCATTTGCAGTTTTTCAGAAACACACTACAGTCCATTTAACATGGTTTCCTATGGATGTAATTCACATCTGTGCATTTTATGCAAAGGACCAGGGTTTTTCTTTCTGGTTTTTGCTTCCATAGATTTTAATGGTGTAAAGATGTGTATTGAAAAAACGCAAAATGCACCTGCAATATGCAAACTGCAACCTGCACAAGTGTGAATCAGGCCTGAGAAGGTGTTGAAGCAAGATCATCAAAGAGGCTTCACAGCACAGGAGACATCATTGTTTCTTGGGTGAGAATTGTTAGAGGGCGGGGCCAAAAAAAAAACAAAATTAAAAAATGTAACTTAACAAAGAAAAAAAAAATCCATTTTAGATTGAATGATGGGGGAGAGCAGTGATGTCAAGTGCATGCATAGGGTGAAGATCCACTTGACCATGACAGTCAGGCTGCTAATATTTCTAGGACAAAGTCAGCAATCCCTGCCCAGTCATTTATCCTATGGTAGGTTTAGAAGAGGGTGTACCAACCATAACCTGGATTGCTAAAGGCTTGATTCACACCTATGCATTTTTTAGTGCTTTTTGCATTTTGCAGATTTGCACTACAGAAGGTGTTCCATAGGAAACAATGTTAAATGGACTGTAGTGCAAATCTGCAAAATGCAAAAAGCACTAAAAATGCATAGGTGTGAATCCAGCCTTAACATGGTTTCCTATTGAACACTTCTGTAGAGCAAATCTGCAAAATGCACTACAAATGCATAATTGTGAATCTAGCCTTAGGCTGGATTCACACCTAGGCAGTTTTGGTGCTTTTTGCATTTTGCAGACTTGCACTACAGTCCATTTAACATGGTTTCCTGTGGAACACGTTCTGTATGGCAAATCTGCAAAATGCAAAAAGCACTACAAATGCATAGGTGTGAATCCAGCCTTATAGAGGGCCCCTCCTGAGATACATAGCAGGGTCCCTGTTCAGGAGGTTCAGAAGTTGTGTGTTAGATTTATCCCCCCATCACCTAGGCCCCTTTGTAATGTACCAGACCAGTCTCGTTCTGAGGATACTCCAGGGGGTTAGGCACAATTTGTGTAGTCACAGCAGTAAAACATCTGGCAGCATTAAAGTGTAAATCTTTTTTTAAATTTTTAATAAAGCGCTAGAATCTTTGTGAGGGGTTTGCTACTCTCTGCACCCCCAATAGGGAGATTTCCACTCACTTCCTGTCTTGGTGACTGCTGGCATTAGTAGACTGGGAAAATGGACTAGATCTGACAATTTTTATATTTCTTTCTGTGTTTTCATTGTGGATATTTCTCCTTACTTCCTGTCTTTGAGGCGGCATCGCTAGGGACCACAAATAAGGGAAAATGTCCCCAGCGCAGACACAGACAGCAATAAAAAAACTATGGAGGTTCTAACCTTTCCCCATTCTATCCAAAACAAAACCTGGAGATCTGGCCAATAAGTCTGTTGTCTTTCAAAAGAAGCTATCTTGCAGATGTATAAGTAACAAGGATGAGAAAAATCATTTACCACTGACAGGGGTGCTTATAATGAATGACTTTCATAAATTAATATACAGTATCTCACAAAAGTGAGTACACCCCTCACATTTTTGTAAATATATTATTATATCTTTTCATGTGACAATACTGAAGAAATTACACTTTGCTATAATGTAAAGTAGTGAGTGTACAGCTTGTATAACAGTGTAAATTTGCTGTCCCCTCAAAATAACTCAACACACAGCCATTAATGTCTAAACCGCTGGCAACAAAAGTAAGTACAGTACACCTCTAAGTGAAAATATCCAAATTAGGCCCAAAGTGTGAATATTTTGTGTGGCCACCATTATTTTCCAGCACTGCCTTAACCCTCTTGGGCATGGAGTTCACCAGAACTTCTCAGGTTGCCACTGGAGTCCTCTTCCACTCCTCCATGACGACATCACGGAGCCGGTGGATGTTAGAGATCTTGCACTCCTCCACCTTCTTTTTGAAAATGCCCTGCAGATGCTCAATAGTGTTTAGGTCTGGAGACATGCTTGAATAGTTCATAACCTTTACCCTCAGCTTCTTCCGCAAAGCAGTGGTCTTGGAGGTGTGTTTGGGGTCATTATCATGTTGAAATACTGCCTTGCGGCCCAGTCTCTGAAGGGAGGGGATCATGCTCTGCTTCAGTATGTCACAGTACATGCTGGCATTCATGATTCCCTCAATGAACTGTAGCTCCCTAGTGTGGGCAGCACTCATGTGGCCCCAGACCACGACACTCCCACCACCACGCTTGACTGTAAGCAAGATGCACTTGTCTTTGTACTCCTCACCTGGTTGCCACCACACGCTCTTGACACCATCTGAGCCAAATACGTTTATCTTGGTCTCATCAGACCACAGGACAAGGTTCCAGTAATCCATGTCCTTAGTCTGCTTGTCTTCAGCAAACTGTTTGTGGGCTTTCTTATGCATCATCTTTAGCGTATGGTCTGAGCACTGACAGGCTGACCCCCCACCCCTTCAACCTCTGAGGCAATGTGTTAGGCACACGCTTTTGCAACTTGTCATGCAACTTTGGACACCAAAGTTGCATGTCCAGTCGTTTCCCATGTCTTCCAAAGATAACCATTCATATAAGCGCAACATAAAGTTGCAGCGACTTCAAAGTATTTCATGCACTACTTTGGTCCAACTTTCATGCAAATTGAGGGCCAAGACTACAATGTTTGCATGAAAGTTGTACCTAAATGTTATACAATACAACAGTTGTGCAACAGTTGTCCATTATCACTAGTCAAAGCCAAAGTAATATCCAAATTGCACCATCCAAAGTTGCCTCCAAGTTGCACTCCAAAGTCGGAAAAACTTTTGGAGTCGTACAAGTTTGAATGGAGCCTTACTGGCCAGATCACCAGGTGCAATTACAATATATTACACTTTCTTTTTTGGCTTTAATACTGCTTTAACCTGGCCATACACTATACAATCTGACTGCACAATCTCCATATAATCTCTTTTAGTTTCAACAAAACTATGTAATATGAGGACACGCTTATACAATCCATTCATATAGTATCAAACCAGGCAGGCCCTTGCACAACATAGCTGATGGTAGATCTAAAAGAGGAAGTACAATGACATTGTATAGTGTATGGATGTACTCACAGCACCAATGATTAAAATATGACAACCTAATAGCCTATGCCCTTGTACACACGGTCAGAAATTCCGACAGAAACGGTCCGATCGGATTATATTGTCGGAAAATCCGATCGTGTGTGGGCTCTATCTGCCTTTTTCCGTCAGTAATTCCGACAGAAAAAATATGAGAGCAGGATCTCAAATTTTACGACAACAAAATCCGATCTGACTTTTTCCAATCGCTTGTAGAGAATTCCGATCGGACAAAGTGCCACGCATGCTCAGATCAAAGTACAAAAGTACTAGGCTGAACGTAGTCCCGTCGGAACGAACGAACGTCATCACGTTCCGAACGATCGGATTTTCCGACAACTTTGTCCGACCGTGTGTATGCAACACCAATTTCGGACAAAATCCGTCTGAAAAAATCCGATGGATTTTGTGGTCGTAATTTCCGACCGCGTGTACAAGGGCTTTCTCTGTTGGAATCTATCATGTACTGATTTCAGTAGAGTAAATTCTGTTCGGTTTCACTAAGGTATTAGCCCTCTTTATATTCAATAAGGTAATGTCTGTGAACTATGCTTGGATAGTCTTTAAACAGATAATTCCAGAGGGAGATAGCATGGTAAAAGGGCTAGAAGTTACGACAAGTACATTAAACCACATGACATAATGCGAAGTAGCCATACTAATTAGTGATGTATGAAATGGCTATGCTATCCAGACACAGTACACGTATAACTGCTACCATACCTGGGACAGCCATATAATTGTTCTGCCTATTACCGTATGTGCAACAGATGGACATTCTGCCAGGCTCAATGTCTTGATGCATAACTGTATTGTGAGCTGTGCTAGGCATTTACAATGAGCAGCAACCATGCCATGCAGCAGTGTAGAGTGAACGATAACTAGGCTTCCCAGTACATTACAGGGCAAGGCAACTGAGCTGTTCAGTGCTGTGTAATGAGACATAACCGCTCTGTCCAATGCTGTACAATGTGGTATAGCAGCGATGGTCAGAGATATACAAGGTGACTGGCAATTGTGCTGCCCAGTGGTTTACAGGAAAATACCACAGGCTTTTCTATTCTGTATGATAAAGATAACTAAGCTCCTAAAAACGAAATACTGACTTATAGCCGCTCTGCGTCTGAACTCCTATAGGGCAGCTGTTGCTCGGGAAAAGTAATGTCGCTGCTGGGGCAGGTAATTACAGTAGTAGCTTATTAATAATTTATTCAGCCAACAAGTAAACATCAAAGAGGGACAAAGCACACTGCAGGGTATCACGTCACAGGCAACCCCCCCCCTACCAGAGATTGCATGCAAGCTGCTGAATTTGGGGCTGGGGATATTGTTTGCTGAGATATAATTGGATTATTGGGACAGCCCATCAATAAAATAAACTAACAAAATCCATGTGATTGCTTTGAGGCTATACGCCTGGAAAGGCTGCAGTAGAAAACAACTGGCTTGGGTAGTTTAGTCGATCGTTGGTTCATTCTCAGAGTGTAAGCAGTTGGTTGCGGTGCTTCCAGGACTCCATTGAGTTTGAGTCAATCAGAAGAGTTAAAGACTTTGGTCCATTTACAGCTGTAAAGCTGGCCATACACTGGTAGATTTTCAAATGAATGTTCATACAAACAAAAAAAATCCCATCAGTGCATTTGATAATGCCAACATAATAAATACCTTTCAAAAGTCCTTCAAAATTGAATTTGCCTTAGACGTTAAATTTTCGATATGAATTGAATTCTCTGAAAATTGCATACACTGTTAGAAACATTGTTTCTTCAAGAAAAATGTTACAACCCGCTCCTCTGAATTTTCCCATCACTATGGTTGAAAACAAATATTGATTTGACCCCACTAATGATAAGAAAAAATGTTCTGAAAATGATTTTTTATTTTTGTCAAACTGGCGGCCCTCCAGCTGTTACGATACAAGTCCCATCATGCCTCTGTCTTTGTGTCTTTGGGAGTCATGCTTGTAACTGTCAGCCTTGCAATGCCTCATGGGACTTGTAGTGTGGCAATAGCTGGAGGGCCACCAGTTTGACATCCCAGTACTAGTGTATGGCCAGTTTAAGGCCGGCCATAGATGGTGCGATTTTCTTTCCTGCAACCAAGGGTAGTGTTGACAGAGGAATCCCTCCTGCGGAGCCATTGTGTTCTCCAAGCAGGGGAAGATGCCCCCATCGGGAGAACACAGTGATTTGTTGCTGGTGGCTATAACAACCGTTAGCAATAGTCACATATAAAATCTGGCAGGCTGTTTGTCCCAAAGTTGATTGATTGATCAACTTGGGTACATTCAGCCTGCCCATACCTGGTTCGAATCTCAAGATTCAAACCTTCTATGGCCGGCCTAAGAGTGACAGCATGGATACAGTATTGTCAGCCTATGTTCATGTGAATAGTATGTTAGATTCTACAATCTGGTTTGGTTGGTTTTGGTGTGAAGGCTTCAGAACCAGAAATCGCATTTGAATAATGTTTACTAAATTCCCCTACTGACGTCAACATAACACTTAAACCCAGAGTTGGATCTACCATTTACCATTAAGTATAGTAGGTATATGACTAGAGCCAGTAAAGCCCCATACACATCAGTTTTTCTTCTGAGTTTTTCCTTCAGATTTACCAAAACCATATAATATGAGGTCAAACCTTAGGAGTTTCAATGTGTATGTAATCAGGCAGGCCCTTGCACTACATGGTTTTGGTAAATCTGAAGGAAAAAATCAGCAGAAAATCTGATAGTGTGTATGGGGCATAAAGGTAAAAAGGAAACTTTACCCAGTATAACAACTGGCCACACATTTTTTTCAATAAACAGAAATAAATGTAAAGTATGTAACAATTATCAAAATATGCTAAATTAGGTTAGGGCTACAGATACAAGGAAACGTAATGTGCAAAAAGGGTGATCCCAACAAAGGATGTTATTTAGGGCACCAACACCTGTGTCTAAAGGGTCCAGCAATGAAAACCCAACCCTGCCTAAACCTTACCTAAACCTTAAGCTAATCCTAACCTCAATCTTAAAAAAAGTAGCTCCACTTTTGTTGAGAAAAAAACATTCTCCTACAGGTAATCTATATACATTACAATGATTTTAACAAAAGTTGTTGCAGCGTTCTACCTGTTTGCCTGTGTCCATATGCAGAGTGAATGGAAATGACTTTATCAATCAGCTGCTGCATTTGCAGGGTTATAATGAGGAAAATGGCAGGGTCTGGATCCCAAAAAGAGGAACTGCAATCTGCTCACATAATTTGTAATAAAAACATCTTTGCCATTCTGAAGCTTCCGTCCAATTACTTTGCATATTATTTTATATATACTGTGATTATGTACTTGCCAAATATGCTGCGTAACCCTCCCTCCACTAAGTCTGGATGCAGCCATTTTAACTATGGGCAGCTGGAGCACTTCACTTCCTGGAATTACAAAGACACACAGAGGCACACCTCCAGCTCTGCATCCTGCAGCTTTCATTGGCCCTCTTATGACTCATCCCCCCTCCTTTCTTGGCAAACTATCAAGAGAGTGAGAAAGAGAGCTGTGAATGTCATAAGCCTAGGCTAATGCCGCGGACAATCTCAAATACTGTATTTATTGGCATATAACACTCACTTTTTCACCATGAAAATCGGGTGCAAATAGCGCGTGCGTGTTATACGCCAATACTTTAATTTTAGCTGCCTCGGAGGGGACAGGGAGGGGGGCGAGATGAGATTACATACAGTGAGAATCTCCTGTTTACTTGGCAGCCTAGGAAGTCCCGTCTCCTGGGACGCCATTGGACCAGGGTTCTGTCTATCATAGGAGATTCTCACTAAATGGCTGCAGATGGGCATTAATCAGGCTGCACTGATGGCAATGGTGAGGCTGCTGCATAATTGACAATTGCAAAGCTGCTGCATTGATAGCAATGGTGAGGCTGCACTGATGTGGACTGATGAGGCTGCATTGATGGCACTTGTGAGACTGCAGATGGGCATTGATCAGGCTGCATTGATGGCAATGGTGAGGCTGCAGATGGGCACTGACCCTTATATGGCTTAAAAGTTCCTTATTTAAAATTTAAGTTTTTTTCCTGAAACTTCCCTCTTAAAATTAATTTGCGTGTTATACGCCAATAAATATTTATTGAGTTCACAATATGCAGAAGAAAAACCCTAATAGGTATGCGTTTGCATGTTTTGCATTTGAGACCTCAGTAAATATTTGAGCTCTCTTTTTGGCGTGCTGGCCATTTTCTTGCCTATGGATGTGTGCAGTGTCTGTATTGGCCATGCACCCGGAATAAGGCGAGAAAGGTGAAGGTGCCGGATGGATAATATGAGAACAATAAAAACATGACTGGGGTTCTAGCCTTCCCCTGCTGTTCTGTAAAATAAATCATAATAATATTTCTGACTGTGTTTGTGTTGGAGATTTTTCCCCTAATTTCCTGTTTCATAAAATGTTGTCAACAGGTCAATATGTTCTAATCCTTCCACACTGTTAAGTCTCTTATCTTTTATCTCATAATAAATGTTTCGGTATTTGACCCAGAGTCATTCAGTACATGAGGCTGCTGTTGTCATAAATATATGAATCAACTGTTGACTCCATGGCAGCCCTGCTCCAAGTGATACATAAACTGCCTTATACAGTATCTCACAGAAGTGAGTACACCCCTCACATTTGTGTAAATATTTTATTATATCTTTTCATGTGACAACACTGAAGAAATTACACTTTGCCGCAATGTAAAGTAGTGAGTGTACAGCTTGTATAACAGTGTAAATTTGCTGTCCCCTCAAAATAACTCAACACACAGCCATTCATGTCTAAACCGCTGGCAACAAAAGTGAGTACACCCCTAAGTGAAAATGTCCAAATGGGGCCAAAAGTGTCAATATTTTGTGTGGCCACTATTATTTTCAAGCACTACCTTAAACCTCTTGGGCATGGAGTTCACTAGAGCTTCACAGGTTGCCACTGGAATCTTGTTACACTCCTCCATGATGACATCACGGAGATGGTGGATGTTAGAGACCTTGTGCTCCTCCACCTTCCATTTGAGGATGCCCTACAGATGCTCAATAGAGTTTAGGTCTGGAGACATGCTTGGCCAGTCCATCACCTATACCCTCAGCTTCTTTAGCAAGGCAGTGGTCATCTTGGAGGTGTGTTTGGGGTCGTTATGTTGGAATACTGCCCTGCAGGCCAGTCTCTGGAGGGAGGGGATCATGCTCTGCTTTAGTACATGTTGGCATTCATGGTTCCCTCAATGAACTGTATCTCCCCAGTGCTGGTAGAACTCATGCGGCCCCAGACCATGACACTCCCACCACCATGCTTGACTGTAGGCAGACACACTTGTCTTTGTACTCCTCACCTGGTTGCCGCCACATACGCTTCACACCATCTGAACCAAATACATTTATCTTGGTCTCATTAGACCACAGGAAATGGTTCCAATAATCCATGTCCTTAGTCTGCTTGTCTTCAGCAAACTGTTTGCAGGCTTTCTTGTGCATCATCTTTACAAGAGGCTTCCTTCTGGGATGACAGCCATGCAGACCAATTTGAGGCAGCGTTCAGCGTATGGTCTGAGCACTGACAGGCTGACCACCCACCCCTTCAACCTCTGCAGCAATGCTGGCAGCCCTCAAACGTCTATTTCCTAAAGATAACCTCTGGATATAATGCTGAGCATGTGCACTCAACTTCTTTGGTCGACCATGGCGATGCCTGTTCTGAATAGAACCTGTCCTGTTAACCCCCCTGACGGTTTTCCCGAGTCTGACTCGGGGTGGATTTTTTATACCAAGAGCGGTATCCCCGAGTCAGACTCGGGACTGCATCGCTGGATCCAGGAGGAGGAATACTCACCTTCTCCCTCGGATCCAGCGTCGTCTCCCCGCTGTACGAGCGAGCCGTGTCTCGCTCAATCTATCACATCGGCGATCTCCGTGCCCTGCGAGCGTTGCGACGCACGGGCACGGAGATCGGCGCCAAATTCAAAAAGTGAAACAAACAGTAAACATACAGTATAATGTAATCTTACAGATTACATTGCTGTATGTAAATATTTCACATCCCCGTTGTCCCTAGTGGTCTGCCCAGTGTCCTGCATGCAGTTTTATATAATAAAAGCTGTTCTTTATACCTGGAAACTGGAGATTGTCCATAGCAACCAAAACTGTCCCTTTACATCAAAAATGATTTTAGAGCAGCTAGAAAACAGCGATAATAAATTAGAATCACTCGCAGAATTGAGCGATAGCGATTTGTGGGGAGATTCGTCATCAAATACTGAAAAGTAATGACAGTGACAATTCTGCAACTGAGCAAATTTCAGTGTTTTTGATGTGATTACATTATTGAATAATTTTTATTATTGTTATATTATTATTTGGTACAATTATTTATAATTATTTCTTATATTATAATTTATGATTTCATTTTTCAAACTTTATTATACCCGGGATGTCTGCTAGACTCTGGTTTGGACAGATTTAAGAGAGTTATTCCTAAGAATTGCAGGACTACAATATAAAACGCCAAATTTTCATGCAAAATAATGGTACCGCTTTTAGCACCTAAAATCCAAAATAATCGTACCGCCAGGGAGGTTAAACAGCTGTATCGTCTTGGCCACCATGCTGCAGCTCAAGTTCAGGGTCTTGGCAATATTCTTATAGCCTAGGCCATCTTTATGTAGAGCAACAATTCTTTTTTTCAGATCCTCAGAAATTTCTTTGCCATGAGGCCCCATGTTAAACTTCCAGTGACCAGTATGAGAAAGTGAGAGCGATAACACCAGATTTAACACACCTGCTACCCATTCACTCCTGAGACCTTGTAACTCCTGATTCACATGACACCAGGGAGGGAAAATGGCTAATTGGGCCCCATTTGGACATTTTCACTTAGGGGTGTACTCACTTTGTTGGCAGCGGTTTAGACATTAATGGCTGTGGGTTGAGTTGTTTTGAGGGGGCAGCAAATTTACACTGTTATACAAGCTGTACACTCACTACTTTACTTTGTAGCAAAGTGTCATTTCTTCAGTGTTGTCACATGAAAAGAAATAGTAAAATATTTACAAAAATGTGAGGGGTGTACTCACTTCTGTGAGATACTGTATGTTCCAGAAAAATGTTAACGAGACATCGTATAACAGAATACATAGGAAGAAATCACATGGAAGAATATATCATGTGCTTCCCTTTCTTCTCTAATGGTCCAAGATCACCTTCTCTCCTATCTCCTTTATACTCCTTCACGCCACAATCAGCTTACACTCTGGGGTTGATTTACTAAAAGGCAAATAGGCTGTTCACTTTGCAGGGGAATTGCAAGGGAATATTCCCCAGCATAGGTGTGTGCAGACTATTGTATTAGGGTTTGCACCTAAAGCTCAAGCACACATGGTGTCAGTCAGTAGAGCAGTGGATAACGTCAATAGACCAGAGATTGGTGTCAATAGGGCAGTAGACAATGACAGTAGTTTTTTATTTTTATTATTAAATTTTTTTATTATTTTTTACAATATTATTTTTTACAGTGTTTTTAAAATCCCCGTTAGGAGACAGAAGGGGAGGCAAGGGCAGCATATACTGGTACCACTCCTTTGTATTCTTCCCCTGTGGCAGCTGAATACCGGTAGGAGGGGGGGGGAGGAGAAGCTTACTTTTAGCTGCTGCAGATGGAAAATACAGATCAACTCTAGTAAATGCTGCCCCACCACCCCTCCTTTCCAGATTCATGGGGTTGGCAAGGAAGGATTGTGGTCTACCTGTCACCTGCCCATGATCGATGTGTAGATCGTGATTGGTGGGTTACCGACCCCGTATTAGGGTGTCTTGATTTGTTTGTAACTAAAGGCCCGTACACACGATCAGACTTTTTGACAACAAACATGCAAATTTGCTGTTTTGGAGCAACATCCGACCGTGTGTACGCTCCATCGGACAAACTTTTTTGGTTTTCATCGGACTTTTGTTGGCTGAGCGAACGGACAAACTTTCTGGCAACAAAAGTCCAATGGAGCAAAGTCTGATCGTGTGTACAGAAAACCATAGGACTTTTGTACAAAGTAATAACAGGCATGCTCAGAACCAATGCAAAAGATCAGGCGACAATACAGAAGTTGACCAAAGGTGGCGGTAAAGAGCAGAAAAACCACGTGATTTGGTGAAAGTTGGCTGAAAAAGTCCTGCTGTGTGTATGCAATACAAGTTCAGGGCCGACGCCCTTTGTACAAAAATCCAAGGGAAAGTTTGTACAAAGTCCTATCGTGTGTATGAGGCTTTAGACTGTTACGCCAATACTGGTACTGTTTAACCACTTGACGTCCGCGCCACAGCTGGAAGACAGCTACAGCGCTGACCTGAATTTCCGGGAGGCAGTCATAGGACCATCCTCCCCCTGCAGGGCACGCGCTGTGATCACTGATTCACCGAGACTCGGGTGATCACCGATCCGAGTAAGGGGCTGGCCCCGGCCCCTTACCATGTGATCAGCTGTCAGCCAATGATGTGTGTAAACAAGAGCTAGGTAATCGTTTTTTTTTCTCCTCACGCTGAAAACATGAGGAGAAAAAAAAGTCGATCACTGGCTTATGTTCAAAGGACATCAGTCTCAAAGAGGAAGGAGGCACATCTGGTTATTTTTTGGAGACAGTAGAAGAGGAGGATCAGAGAGACAGGATCAAACAGCCTTTATACACAATGCAAAGGATTAACCCCGCAAGTTCCACAGTGAGTATAACAAGCATAATTTACTGCATATACAGACTGATTTTACACTTGTGGGTTTAGTAACACTTTAAAATGGAAGTAAACCCTTCCAAACAACTTTGACCTACAGGTAAGCCTAGATTAAGGCTTACCTGTAGGTCCAAGTAAATATTTGCCCGAAAATGGGCACCGCTGTCTACGGCGCATGCGCCGTAGACAGCGGCGCGCAGGCGCACTAAATGCGGCAAGTCCAAGAATGGATTTGCCAAATTTGTCGACTCCCGTGCGCATGCGCGGGAGTGACGTCATCGCGGCTCCGCCGAATGGCAGCGTCGGAGCTCCGAGACGCGACTCCCGTGCGCATGCGCGGGAGTGACGTCATCGCGGCTTCTCCGCTGTCATTCGTCGGAGCTGCGAGAGACGCCACAACCAAGATGGATGCGGCGGACTACAGGTGACAGCGGCGACTTCGCTGGCTCCTGTGTCAGGTAAGTGACACATAATGAGCTACTATGCGATGCATAGTAGTCCATTATGCTTTACCTTTGCAGGGAAAAAAAGAGGAAGTAAACCCATCAGGGTTTACTTCCTCTTTAATTAACCTGTTCATGATCCATACTAATGTGTTGAATAGCATGCATACTAGTGGACAGTAATGAATATTAGTGTATTACTAACCAGCGGTAACACACAATTCAGTCTAAATATTAATATTAGAACATATTTGCTAATGCCAACAAAAAAAAAGTCAAATATTTATTAAAAAGCCTTGAAATATAAACAAAAATCCCCCCCAAAAATCTATATTTAACCTCCCTGGCGGTATGATTATGTCAGTTTTTTGTATCTCAAAGCGGTACGATTATTTTGCATAGAAATTTGCCGTTTTATATTGTAGGCCTGTAATTCTTAGCAATAACACACTTAAATCTGTCCAAACAAAGTCTAGTAAATATCCCGGGTATGATAAAGTTAGAAACACAAAATCATAAATTATAACATAATAAATAAATATAAATAATTATATAAAATAATAATATAATAATCATAAAATTCATTTCTCCACGATTCCCTATCTCTCAATTTGCAAGTGACTCTAATTCACTATCACTGTTTTCTAGCTGGTCTAAAACCACTTTTGATGTAAAGGGACACTTTTTGGTTGCTATGGACAATCTCAAGTTTCCAGGCACAAAGAACAGTATATATATAATATAAAACTGCATGCAGGGCACTGGACAAAGCACTAGGGACAAAAAGGATGTGAAATAATTTCATACAGTAATGTAATCTATAAGATTACACTGTACTGTTTGTATTATGATTTTTAAATTTTTTGAATTTGCCGCTGGGCTCCGCCCCCCTGTGCAGGGAACGGAGCCCGGCACACAGAACTACAGGTGGAGGACAGAGCCCACGGACACAGCAGGGGGACATTGCAGGATCCTGGGGACAAGGTAAGTACACTGTACCAGGATCCTGCAATGCAATCACGAGTGTGGCCCAGGGTTACCGCTAATGGTACTGAAATTTAAGCCACACTCGGGAAAACCGCTAGGGAGGTTAATAGCTAAAAATAAATCTAGTTATAAACCCAACAATGTACCCTGCTAATACCTAGCATTATGCAATAAACAATATGTTTGTAGTAATTTAAAGCAAGGTCTGTAATTTAAGGAGTCCTATGGTCACAGCATACATTCTGCAAGCGGTGATTCCTGTGCTGTTTCCGCCTCTATAAACTCCTCCTATCAGCACCTCTGTAGGTCAGAAGGCAGGCTCTGTGAAATGTGTGACACAGCAGTGTTTAGCGAATACGTTCTACAGAATTCAAGGTAGTAAATGTGCAGGATTCCTAATAAAGATTATTCCGATTAATAAAGTAGACTATAAATAATTGGAACTCAATGTAGAAATAAATGATATGATTTTAAATCTAGAGACACTTTAAAGAGGTTTTTTAAAACAAAAAAATACGGTCATAAGGTCTTGCAGGTATAGTGTATACGTATATATTAGAACAAAAAACAATCATCATAATAATAGGAATAATTCCATTTAAAACTAAGACCTGAAGCTCGCATAGAATTCAAAAAAATTCAGAAGATCTCACTTCCACAAAGAAGGCAGAACTTCTCTCCTCCGCTAATAGATCTACTAAGCCTTTCTATGATCTGTACCAGCAAGGAGCCGGCAAGGGAGGCATGTTTTTCCTTAAAATGATTAGCTACATTAGTATCTTGTTTTTCTTTCATGTCATATAAATTATTTCCTAATCGATCACATAGACATTTTCCAACGAAATGAATTCCACATTCATGACACGTCAACAAACAAGCAACAAACCATGCAATTAACACATCGTTAGGTGGGATACATTTTTTACGTTCTGATAAATGTTACTTCTTGAGACATTTTACCATATTTACAAGAGGATCTGGGCCCTCCAAAATGAAGCATACCTATAGAGATGATTCACTAAAGTGCAAACTTGTCCATGTGAACAACAAAATTGATTGACTTTGCCCGTGCTTTCAGACCTGATTTATTAAAGTACGACCACAGTCTAATAAGGCCCAAAGTTGTGTGCATTCCTCTACCAAAATAGTTTGACGGTAAATGTTTTCCTATGCAATCTGGCCTATCTGCATGCACTATTGCCAGCCCTTCATTGATGCAGCTAGACATTGTAAGGAAGAACCATATGAGCTTTCCTTTGGGTGTTGCTCCAAGCAGTCCCGTAATGCTCTGGTGACTCACATTGGATGCAGGTGCCGGTATTGATAGACCCTGTCCCTGTTCTATATAAACACATATAAAATTAAAGATGGAACGCCACACTCTGAAGAAACAGCCCAGGTAAGAGAAGATGAAAGCAGTCTTAACCAGACTCTTCCCAGGACACACCGCTGATGCGTTTTGTCCCACTAACAGCCTGTGGACATGGTATAGGAGGTGGTCATTGGCTGTGTGGACATGGCAAAGTAGAGTAATTGTGATCAAAGGCTGTGGAGGGGTACGGTCTTACCCAGCCGTGATATGGAGAGGTGCGCATCACCAACGAAACCGAGATGAGTGCCTTCAATTTAAAAATGGCGCAGTCTGGTGCATTATGTCACTGCGAATGCGCCCGCCTGCCCGAAAATGGCCGACCATGTACGGGCTTTCCCAAGCCTGGCAAGTTTTGAAGCGTTGCATGCGCAGTTGACATGTCGGTCCGTAGCCATATTTTTTAAGGGAGCCGCTGCACATAAAGGGCATTTACGGGCAGCCCTAAAATAGGCTGAAATTTACCAACTGCCCATAAATTAACGGGCGGTTGACAACACTGATCAGAGAGCTTACTCATAGGAAACATTGTAAGGAGTCATGGGAAGCACAAGTATCCTGTATTACCTACTAAACTAAATCTTTTAAGCCCTTTCAGCTGTTGATTTTATATTTTACTGAGTATGCACCTTCTTTATCTTTTAATCTTTGCCAGGTTTCCTGACACAGAGTGGCTTCTTTCTCTTTTAGCATCCTATGGAGCCACCTTTGCATGCAGCGTCTGGAGCTGTGTCTCCCTATACTGTGGCATCGATAGAAATACAGAGCCCAATAGCCTATTATGGCAAGGCAAACCTGCATGGTTTAGGAGATATCCCTGTATTTGCATGTGTCGACGTCATGTGGCACATGTGTACTTAAGTCAACTGAAGCAATGGCTAGTACGTGCCGTTGCTTCAGTTGTACTGTGCTGTTCATGCGCAGTAGTGACGTCATCGCAGCTCTGGCCAATCACAGTCCCGGAGCCGTGATACCCGGAAGTAACCTCTGGGATAGATGTCGCTGGCCGGAGGGGGAGACGAGGACGACTGCGGGGGCTTCGTTCTTGGGTAAGTAATAGCATACTAGCTCATTATGCCTTTATCTTGCAGGGTGTTTTTTTTTCCAGGAGGGTTTACAACCACTTTAAATAAGTTTTTAATGCCAAATGAATATAACAGAAAACTTCCAATAGAAAACGACTCACCTTGGTGACCACTGAAATCTTCATAATCCCAGAAAGGCTTTATCTCTGTCAGCAGCTAAAATATCAAATGCTTTCAGCAGGTGAAACTAAGCTGTCTCACTTTCGCCCCTAAAAACCCACTTTCACGCCTATTGCTCATCCATGAATCAGCCATAGAACACCCAACACACATTCACCGTGCATTCATGCAAAAGAATACAATTTAAAAAAAACGCCCCTGTAGTGAGAACATTTTAGTGATGTTCATATTCTGAACTATGAGACAAAAATACAACTAATGGTTTTCATCCCATGACAAATACAGGCATACCCCACTTTTAAGTACACAATGGGGCTTATTTACTAAAGCTGAAAAGTGCAAAATCAGGCTCACTTCTGCATAGAAACCAATGAGCTTCTAACCCCAGCTTGTTCAATTAAGCTTTTGTAATAAAACCTGGAAGCTCATTGGTTTCTATGCAGAAGTGAGCCTGATTTTGCACTTTCCAGCTTTAGTAAATAAACCCCATTGGGTACTTAAAAGTGGGGTGTGCCTGTACCACTGTCTCACATTTAGGAACAAATAAGTGCCTTGTACAAAATTGGTGCATATGGCTGGGCAATCTTTTTGATCCCGGTAAACTCTAATCTAGAATACATGGAAACATGGAGAATTTTTTTGTTGATTCTCATTTTTTCCAAGAAAAGACTTCCTTGTTTCTTGTTATTGCATATTTACAGACTTAATTCAATGCTTTGATGACAAAACCTCTCTTGTTGCTTGGCCTCCAAATTAAAAACCACTTAAATGTGAGAAATTTCTGCAAATCTATTAAATAATACTTTAGGGATCCTTCTGTTAACATGTGCAGGATGACAGCTTCTAGTATTGAGTAAAGTGTTTATTGCCATGGGGTTGATTTCCAAACAGGCAAATAGGCTGTTCACCTTGTAGGAGATTTTTTTCTTGTCTTGAGCTCACTTCCATCATCCAATCATGTGCAAGCAAAAATATATATATATATATATTTTTTTAATTTTCCATGGACCTGATAAGCTATTCTTTGCAAAGTGAATTTTCCCCCACATTAAAGGAGGTATAAAGTCAGAAGTTTTTTTAGCTTAATGCATTCCATGCATTAATATAAAAAGCCTTCTGTGTGCAATGGCCCCCCCCCTCCCCCCCTTGGTCCCCCTAATACTTACTGAAGCCCCATCTCTCTCCTGCGATGTCCAGGAGTGCCTCAACCGTCCAGGACTCTCCCTCCTAATTGGCTGAGACACAGCAACGGTGCCATTGGCTCCCACTGCTGTCAATCAAAGTCAATTAGCCAATCAGGAGAGAGAGGGGCAGGCCCAAACCACAGCTTTGTGTCTGAACGGACACAGGGAGCTGCAGCTCGGCTTGGGTGACCCCATAGCAAGCTGTTTGCTGTGGGGGCACTCAACAGGAGGGAGGGGCCAGGAGCACAGAAGAGGCAGCAAATAAAGCAGGATCTTGTCTGCCCTGTGTAAATTCACTGCAGAGAGAAAAAACAAGACTTTAAAATCACTTTAACGGTCCAATGGCTGCAAGGGATATAAATCCACTTTATTTACACCAAATGCCTTTGCAAACCCAACTATTATCTGGTAAAAGTAGCAGTGACATCATCATTGTGCTGTACATAGCCTGATCAGAGAAAAGTGCTGTCAGAGAGGCCCAAAAGCCCCACCCACTATAAGCTGCCAGCAGGAAACTACAGGAGTGGGTGGAGACAATACCAACCACCCTGCACATAGAAAGTGAACAGCAGTGACCATTTTTTGTTATAGGAAGTTCCTGTACAGAGGCAAAGGGAGTTATTTACTAAAGGAAAATCCACTTTGCACTGCAAGTGCATTTGGAAGTAAAGTCACTGTAGATCTAAGGGGGACATGAAAGGAAAATAAAAAAACAGCATTTTAGCTTGCAGATGATTGGATGATAAAATCAGCAGAGCTTCCACTCATTTCAGATCTACCCCTTACATTTAGAGGGACTGCACTTCCAAGTGCACTTGTAGTGCAAAGTGGGTTTGCCTTTCGTAAATAACCCCCAAAGTCTCACACTGGATTACTGCACAGATCTGAAAGAAATACACAAAGCACACCAACATTCAAGTAGAGCCGCGTACACACGATCGGATTTTCCGACTGGAATTGTGTGATGACAGGCTGTTGGCAGAAAATCTGACTGTTTGTACGCTCCATCTGACAATTGTTGTCAGATTTTTCGCAGACAAAGGTTGGATGGCAGGCTTAATATACTTTTCCACTGAGAAATGTCTGTTGTCGGATTTTCCGAGCATGTGTACACAAGTCCGTCAGACAAAAGTCCAAAGTACAAACACGCATGCTCGGAAGCAAGGATGAGCCAGAAGCGGTCGGTCTTGTAAACTAGCGTTCGTAATGGAGAATTAACATTTGTGACGTGGCAAATTATGAAATATCAAAATGCAGCGCACATTCTCTTCTTCTTTAATGGGATAATAATGAAGCTGCTTTGCTGGTGATACTGATGGAGTTATTGCCAACTAATTTTTAAAGGTTTTTTTTTCTAGTGATATCAAGAATAATATTATTATGGTTGTTATTTTATTTTATTCATTTTTGGAGCAAGTTACTGCAACACCATTATCCCGTTGTTTTTAAGATCAAAGATACAACTATATTGGCATCCCTTGTTAATTTTACATTGTATTCTTTAACCACTTGCCTACCAGGCACTTACATCCCCTTCCTGCCCAGGCCATTTTTCAGCTTTCAGCGCTGTCGCACTTTGAATGACAATTGTGCTGTCATGATACACTGTACCCAAACACATTTTTTTATCATTTTCTTCAAACAAATAGAGCTTTCTTTTGATAGTATTTAATCACTGCTGGGTTTTTTATTTTTTACAAAAAAAAAAGACCGAAAATTGTACATGCGGTACTGCATACAATATCAGTGCCACTGGAATGAATTATCTCCGTTTCCATTGACTCCTATAGGGAAACTCACTTCGATATACAATACTTTGCATTACAAGCATCCTTCTGGGACGAATTATGCTCGTAATCCAAGGTACCAGAGGTGGGGGGCGCGGGAGACACTCGGAAACAGTCAGAGACCACTCGGATGCACTCAGGGACACTAGGAGAGGCCCGAAGACACTCGGGAACTGAGTGTTTACGAGTACATGCGAGCGTCTCCAAGCAGCTCCGAGTGTCACTGGCACCCCTGGCCAAATGCGGTACTGCACACCCCAGAGACTTGAATCCTGCTTGTTTTGCAAGCACAACAATGTCGGGATTTAACAAAATAATAGCTTGTCTTGCGAAACGCTCGTAAACTGCATTACTTGCAATCTGAGATATTATTGTATGAATGAAAACCACATTATCTTTGATTTTTCTAGTTCTAGAACTACAGAACACCTTCACATTATGTTATTGGGATGAAGTGTGTGTGTGTAATCCCAACACACTTCCTGTCCTAAGGTGACAAACTGAGCGTTGTCAGCCTAGGACAGTTAGTGTGTGACTGTTAGAATCATCAGGTGAAAGTAAGGAGCCTGAAAAACGATTGCAGCCCCCATATCTAAGGGCTGGTAAGCTACAATATATTACATTTCTTTTCTTACATTTACATTTCTGTTCTGTTAAATTCCTGAATAAGATTTATGTTCCTAATTTTGGCCAACAGGTGGGGCTGTATACTCCTTTTCACATGGGTACCAGACTAGATTGTTTCACAAAAAAAAAGCCCTTTTTGTGGTGCTAAAAAAGCTGGAAGGCTACATTCACCTTTCCAGGCAGTACTTCAGTCTTCATAATAAACAGAAGCCTTTTCAAATGTTTTTTCCGCCCAAGCTATCCCAGAGTGCTTATCTCTCCTTTATGTAGTCCATGCTTTCAATCTGCACCTCTCTGTTTAAAATTTAAAAACGTATTCTGAGCCTATCACTTCCTGTGGCATCATGCGACCATCCAGAAAACTTCATATCCCATCACGCCATACTACATCAGAGAATAGGGCATGTTTACCTCTCTGGACCACACCTTCCTCGTTACTATACCACTTATTTTTTATTTCCCACCAACTTTCCTACTTCTTCCATTAAGATGACCATACACTGTACAATTTACCTGTGCAATCTCGTTTAGATCTACCATAAACTATGTAGTGTAAGGGCCTGCCTGATTTGATACAAATCGAATAGATTGTTCAGGTGGGTCCTCCTATTCCATAGTTTTGTTAAATCTAAAGGAAATTGTACAGAGATTCTACAATCAGATTGCATTGTATATGGACAGTTGTATGCAAGTACATGGGAGTGATTGGTTGGAGACACTCAGCTGTCATTGTTCTTGTGTAAACACACCAATTTCACTTTCCAGGGCCAATTCACACCTAGTGTAGTGAGAGCACACATTTTTTGCCACATTTTTCCTGTGACACGCATAAAGCAGCCCATTGATTTCAACAAGCTTCCTTAAGACCCCTTTCACACCACACCGCCCATTGAGTCAGCGGTAAAACGCCCTGGTGTGAAAGGGGTGTATGTGTGACAAATGTGGTAAAGCAGCTCATAGGGCATTTTGGCATGTTGCAGTTTGCCTGTTCTTCACCACATGTTTTGCAGAATTTGTCGCACATTTTTGCATAGAGATCAAAATGCATGTTTGCTTCAGTTTTTCGGGTGCAGTTAACAATTAAAGGCACCGACAGCACGACTAGTTCATTTTATGTGTAGAGATTGTACAATATGGTTGTACAATCTCTTTTGGTTTACCAAAACTATATAATAGGAGGACACACCTATCTATCCAATCACTCTATATCTAATCAAACAGGCCCTTGCACTACATAAGTGATGGTAGATATAAAGGAGATTGTACAATAAGATTGTATAGTGTATGGGGAGCTTTACAGACTTGCAGGAACACACCTCTCCTGTTTTTAATACTGCAGTGCTGCTCCACATAGGCTGTTTGCGATTGCTCTGCTCCTGCACACTCTGCCAAATGTAAGGGGAAAAAAACAGAGGAAGACACTGGTTAAGTAATCAGGGAGAACGGTGCTCACTGACAATGTCTGCATTGGAAAAGCATTTAACTAGAGGTGGGTGGTAGCAATCTCTTGGGGGGGGGGGTTGCAGGTTGCATTTTAATGAGGTCAGTTGCTGAACTATTTCCTTGCTTTATTTCACATCCTAAGGACATATACCAGGAAGTAATGGAGGAGTCTTCTATAGAAGAGACTGGAGGCTAAGGTAAGGCCTGCCTCGAATTCAGAAAACACATTTTAGTTTCTGTAACAGAGGTGCATTAATGGTATACTGGTATATAGGGAAGTTGGAATTTATAAGAAAAAAAAAAAAAAGGTGCAGAGAGAGAGGAGGAGAAACCCTTGCTGTGCTTTCTTTTTAGAAAACCCAGAATCCTCTGCAAAATGTAGTGGATGTACACTATATTACATATTTATTTGTAAATGAAAGATTTTATAATAGTAAAAATGTGACATTTGATTTCATAACAGGTTAAAACTTGTAAACACACTGACCCAAAGCCATTATAATTCCCCTTTATATCAGGGGTGCCCCCGCCCCCATTTTTTTGTGGATGACGTTCATTTCTAAGAAGGACATTTAATGAGTCAGCATACCAGTATTGCAGCGGAGGGGCTGTGTGCTCATTTTAGCCTTTGATGCCATAACCTAACATTTGATTTAAATAAAATGTAAAAAAAAAAAAAAAAAGTTATTTCCCATAGCAAACAATATATATATATATATATTTTTCATTTTGCTAAGATATAAAAGATAGAACACAATTCTGTTCAGATTTTGCATTCCACAGTATGTGGTTGTGTACAACTCATCCAATACATCTTCCTATCTGAAAGCATGGCTTACACAGATCAGGGCTGCAAACAGCTTGTCAAATGAGGGTTCTGTTGTCATCCCCTTCTGTGGCTCTTGCAGTATCAGAGCAGAGGAAGCTCCTATTGCACAATGGGAGTCTATCTTTTACATGATTTATACCTGTGCAGCTAAGAAATACATACAGGATCTACAATTTGAATTTCTGCACATGAATTTGGGCATAGAGAGGCTTACGCTTTTTTCTTTGTAATAATGAATTGCCATTATGTCACCATTTTAGACACAAACAGCGTTTAGCAGAATTCTTTACCAACACAGCCAGAGGTGCACTTGTTCTTAACTAGTTTGTTTTAACTCAAGTTATTTTCCATGTCCTTGAGGTTTTTTACCTTGTGCCATTATTCCCTGGTGGTGAGGGGTTAACCTATACTACACGACCCTCTATGCCCCCTCAGGCCTTTAATGCTATTATAGGATTAGACAGATTTCATACATTTTAACGGCTGTCAGTGAAAGACAGGAGGCCATGGGGGGATTTTGAAGAGATGGTAAAGAGAGAAAAAAAATATATATACATTAAGGGCCAAGGAGTAACACTATGGATGCACAGTTGGACAACAGACAACCAACATAAGTATGAATCAGAGTGAAGGTGTTTACAGTTCTTAAAAATGATAATTTCCCTCTATGCCTTTGCTCTGCTAATTATAAGCCAAAGGCTACATTAAAAGGTAACTATGGGCAAAATAAAAAATATAATAATAACAATGTACCAGGGGCGGACTGACCATTCGGGTACTAGGGCACTACCCGAGGGCCCCATGCCACTAAGGGGCCCCATCAGGGTTGTCAGCCTCAATAAAACCATTGACAGTATGTAAAAATGTGTGTTTTTTTAAAAATCCCAAGATTATAGCTGTCCAGCCTCTCCAGTACTTTTTCATTGTGTGTGTGTGTGTATACTGTGTGTGTATATTGTGTGTCTGTGTGTGTATACTGTATGTGTGTGTGTCTATACTGTGTGGCCCCATAATCTATTGCCTGGGGGCCCCATAATCTCATATTGCCTGGGGGCCTCATAATCTCCCATTGCCCAGGGGCCCCATAATCTTCTCCTATTGCCCGGGGGCCCCATAATCCCCTATTGCCCGGGGGCCCCATGAGTTGTCAGTCCGCCCCTGCAATATACACACACCGGCCACTTTATTAGGTAAATCTCGCTAGTACCGGGTTGGACCCCCTTTTTCCTTCAGAACTGCCTTAAAGTGGTTGTAACATTATCAGGCAATCCCCTGTCTTCAATAATGCTGTGTCCTGTATATGTGCCTTATTAAAAAAAAATGCTGTTCTATACCTTATTTGCTAGCGCCGCTTGGGGCACACGTGACTGTCCGGCTTTCACCTCTCCTGATCTGACAGCTAGAGTGGGAGGGGCCGAGAATCCCCCACTGACGTTAGTCTGGAGGAGAGGAGGAGAGAGGTGGCCGGTCACGTGAGCACCAAGCGGCGCTAGCAAATAAGTATAGAACAGCATGTTTTTTAAAAACAAGGCACATATACAGGACACAGCATTATGGAAGACAGGGGATTGCCTGATAATCATATGTTGATAAGTTATTTCAGCAGCGGGGGAGGGCCCTGAGACAGCTGACAGGCAGGGAGGGGAGGGGGGAGAGAGGACAGAGGGTAGCTGCAGATACCTGCGGATGACGGAGGCACCTAAACTGACGACAGTGTCAGGGCTGGGGGGGGGGCGGGGGGGCAGAACCAGGCAGGATCAGCCACGTATTTCAGGTGATAGAGGGGGACCAAATTACACAGAACAAGCCCTGTGCTGTATAACATACTTTAAGGGAACAGGATTTTTTTTAGGGTAACAAACACTTGTGGCATAGGTTCAACAAGGTGTTGGAAACATTCCTCTGAGATTTTGGTCCATGATAGAATCACGTGATTGCTGCAGATTTCTCAGCTGCACATCCATGATGCGAATCTCCCTTTTCACCACATCCCAAAGGTGCTCTATTGGATTGAGATCTGGTGATTGTGGAGGCCATTGGAGTACAGTGACCTCATTGTCATGTTCAAGAAACCAGTGGTGAAATGATTTGTGCTTTGTGACATGGTGCATTATCCTGCTGGAAGTAGTCATCAGAAGATGGGTACACTGTAGTCATAAAGGGATGGACATGGTCAGCAACAATACTCAGGTAGGCCGTGGTGTTTAAATGATGCTCAACCAGTACACCAAAGTGTGATAAGAAAATATTCCCCATACCATTACACCACCATCACTAGCCTGAACCATTGATACAAGGCAGGATAGATCCATGCTTTCATGTTGTTTACACCAAATACTATAACTGAATAACTGATACCTACCTTGAGATCTAATTGGAGGGAAGCAACTATCTGCTGATGCCCAGGGATGAGTTTAGGTGTATTTGGACATGAATCTGAAATTGCATGAGCTATCCCACCAGGAAGCTGTCACTGCCAACAGCCAATCATAACCAGCGCAGACATTCTGTGCCCTGCATCCGAACATTTACATGCCCCTTGTATAATGTGGCTGCGGGGCAGGGAATGCCTCTGCTGCTTATGATTGGCTGTGCACAGTGACATCTTTCTTGGAGGAATAGCTCATGTGGGTTTGGGCTCATGTCTGAACATGGCTGAGGTCATCCCTACTGACGCCTGGGGATGTGAGATAGAATACCGTCTTCTCCACAATAAATCTTTCCTACATATGACTATACTTGGAATTAGTGTTTCTGGGCTTTCAGTAAGGGGCCTGGTTTATTAAACATTATCCATACATACACAGCCATATAGGCACCAGACAAAGACAAAAAGACAATAATCAATGCAGTATTTCTATTAGGACATAATAAATGACATGGCTTATAAACGCCAATAATAAGTAATTTATCACCAAGTGAGCCACAATACTAAGAGTGTATTTATAAAGCAGTGACTGTGACTTTCACCAAACATTATTTGGTTGTGCATTAAAAAAAAACATGCACCTGGAATATTCACTTCCAGAAGATGTTTGCTTTATGTTTGTTTCACTTCTTTGTGAATATGCCCCTTAACTTCCCTGGCGGTACGATTATTTCAGATTTTAGGTGCTGAGAGCGGTACAATTATTTTGCATGGAAATTTGGTGTTGTATATTGTAGGCCTGCAATTCTTAGGAATAACTCACTTAAAGCTGTCCAAACCAGAGTCTAGTAGACATCCCGGGTATGATAAAGTTTGAAACACAAAATCATAAATTATAATATAATAAATAACTATAAATAATAATAGCAAATAATAATAAAAAATATTCAATAATCAAATCAAAAACACTGAAATTTGCTCAGTTGCAGAATTGTCGCTGTCATTAGATGTCATCAGTGTTTGATGATGAATTTCACCACAAATCGATATCGCTCAATTCTGCAAGTGATTCTAATTTATTATCGCTGTTTTCTAGCTAACCACTTTTGACATAAAGGGACAGTTTTTGGTTGCTATGGGCAATCTTCAAATTCCAGGCAGAAAAAAACAGTATTTATAATATAAAAGTGCATGCAGGGCACTGCACAGACCACTAGGGACAAAGGGGGTGTGTAATTTTTTTCTGTAAGATTACAGTGTACTGTATGTGTACTGTGTTTTTATTTTTTTGCTTTTTTGAATTTGGCGCGCTGATCACCGCTCCCGTGCGTCGCAATGTGAATCATCTTTTAGCATGGTAAGAGTTGCTGCATGTGAACAAGCCTTTAGTGTAGTAGTGGGTTTTAAATATGCATGTGACCGGTGGTGTAGCGTGGGGGAGGTGTCAGCCAGTGTGGTCGCCCCCAGGGGCAACATTTAGCGAGGTGCAGCAGGGGTGGACTGGGGTTGCGATGCTTACAAATTTGTGTAAACAGAACGCTCATGAACGCAGGTCTTTTTCGAAAAAATGCATCTGAACTCGCAAAACGCATGCAAACACAATTGCGTTTTACATTGCATTTTACTGTAAACAGGCTCATTCACATGCAGGAATCTGCCAGAAAAAGTCCCATGTACACCTTTGTGTACGCACAGCCAGGGCCAGACATGTACACTATACACATCAGTGGCCGGCATCACAGCTCATTTCAGTGCTTACATGTGAATAGGGCATCTGAGCAGTCTCAGACCTAGACGGTTGGTGTTGTGGCTTCACACAAACTAGATGCAGCTCGTCTTCTAACCTGTATGTGTTCACAGCACAGTGAATGGATACTACAATATAAAGGGGTTACTGTAATGTAATGCAAGACTGTGATCAGAGTGGGGGGAGGGTTATCTGGTGGGTGTCATCAGGGTGGGGGTATCTGGGGAGTGTGATCAGGGTGTGGGTATCTGGGGGTGTGATCAGGGTGGGGGAATCTGAGGGGGGGTGTGATCAGAGTAGGGGGGTATCTGGGAGTGTGATCAGAGTGGGGGTATCTGGGGGTGTGATCAGAGTGGGGGTATCTGGAGGGTGTGATCAGAGTGGAGGTATCTGGAGGGGTTTGATCAGGGAGGGGGTATCTGGGGGTGCAATCAGAGTGGGGGTATCTGGGGGATGTCATCAGAGTGAGGGTATCTGGGGGTGTGATCAGGGCAGGGGTATCTGGGGGTGTGATCAGAGTGGGGGTATCTGGAGGGTGTGATCAGAGTGGTGGTATCTGGAGGGTGTGATCAGAGTGGTGCTGTCTGGGGGTGTGATCAGAGTGGAGGTATCTGGGGTGTGTGATCAGAGTGGTGGTATCCGGGGGGTGCTATCAGGGCGGGGTTATCTGGGGTTGTGATCAGAGTAGGGGGGTATCTGGGGGTGTGATCAGAGTGGAGGTATCTGGGGGGTGTGATCAGAGTGGTGCTGTCTTGGGGTGTGATCAGAGTGGAGGTATCTGGGGGGTGTGATCAGAGTGGAGGTATCTGGGGGGTGTGACTGGGGCAGGGGTATCTGGAGGGTGTGATCAGAGTAGGGGGGTATCTGGAGGGTGTGATTAGGGTGGAGGTATCTAAAAGTTCACAGGTTAGGGAAAGCAAAAAATTTGCCTTGCCCCGGGCGCTGACAAATCACGCTACGCCACTGCATTTGACCAATAATCAGGGCCGGAGCTACCACTAGGCAAACTAGGCAGCCGCCTAGGGTGCACTGCTTCCTAGGGCGCCTGGCCACTGGTGTTCCTACTCTCTTCTCTCTGCAGCAAGCAACTAAGTCTCAGCATCAGCAGGCAGTCACCACTCCATTTTGCACAAAGTCTCAGAGGTGCAAAGCCTGGCGGAGGACTGTGTGTCTCCCGAATAAATGGAAGCAGCAAACATTCATTGATGGGCACTGGTAGGCTGCATTGATGGGTGCTGGTAGGCTGCATTTGATGGGCACTGGTGAGGCTGCATTTGATGGGTGCTGGTAGGCTGCATTGATGGGCACTGGTAGGCTGCATTGATGGGCGCTGGTGAGGCTGCATTTGATGGGCGCTGGTGGGCTGTATTTTATGGGCGCTTCATTAGAAAGGTGGAGTATACATGGAAACGGCAAAGGGAGCAGAGTCAGGGTTTGAGCCGGGGGGGGGGGGGGGGGGGGCAAAATTAGGTTTCGCCTAGGGTGTCAAAAATTCTTGCACCAGCCCTGCCAATAATTAAATCATTTTCTTAAAATAAATAAATATAATGAGCATATATTTTACCTGTGCTGGAAAGTCTCAAAGATCATACGTAGGATTTATTCCCTTCAATGAATGATCCAAGTTTTGTCTAGGACAACAGGTCTATGGATCTATTTACATGAATCTCCCCATGTTGCCTTCCTTAGGTTTTCCACCTGGAAATATACCTGTGTTGTATGACGTGTAGGATGAATACACACAGCGAAATAGACTCTAGATCATAAATATGCTATTTCGCCTAAGTGAAGATTCTGTGTCATAATAATAGACTAGCTAATAGCCCACTTTTTAACGTGATGCACTGTGATAAAACCATAAGTAATGACAATGAATAGGCAGCACCGGTGACACACCAATATATCAGTGGTAGCACTGAACATCACAGTGAAGATGAATTATACATTTCTGTACATCCTGAAGTTACAGTTCAGTGACCAGATAGAATTATTGTGCTGTAGTGCAGGTTCTCAGTGGAATGCTGTGAATTGCTGCTGGTTGACAGACCCTACAAGCCGAGAGCTCCCTCTACATCCCCCATGTACTCAGCCCAGGGAGCATGGCTAGCCTCCTACAGCGATGGCTCAGTAAGATTCACTGCAGGCTTTCTTCCCAGACCCCTAGATAGCCCCCCACCCAAAAGACACACTGAGTGACATCACTCTCGCAGGGAATGCTGTGGTTCATATTGCCCCACACAATGCATTCCCCACAGCACAAGGTCAAAGAACTACAACTAAAGTCAGGCAAGGGGCAGCTGAGAGAACACAGGAGTATTAGAGCTGCAGGGTAACAAGTAATGGGGTTAGGCATGATGTCTCATGGCAGTGGGCTACATCTTTCTATGTTCTGAGTGTTTCTTTCTGCAGCCACTCCTTCTGTCTGCATTGAGTGTTGGCATTTGCCAGGCAAGGGCCCTGCAATGAGAAGCAGCTACAGACAGAAGGAGCAGCTGCAAGGAGAGGCAATAGGTGCACATCTCATGCTCCTAACACTATTTCAATAGAGGACTATCTTGGAATGGGAATATGATTTGTGAGGCTGCTAGAGTCCATAAGAATAGGGAAGGAAAATTTAGGTTGCCGCAGACAGCCGCTTCCGGGCATGAGCCTCCCTGCTGACCTGATGGAGCCTAGGAAAGGAACAGGAGGGCTGCCTGTACCCCCCTATCACCTGCCCTGCTAACACTGACATCAGAACGATTTATCCAAGGGTGCGTCAAGACTTATTCGTTTCAGGAAACAAAGAAAACATCATAATTCAGAAAGCTCACTGACTCTGGTAAGTCTTCTTACATATAACAAGGCTCCCTTTGGCAGTTACCCAGAATGTGGCTCAAAGCATGAAGATACCAAAGAGCAGTGCCACACCAAATGGAGAAAGAGCCCAAGTCATTTTAATGATTTGTAATGTGACCACATAGAACAGTCAATGGGGTGATTTATTAAAACTGGAGAGTGAAGAATCTGGTGCAGCTGTTCATGGTAGCCAATCAGCTTGTTCAATAAAACTTTGACAAAAAACCTGGAAACTGATTGGTTTCTATGCTGAGCTGCCCCAAATTTTGCACTCTCCAGTTTTAGTAAATAAGCCTGTATTTCAGAGGCCTGGATGATGTATTTTTTTCTACATACTAAAAACATTTTTCCTTTACAACCTCTTTAATATATCTGTTTGACCAGTGACATTTTTTTCCCAGCTAGAAATCCTGTGTTTCCTGTGCTCTCTGGGCTGTTATTTGTTAGCATTGTTCCCTTGTATCACCATGGACTGCAAAACACCACCCCTTGTCATGGAGACAAGAGGGAGGTGTTATGTAGTTGTAACACACTCTTCTTACAGTGATCGCTGCACATTGCAGCCATCACACTGGGGGAAACATGTTAATGGCAGAATTACCAAGCTAAAATAATATGTTAAAAAGAAAATGAATGCAGCCACCAGATCTAAGGACTGGTAGGCTGCAATACTATACAACTGTTCTTCTTGTGTTTAGATACACTTTAATGGCATATGATAATAGCAGGGCTTATAAACAAAAATCACAATGCATAAAAACATTTAATTTATTTAAATAGATTATCACATAAACTAATAAACATAAGACCAACAGAATAACTGATGGTATCCATATGAGAACTGAAACAGCTACTATGCTTGAAGAAGCATTGCAAATGTGCTTAATGTAACCCTGTAACAAAACGTGCTTAAGCCAACAGATACATTTGTATGAAATGCTACTTATGTGCTTGCATATAAAGAAGTGATTATGAGTAGAAGAACAATCTTAGTTTTGTCAATATATATAGAAAATAAAGGTGCACCTTGGAATCATTATGAGAGCTTAAAGGGGTTGTAAAGGTAATTTTTTTATTTTCTACATAGTTTCCTTTAAGCTAGTGCATTGTTGGTTCACTTACCTTTTCCTTTGATTTCCCTTCTAAATGTTTTTTTGCTTTGTCTGAATATCTCACTTCCTGTTTCTCCTCAGTAAACTTCTCACCATCATCCGAGCTGGTGGTTAGTCAGCCAGAACAGCTTACTGAACAGCTTACTGAGGAGGAACAGGAAGTGAGAAATTCAGACAAAGAAAACAAAGAAAAAAAAACATTTAGAAGGGAAATGGAAGGAAAAGATAAGTGAACCAACAATGCACTAGCTTAAAGGAACCTATGTAGAAAATAAAAAATTTACCTTTACAACCCCTTTAAGTGGACTCAGTGAAACAGGTAATCAGACAGATCTGTGTCTAATAGATCCATCAGGTTACCTGTAAGGATGAGCCAAACACCCCCCGGTTCAGTTCGCACCAAAACATCCAAACAGGCCAAAAATTCGGAAGGACACACAAACACTGTTAAAGTCTATGGGACACAAACATGAAAAATCAAAAGTGCTTATTTTAAAGGCTTATATGCAAGTTATTGTCATAAAAAGTGTTTGGGGACCCTGGTCTTGCCCCAGGAGACATGTATCAATGAAAAAAGTTTTAAAAACGTCAGTTTCAGTTTTTTCGTGATCAGTGATTTTAATAATGCTTAAAGTGAAACAATTAAAAATAAATATTCCTTTAAATATTGTGCCTGGGGGTTGTCTACAGTTTACATTTCTAAAGGAAAAAAGTAATTTAAAACTGATCACGGCTGTAATGAATTGTCAGGCCTCGGCAATATAGATAAAACTTATTGAAAAAAATGGCATGCCCCCCCCCCCCCAGTCCATTACCAGACCCTTTGGGTCTTGTATGAATATTAAGGGGAACCCCAAACCAAAAATAAAAATAAATTGTGTGGGGGTCCCCCCGATATCCATACCAGGCCCTTCAGGTCTGGTATGGATTTTAAGGGAAACCGTGCGCCAAGATAAATAAAATGGCGTAGGGGTCCCCCCAAAATCCATACCAGACCCTTTACAAGCATGCAACCTGGCAGGCCGCAGGAAAAGAGGGGGGTGAGAGAGCGCCCCCCCTCCTGAATCATAGCAGGCCACATGCCCTCAACATGGGGAGGGTGCTTTGGAGTAGTCTCCCAAAACACCTTGTCCTCATGTTGATTGGGACAAGGGCCTCATCCCCACAGCCCTTGCCCGGTGGTTGTGAGGGTATGTGGGCGGGGAGATAATCAGAATCTGGAAGCCCCCTTTAACAAGGGGACCCCAGATCCCGTCCCCCATGTGAATTGGTAATGGAGTACATTGTATTCCTACCATTTCACAAAAGAAATTGTCAAAAACAGTAAAAAAGATAGGAGATGCTTAGGGACAAGTCCTTTATTAAAAGATAAAAAAAGAAAAATGTCCCGCAATGTCCATTCATCTTCTATCACGCCACCCGACGAACCTGAAAAAGAAAAAAATGCAACAGCCCTACCTCCATGGGAGGCTCCTGCCGAGTGACGCTTCTTCTTGGTGACAGTTCTTATATAGCTAAGGATGGGGCCACCCAGTGATGTAAATGGGTGACCCTGCCTTCCTCTGATGTCATGAGGCATCGGGGGGCAGGGTCACCCGTTTACATCACTGAGTGTTCCCGCCCTCAGCTATATAAGAACTGTCACCAAGAAGAAGAAGCGTCACTTGGCGGGAGTCTCCCATGGAGGTGGAGCTGTTGAGGTTTTTTTTTTTTCGGTCCGTTGGGCGGCTTCTGGCTTTCAATAAACTAGTACACACCAGCCCAGGAACCAAGCACTGTCATGTTCACTGGTCTTTGAATCCCCGGCACCGCCATCTTGAGTGTGGGAAGATGGCTGTGACTTCCCACTGGCTCAAAGCCGACTCCTCGCTGTGCATGTGATGTGTGAAATGTCCCAGGAGAGGGGGTATTTCTGCTTCACTTGCCTAGGCATGCTGAACATAAGTGGGAGCAAGTACTTGCCAGAATAGGTATCTGTTCCCATAAAAATTAAAAAAGCTTCCACTAGTGATAGAGTAGAGGGAGGGGAAAGGAGAAAAGGAGGCACTTCCTTTTTTATGTGAAGTTCCATTTTAAGCACAGGAGCTATTTTAATTCTCGTATAGACTGGTTGCTCTATTAGTTTTATTATTTTATGTGATCCTTCATTTGAATACATTATGATTTTTGTTTCTAAACATGTCCCTAACATGTTTTTCTAAGTTATGCATTTTTTTGTGTAATCTAATACTTATTAAAGTGTTTAAAAAGTATATTAAACTGTGTTTCTGCAAAGATTACAGTGTTATTGTCATTTGTGGGGTGCAGACATTTTGCAGCGTATGAATGATTCATTCACTGATTACTGTTTTTCTTATCTAAAAAATATCAAAGTAAATAACACATTAAAATCCTGCTGAAAAAAAAACAGTTAAAAGAAGCAGCATTGTCGCCCCGTGGACATGGCAGTTTTAGACAGCCATGCAGTTTCAGATTAACTTTAAAGTGACAACAAACAATATCCTTATTCTCCAGTAATTATTTATGCACATCTGCTACATACAGTGGGACCATGAAGAATGAACTTATCCGCCTTCTAAAAGGAAGTCAGATCATTGCAGCAAAAAAAAAGCTATTTCGAGATTTGGAGGAGGCTGAGAGCAATAAAAGGTACCTTTAAGAGTTGATAAAGAATACATACTTAACAAGATTTTTTCTTTTTTAAACCAGAGTTTAGTGTCCCTTTAGGTAAGCCACAAGCAAATGAAAGCCTAATGCCCTGTACACACGATTGGAAATTCCGCCAGCAAAAGTCTGATGTGAGCTTTTGGTCAGATATTCCGACCGTGTGTATGCTCCATTGGACTTTTGCTGGCGGAATTCCCACCAGCAAAAGATTGAGAGCAGGTCCTCAATTTTTAGGTCGGAAAAAGTATCGATCGGAAATTCTGATTGTCTGTACCAATTTTGACGCGCAAAATTCCTACGCATGCTCTGAAAAAATTTGACGCATGCTCTGAAGCATTGAACTTCATTTTCTCGTTTTGTACGTCACCGCTTTCTTGATGGTCGAAAGTTCAGAGAACTTTTGTGAGACCATGTGTATGCAAGCCAAGCTTGAGTGGAATTCCTTCGGAAAAACCAATTTCCGATGGAAAATCTGCTCGTGGGTATGGGGCATAACTCCAGTTTACAAATTTTAAGCAGTTACAGCAACAACTTATATTTCTTTTATAGTTTAAACATTAAGAATAAAATCTGGTCATTGTAAACACCTGTGACAGTGTTATACAATTTGTCCCAACCCATCTAAATTTTGAAGGACAGTTTGGTCTGCATGTAAGCATGGAAAAAAATATAAGAAAGGAATGTGAATAATTAAAAATATTCTAAACTTATATTCATCTCTATCAGCTAGGGTACGTGTAAATGGTTCTCTATCCCCTAATTTTGTAAGTGAACTAAGCAGGGTTGGCTTTTGTCTCCCCTTTTGTGCAATTTAATTATGGAACATCTTGCATTATTAGCCTTGTGTAAAACCTTGATATCCAATGTTTGCAAATAGACCCAACACATGGGAAAGGTCTCCCTTTGCCAATGACTTGCTGTTGTACGCCACAAATCGACATATTTCTATGCCCTCTGTAGTCAGGGTTTCTGCCCTTGTTTCAGGCTCCCCCTATTTAATTCCTTCAAAAACTGCAACACATCTATACTATCAAATGTCCCAGGATTGCAACGCAGTTTTTTTCCCTTCCTGAACCTAGAGGGGAGCAGGTGCCCCAAACATTGCCCTATATTACAAGGCCCTCAGTATTAGAATACTAGATTAGCATACTAAATTCTGGGTGGCGCCCAACAAACCCTTAACCATATTTATTATGACTTGTTTTATAACTTATGGGCCTTGCCACAGATCAATCTAAAATTAAGGAAAGGTCTGCCCACCCTCTTAACCAGGGGCGGCCTGTCCATTAGGGGCACCCTGGCGCTGACCCTCTCTACACGCCACCCCTATATGGATAATGGATAGATTCATTTATAGCATGAATATATCCATGGCCACTGCGGCCACCCCCTATTCATGCATCACGTCTCTTTCAGGGCACCGGGCACATGAATTACAACAGATGGGGAATTTTTTTGAAGAACCTGATTAGAGGCTCTAATAGGCTTCAAAATAGCGCGGGCTCAGGTCACAGAGCATGCGACCGGAGCCCACCCAGGTGTGTTGCAACAGCGAATGAATATTCACTGTTGAAACACTGATCCTCAATCTGGCCAATCAGAAGTGGGTTTGAGACCCATTTTTTCGATTGGCCGAAAAGAGAAGACTCACGATTGGCCACCGAGGAGGAGGGAGGAAACAGAAGCCGCCACCATTAGCAGGGAAAGCTGCCGGTGATTGAGAGCAGGAGAACAGGAGGCAGCCGCCAAGCAGGGAAAGCTGCTGGTGATGGAGTAAGTGCTTCTGATCTACAGGGGGGTGGTAGCGGCATGGTGGCATGCTGTTTCCACCAGCCACCACTGCCCTTAAGCCTTACAAAACACCCACTGGTGGTTTGGGACTGTACTGTCTCCTTTTCAAATATTTAATTCTACATTTGCCCACAGACTGCACCTTTTGGTAAAGCAGCATTCCACAAGCAAAGCACAGATCTAAGTTTGGAGTTTGGCCAAACAAATCCATCACTGAAAAGTGGTCAAAGCACTACAGTATGATACTAGTACAAGTGCAACTGTTTACATCATTCTCACACTCTATAATAGAAAAAACTAAAATAACTTCATCTCTTAATCCCTGTGAAAATATTGTTGTACAGCATTTCTTGCATGATCTAGCAACTATATAACATTCTTATTTGACTGACCCAACTGGATCTAAATCGAAATACAGTAGAACCTGGGAAAAATAAATTAGGACCTCAATACACAAATGGGCAAAATTCTTTACAATAAATTGTCTATAGCTATCAAGGCACAAGAGAAAATATTTACAATTCTCATTCGTTGGTACAGTGCCTTGCGAAAGTATTCGGCCCTCTTGAACTTTTCAACCTTTTGCCACATTTCAGGGATCAAACATAAAGATATAAAATTTAAATTTTTTGTGAAGAATCACCAACAAGTGGGACACAATTGTGAAGTGGAACGAAATCTATTGGATATTTTAAACTTTTTTAGCAAATAAAAAACTGTAAAGTGGTGCGTGCAAAATTATTCGCCCCCTTTACTTTCAGTGCAGCAAACTCACTCCAGAAGTTCAGCGAGGATCTCTGAATGATCCAATGTTGTCCTAAATGACTGATGGTGATAAATAGAATCCACCTGTGTGTAATCAAGTCTCTGTATAAATGCACCTGCTCTGTGATAGTCTCAGGGTTCTGTTGAAAGCGCAGAGAGCATCATGAAGACCAAGGAACACACCAGGCAGGTCCGTAATACTGTTGTGGAGAAGTTTAAAGCCGGATTTGGATACAAAAAGATTTCCCAAGCTTTAAACATCCCAAGGAGCACTGTGCAAGCGATCATTTTGAAATGGAAGGAGTATCAGACCACTGCAAATCTACCAAGACCTGGCCGTCCCTCTAAACTTTCAGCTCAGACAAGGAGAAGACTGATCAGAGATGCAGCCAAGAGGCCAATGATCACTCTGGATGAACTGCAGAGAACTACAGCTGAGGTGGGAGAGTCTGTCCATAGGACAACAATCAGTCGTACACTGCACAAATCTGGCCTTTATGGAAGAGTGGCAAGAAGAAAGCCATTTCTCAAAGATATCCATAAAAAAGTCTCGTCTAAAGGTTGCCACAAGCCCCCTGGGAGACACACTAAACATGTGGAAGAAGGTGCTCTGGTCAGATGAAACCAAAATCGAACTTTTTGCCCACAATGCAAAACGATATGTTTGGCGTAAAAGCAACACAGCTCATCACCCTCAACACACCATCCCCACTGTCAAACATGGTGGTGGCAGCATCATGGTTTGGGCCTGCTTTTCTTCAGCAGGGACAGGGAAGATGGTTAAAATTGAGGGGAAGATGGATGCAGCCAAATACAGGACCATTCTGGATGAAAACCTGTTGGAGTCTGCAAAAGACCTGAAACTGGGACGGAGATTTATCTTCCAACAAGACAATGATCCCAAACATACAGCAAAATCTACAAAGGAATGGTTCACAAATAAACGTATCCAGGTGTTAGAATGGCCAAGTCAAAGTCCCGACCTGAATCCAATCGAGAATCTGTGGAAAGAGCTAAAAACTGCTGTTCACAAACGCTCTCCATCCAACCTCACTGAGCTCGAGCTGTTTTGCAAGGAAGAATGGGCAAGAATTTCAGTCTCTCGATGTGCAAAACTGATAGAGACGTACCCCAAGTGAATTGCAGCTGTAATCACAGCAAAAGGTGGCTCTACAAAGTATTAACGCAAGGGGGCCGAATAATTTTGCACGCCCCACTTTTCATTTTTTTATTAGTTAAAAAAGTTTCAAAAATCCAATAGATTTCGTTCCACTTCACAATTGTGTCCCACTTGTTGGTGATTCTTCACAAAAAATTTTAATTTTATATCTTTATGTTTGAAGCCTGAAATGTGGCAAAAGGTTGAAAAGTTCAAGGGGGCCAAATACTTACGCAAGGCACTGTATAGGTGCCCAGCTGTCTTTCAAACTTTCTATTCTTCAGTACCTGCCGCATAGTGATTGGTAATATGACCCATATTTGGTGGGAATGTGCCCCTATCAAAACAACTTTGGGCCTGTTTCCTACAGATTCTGTCTATTAAGAAAGATGTTTTACACCACTTTCTCACTGGTGCAAAGGTGGTCATCCCCAAACACTGGCAAATACCATAGATACCCTCCCTAGCTGAATGGGTCACTGAGTTAGATACTATTATGTATCTTGAACATTTAGTTAAATATGAAAAAAATTGGATGGACAATCTTTCAACACCCCCAATAGTTCCAAGATTTATTGGCTAATTGATGTAGCTGTTATTGCAATCTGGTCGTGTCCAGGATGGGGAGTGCCAGCAAACCCTTCTTTCTGTCTGCTCCCTTCTCCCCACAGCTTCTCTACTACACCCCCCCCCCCCCCTTTCCCCTTTCCTTTCTTCCCCTTATGCAACCCTAATCTTGCTTTTCTTTTCCTCTCTTTCCTTTCCCTCCTACCTTTTCTTCATCTGTCTATCTTGCTAACTTCATTTCTACCTTGCAGTTATAACAGAGATGCTCTAAAGCATTGTTGCCATCATACTGCAATGAAACATTATTAAAGCAATTATGTTAGCAATGCTAGAAGTATTACCCCCCTACTCCCATACTATTATTCTGACCACTCAGGGATACATTTTAACATTTTTTTTACATTTGTTACAGCTAAACAAAGATTTTTTTATTTCTCCTTTTTGTAAGTACAGTATAGAAAGACAGTATAGAACAAACCATTGTTCTTTTGTACTGCAGACATATATTCAAGCATTTGCCACTTGACTGTACCATGTATGACCTTGTTGAATATAGGACTCTGCCTTATTTCAAATAAAATTTAATTAAATAAAAGATTGGAGCAAAAAGGAATGTGAAATTATAAAAAATAATGTATAAACTGAATACTATCATTACAGCTATCAAACCCATACAGTTACATGAATACAATACTTTTTCACTACAGTGGTCCTTTGACATTTTTACATTTTTCATTCTGTAGTCTTGCAATGTGTTTGGTGCCACGTACACATGACCGAACTTTCTGCCAGACTAGGTCTGACAGTCTTCCCGACGGACTTTCGGCAAAGTTCCGACGGACTTTCTGAACTAACAGACTTTGCCACACACGAATGGACTAAGTCCGTTCATTTTGAACGTGATGACGTAAGACGGGACAAAAAAAGGAAGTTCAATAACCAGTAGCTAATAGCTTCCCTTGCATCGTATTTGGTCCGTTGGACCAGCATACAGACCAACGGTTTTCCCAATAGAAATTGAGTCCATCGGACAGATTTGAAACCTGTTCTATTTCAAGCTCCGTCTGATTTTTTATGTGAAAAATGATTGGATTAGCCCACACACGATCAGATTGTCCGACGGACTGATTCCATCGGACCTAGTCTGCCGGAAAGTCCGGTCGTGTGCACACGGCATTAGACATTTTATACGTGGGGCACCATTCAGCCATATGGAATATGCAGATTTATTATTATTTTTATTTTTTATAAAACTTTTTAGTTTTGGATAGAGTATCGAAGGGCTAAAACCCCTGTCTGTGTCTTGTTGGAAATATTTCCTTTTGCTTCCTGTTCCAGAGACACAAAAATAAACAAAAGGAAATCTCTGAGGGAAATTCCTCTCTCATGCCACGTACACACGATTGGAATTATGGTCGGAAAAAGGTCTGATGGTTTTCCCGATGGAATTCCGCTCAAGCTGTCTTGCCTACACACGGTCACACCAAATTCCGACGGTCAAGAACGCGGTGACATACAACACGTACGACGGGACTATAAAAAGGAAATTCAATAGCCAGTAGCCAATAGCTTCCGTCTCGTAGTTGAATCTGAGAATGCGTGAGTTTTTGCGTGTCAGAATTGCATACACGCAATCTGAATTTATGATGAGAACATGCTCTCAAATTTTTGCTGCCAGCAAAATTCCGATGGAGCATACACACAGTCGCATTTTCTGATGAAAAGCTCTCATCGGTCTTTCGCTGGCCAAAATTCCGATCCTGTGTACGCGGCATTAGACAGCTGTCACCAGAACAAGTGTCCCCTCACCTCTTGTTTTGGTAACAACTGTAATATTTTGGATTGACCATCACTGCCTATATTGATACTAATGGTCATCCGGAGGGAGACTTTGCCCAACTGGACACAGATGGTAATAAAATCCTTCTCCACTAAAAAATAAATAAAAATTAAGTTTTGTCTATCTATACATTTATATACCACACTACGAGGTATAAGTGTGAGTGTGCCCATACTTGACACACTGTGTAGATCTCTATCCCCCCAGCCTGTATGCACAGCCTTTGATAACAAAAGCATCATCCTATTACTTGTTGCGCATCTTTTACACAGAATATTTTCTTGTTTTACGATTCCAAACCTTAAACTGACCATACACTAATCAAATTTCTGCCAGCTCAGCAGGAACTGGATGAACTTTGATTCAGAATGTGGCTTTTCCCACTCAATACAAATTGTATAACAACACTGCAACATGACTGTCTAATGTTTATTGGCAGAGTAGCTTGTAGTCTTCATCAGAGGCACATGTGAAAAGATGACAACACAGTAGCATAGTTGGGAGACAGTTTTCACCCCATAATAAGAAGAACCTAAAAATTGATATCAGGATCACAAGGTCCTTTTTAATAAAAGCTGCAGATTTATAAAGAAGTGGAATTCCAGTCAAAAATAAAAATCTCCCCTTTGTTTATATGAGCAATATAATAAACGTTTATATAAACCACTTTTTGGATTACTGGATACCTGATTGCAAACAACTGTCCAATCCAAACATTCAGCAACCCTCCTCTCTTCCACCGACACGTTTGCTCTTTGCAGCTGAATATGGCTGCACACAGACACTTCCTCATACCGTGGTTCCCCCAGCCTTGCCCAATCCCCACCCTGACACACAAGCGTCCTAATTCATAAGAGAGCTCCAACAGGGGAAGCAGCTCCTCCGATCATCTTAGCCTTGCTTTGGCTAGATGGAGAGCTGTAAGTAAAACATACCCAACAGCCGATCTTAGGATCAGAAGGGAGGAGGATTGTGGTCAACAGATAGGAAATTAATTTCCCAAAATAAAGGTAGAAAATGTTGATTTTTGTATTTTAGGGCACATCAATCACTTTATGGTACATTAATAATTGCATGGGACTATTTGGGTGCAAGGGTTTCCAAAACCTTAAGCTCAATTAAAAATAAAAATAAAAATTAACATGCCAAAGCCTAGATGAGATTTACAGTATTTATTGAGTTTAGATCTACTCATCCCAATCTGGCTTGAATTTAGGTGGTTCATATTTCAATGTATGCCTATGGTCTAATTTTTTAGCCCACTATAAAACTTGTATAAATAAAATATTATCATACATATAAGACCAGATCTTTCATCCTACCACCTGAACTGATAATACCTGTAGTCGTGATCTTGTAATAAGCATGCCCACCAAAAGGCTAACATATGCCATAGAAAGCTGTTTACATGCCATGGCCGAAATGCCAAGGCATTTATATACCACACCAATGCCATGTCTACTTGACAAGTGGCACCACCTGTCAAACTCAGCCATTCAAGTTTGTGCTCGAACCATGAGCCAAACTTTGCTTGCAGTCGCAGTGTATCAGCTCCATTGTAATATGCTGCTTGAGAAAAAAGGCATTTCAGGAAGTGACAGGATCGCCTCCTGAACATCTGACAGCAGCTGCTTAGCCACACTCTGAAAAGCGATTCACAGGGAATTGCTTTTCAGAGCATGAGCTAGTGTGAACCTAAACAAAGAGTGTAACATGTAACATGTTTCAAAGGTGAACTTTTGTTTTGGTGCTTTAGATTGACTTGTATGGGGAAGAAAGCAGCTGAGATAAACACAAAACCCTGTGTTCATGAGCCTTTACAAAGTTTTGTAAGCACCAAAAGGAGAACACGTATTGCTTTTTTTCTTTGCACACTGAGAAAAATCTGAAGCTTTTACGTTAGTTAAAAACAACATAATTAAGAGCCCACAGCTGAGAAGAAAACACATTAATAGCAGAGTAACTGATGTTGAAGAGACACTCGTCAACAGTGGGCAGTTGACTTCAAAATGGTCAGAATGGCTGGTAATGATTGTATCCAAATCAATGGAATAATTACTGGTGATGCTGGTAAATGAGGCTGAAAGATGACAGACATTAAGATGTCTTATAGACCTTGATGTTGCATTTGTACTAATTGGCTCTAGTGATACTAAACTGGACAATATAACTGTTGCTCAGCCCTCTGTCAATTAGGATTGTAAAATTGCAGAATGCTCAGGCATCCATACACGGTCCAAAATATATGTGAACATGTTACTTAAATATTAGCAAAATACTGGGCATAAATTGGGATAAAATCTTAGGAAAAAAGAACACGGAGGAGAGATGGGTTTTGCTTTAAGAGCATATTAAATAAGGGCATTAGCCAATGCATCCCATTGGGTAATAAATTAAAAAAACAAACAAAAGTCCTGGATGGCTAAACTCCAATGTAAAAATGCTTTTAAAAGCAAAGGAGAAGGCCTTAAAAAAATACAAGGTTGAGGGATCATCATTAGCATTCAGACTATATAAAGACTGCAACAAGAAATGTAAGGGTGCAATAAGGGTGCAATAAGGATGGCTAAAATAGAACATGAAAGACACATAGCAGAGGAGAGCAAAAAAAAATCCCAAGAAATTCTTTAAGTATATAAACAGTAAAAAAGGGAGGACAGACCATATTGGCCACATAAAGAATGAGGAAGGACATCTGGTCACAAAGGATGGCAAAGGTATTGAATTTATTCTTCTCCTTAGTCTTCACGAGGGAATTGGGTGGCTTCAGTAACCAAAACTGCAGTGTTTATCCTCTTGAGACATCACAGGAAGAACCTCCATGTTTCACAGAGGACAAAATTAAAAAAGAAAAAAAAAAAAACAATAAAGGATAGCAGCATACGTCACAGTGTGGGAGAAGAACACAATGCAAATTCATCATAAAGTCCTTTGACCCAATAAGGCTCTCTGTGAAAATGTACAGTCTGTGTTGTAGGGCAGCCTTGTAGGGGTAGTCGAAGCCACTCCAATATGTAAGAGAAAAAAACAGAGCAACAGGCGCCTCTTAGTAAGATTGTTAATATTTAATAGCAGATTAGCATTAAAACACTCACATGTTGGCCATATATGATCACTACCGTCTGGATGGAGATTAGCTGTGTTCCTCTGTGCTGATGGCGTGCCGGTTCACATTGCACTTCCGGAATTCGAATGGGATCCACAACGAGGCTTGGAGCGCAGCCGAACAGTCACATGGAGGGCTGAGGTGCACAGTTCAAAGTTTTGGCTGTACGTTGCTTTACGGCAGTATAGCCAATACTTTGAACTTTGCACCCCAGCCCTCTATGTGACCGTTCAGCCGCGCTCCAAGCCTCGTTGTGGATCCCGTTCAAATCCTAGGAGTGTACTGTGGACCGGCACGCCGACAGCACAGAGGAACACAGCTAATCTCCATCCAGACTGCAGAGATTATATATGGCCAACAATGGACTTCCCTGCACTTGACAACAATGTCTTTACATGTGAGTGTTTTAATGCTAATTTGCTATTAAATATTAACAGTCTTACTAAGAGACACCTGTTGCTCTGTTTTTCTCAGAGAATTAAAATTAGACTTGGGAAACGTAACATTAATAAATCACCTTGATCAGATGGCTTGCACCCGAGGGTACTTAGGAAACTCAATCAAGTAATTGCCAGACCATTGTTCCTAATTTTTACTGACAGTCTACTGACTGGAATTGTACCAGCTGATTGGAGAAAAGCCAATGTAGCACCAATATTTAAAAATGGCCCAAAATACATCCCTGGGAATTACAAACCAGTTAGCCTAACATCAATAGTATGTAAACTCTTGGAGGGGATGATAAGGGACGATATACAAGATTTTAGTAATGAGAATGGTATCATTAGCAGTAATCAGCATGGATTCATGAATAGGGATGATCGGAACACCCCCCGGTTCGGTCCGCAGCAGAACATGCGAACACCGTTAAAGTCTATGGGACATGAACATGAATAATCAAAAGTGCTAATTTTAAAGGCTTATATGCATGGTATTGTCATTAAAAGTGTTTGGGGACCTGGGTCCTGCCCCAGGGGACATGTATCAATGCAAAAAAAAAGTTTTAAAAATGGCCGTTTTTTTCAGGAGCAGTGATTTTAATAATGCTTAACGTGAAACAATAAAAGTGAAATATTCCTTTAACTGGTTCCCGACCAGCGCACGCCGATGTACGTCGGCAGAATGGCACAGGCAGGCATATTGGCGTACAGGTACGTCCAATCTTCAATGCCGCCCTGCCATCGCGAGCGCGCCGCCGGTGGTGCGCTCACGCGTCGGTCGGGACCCCCGTGAGTCCGGTCGCGGGTCCCGCGGACTCAATCGCCGCGGGCATACACGCGATAGTCTCACGGGATGGCTGAATGGAGGAAATGCTGTGTAAACAGCATTTCCCCATTCTGCCTAGCAACTAGTGACGCTGATCTCTGCTCCATGTGATTGGAGCAGAGATCAGTGTTCACTAAATGAAAGCCCAACCCCCCCACAGTTAGTAACACACCCCTAGGAACACTTAACCTCTACACTGCCACCCACTGGTTAACCCCTTCACTGTCAGTGTCATTTACACAGGAATCACTGCATTTATATAGCAGTGATTACTGTATAAATGACAATGGTCCCAAAAATGTGTCAAAAATGTCTGATGTGTCCGCCGCAATGTCGCAGTCACAATAAAAATCGCTGATCACCGCCATTACTAGTAAAAAAATAAAATAAAAAATTAATAATAAAAATGCCATAAAACTATCCCTATTTTGTAAACGCTATAACTTTTGCGCAAACCAATCAATAATCGCTTATTGCGATTTTTTTTTTACCAAAAATATGTAGAAGAATACGTATCAGCCTAAACTGAGGGAAAAAAATATTGTTTTATATATTTTTGGGGGATATTTATTATAACAAAAAGTAAAAAATAATGCGTTTTTTTTCCAAAATTGTCGCTCTATTTTTGTTTATAGCGCAAAAAATAAAAACCGCAGGGGTGATCAAATACCACCAAAAGAAAGCTCTATTTGTGGGGAAAAAAAGGATGCCAATTTTGTTTGGGAATCACGTCGCACGACCGCGCAATTGTCAGTTAAAGCGACGCAGTGCCGAATCGCAAAAAGTGGTCTGGTCTTTGACCAGCAAAATGGTCCGGTCTGTAAGTGGTTACATTTCGTACCTGGGGGTTGTCTATAGTATGCCTGTAAAGTGGCGCATGTTTTCCGTGTTTAGAACAGTCCCTGCACAAAATGACATTTCTCAAGGAAAAAAGTAATTTTAAACAAATCATGGCTATAATGAATTGTTAGTCCCGGCAATATGGATAAAAGAAGTAATTGAAAAAAAATGGCATGGGATCCCCCCAGTTCATTACATGTCCCTTTGGGTCTGGTATGAATATTAAGGGGAACCACGAACCAAAATGAAAAAAACAATAGTGTGGGGGGAAGGGTCTGGTATGGATTTTGAGGGGGATCCCCACGCCATTTTTAAAAAAAAAATGGCACGGGTTTCCCCTTAATATCCATACCAGACCTGAAGGGCCTGTTATGGAATTTGGGGGGACCCTCAGACAATTAAAAAAAAAAAATTTGGTTCAGGGTTCCCCTTAATATTCATACCAGACCCAAAGGGACTGGTAATGGACTGGGGGATCCCATGCCATTTTTTCAATTACTTCTTTTATCTGTATTGCCTGGACCAACAATTCATTATAGCTGCGAGTAGTTTTAAATTACTTTTTTTCCTTTAGAAATGTCATTTTGTGCAGGGACTGTTCTAAACATGGGAAACATGCGCCACTTTACAGGCATACTATAGACACCCCCCAGGTCACTTTAAGCATTATTAAAATCACTACTCCTGAAAAAACTGCAGTTTTTAAAAGTTTTTTTTCCATTGATACATGTACCCTAGGGCAGGACCCAGGTCCCCAAATACTTTTTATGACAATTCCATACATATAAGCCTTAAAAATTAGCACTTTTGATTTCTCCCATAGACTTTTAAAGGGTGTTCTGGGCCTTTCGAATTTGCCACGAACACCCCAAAATGTTCGCTATTTGGCCAATGTTCATGTTGAACTTATGTTCAAGACGAACATCGGGCTCAACCCTATTCATTAGGAATTGTTCTTGCCACACCAATCTATTAACCTTCTATGAGTAAGTGAGTTGCCATCTAGATAAAAGAAGGCCCGTAGACGTGGTATATCTGGATTTTGCAAAAGCATTTGACAAAGTTCCCCATAAATGTTTACTGTACAAAATAAAGTCCGTTGGCATGGACCATAGGGTGAGTACAAGGATTGAAACCTGGCTACAAGGGCGAGTTCAGAGGGTGGTGATAAATGAGGAGTACTCGGAATGGTCACGGGTGGGTAGTGGGGTCCCCCAAGGTTCTGTGCTAAGACCAATCCTATTTAATTTGTTCATAAACAACCTGGAGGATGGGGTAAACAGTTCAATCTCTGTATTTGTGGATGATATTAGCTAAGCAGGGCAACGACTTCTCTGCGGGATGTGGAAAAATTGCAAAAAGATCTGAACAAACTAATGGAGTGGGCAACTACATAGCAAGTGAGGTTCAATGTAGAAAAATTTTAAATAATGCATTTGGGTGGCAAAAATATGAATGCACTCTATACACTGGGGGGAGAACGTCTGGGGGAATCTAGGATGGTAAAGGACCTGGGGTTCCTAGCAGATAATAGGCTCAGCAATGGCATGCAATGCCAAGTTGCTGCTAACAAAGCAAACAGAATAATGGCATGCATTAAAAAGGGGATCAACTCCAGAGATAAAATGATAACTCTCCCGCTCTACAAGACTCTGGTCTGGCCGCACCTGGAGTATGCTGTCTAGTTCTGGGCACCAGTCCTCAGGAAGGATGTACTGGAAATGGAGCGAGTACAAAGGACAACAAAGCTAATAAAGGGTCTGGAGGATATTAGTTATGAGGAAAGGTTGCGAGCACTGAACTTATTCTCTCTGGAGAAGAGACGCTTGAGAGGGGATATGATTTCAATATACAAATACCATACTGGTGACCCCACAATAGGGATAAAACTTTTTCACAGAAGGGAGTTTAACAAGACTCGTGGCCACTCATTAAAATTAGAAGAAAATATGTTTAACCTTAAACTACGTAGAGGGTTGTTTACTGTAAGAGCGGCAAGGATGTGGAATTCCCTTCCATAGGCGGTGGTCTCAGTGGGGAGCATCGATAGTTTCAAGAAACTATTAGATGAGCATCTGAACGACCACAACATACAGGAATATACAATGTAATACTGACATATAATCACACACATGGGTTGGACTTGATGGACTTGTGTCTTTTTTCAACCTCACCTATCATGTATGTAACTATGTTCAGCCACTCCTGAAATTCTTACATTAGTATTCAATACTGCCAGAAAGTCTGCTCAATGATTGATGAAATTATTACACTTGTGATGTCATTTTTTTTCTTCCCAGTGCCTGAAACATGTTAGGGTAACAGCATCTTGGAATGTCTGCTTGGGCAAGGTGACTGTGTCTCTTTAGAATGTTTATATATTCTTGGTAAAACTATGGTTTTAAACAAGAGCCAAGCAAATCAGTTTGTGGACTAGGCAAATTCAACAAATCTAATCTTCACTGGCAAATCACAAATTTTCAATTCACCTGAATATGTACTTACAAATGTTCCTGATCTGTAGAGTATCATGAAATTCATGGAACTTGATTGCCTTGATTCACGAACTGCGCAATTATCCACAGATGCACATACTCAGTGAATCAAAAATAAGAAAAAGATGATATTCATGGATCGATGCGCTCATCTCTGGTGAGAACAGGAACAGATAATTGGGTCTTCTCTTTTGTCAAGTACTACAAATGCTTTCTGACTATCCCTGCTTTGGAGCATCAGTTCTACAAAGAGGCGGAGGTTATAGAAAATACTGGCATGCTTTATGTGGGCAGGGCTCGCAAAGATCTGGGCACAGTTAGGCTTGCCCTACATAATTTTTTTCAATATTATTTATTGAACAAAGGACTGATTGTACATTTATACATAACACATTTAGCTGATATAACAATATACAGTAAAACCATGATACAAAGGATTACAATGGGTCGTTGTGCCAACATACAAAGTAGCCAGTAGTAAAGCAGAGTTGTTTAATGAAACTTTTCTGGCTAAGCAATTGGGAATCAACAAATTTTAAAATTGGAAACAGGTGTGGGAAGGCAAAAGAAGGGGAAAAAATAGCGGTTAGTAGGGCATTGAGTGCCTCGGGGTTACCCAGTACATATGTCAGCTTTGGCAACAACAATAATGTTGTCTTCAGAGATCCATCAGTTGCTGGTCAAAGTCTGCCAGTATGAAATGGGAAACACATGTATCTCCGATTTTCTTAGATTTAGGCATGTAGTCAGTAAGTCAAGCCATGTTATGCATTCTATTCTTAAACCACGTACACACGATCAACTTTCTGCAGACAAAACCTCTGACTTTTGTTTGAAGGTTATGGCCCCAAACTTGTCTTGCATACAAATGGCACACAATTGTTGGCCAACAAACACGAACGTAGTGACGTACTAGATGTACTACGAGCCGATAAAGATGAAGATTAATTGTCATGCACCACCCTTTGGGCTCCTGCTAATTTTGTGTTAGTAGAAGTTTGGTGAGTGTTGATTCACGCTTTTCATTTCGTGCTTTTCAGTTTGTTTCTGATCACCTGTTCATCAATCAGACATGTTGCAGAATCAGAGGAGATAACGTGTTATTTAATTATTGGCCTTGGAGTTATTGCTTTGACCCAAGTCCCATCCATGAACAGGAGGAGGAGGATTTCTTGGGCCCAAAATTGGTTGCTTTATTAATCGTGACCAATTATGTCATATGCCATTGCTGCGGGAGCTCCAGGAGAATAATTTGGATGATTTTCAGAATTATCTCCGGATGACGGACCCTGGCTTTCACCAACTCTTGCATTGTTGACCCCTTATATTAAGAAGCAGGACACATGCATGAGGCTTTTATTTAATTTTGTGGTTGAATAATAATGATTTGATTTGGTATTTTTCTATATTTTTGGATGCATAGAATGCACTGTTTGGTTAAGTTCTATTGGCACATAGCATGTCTAAGGGCCGGTTCACACTGCAACGCGAGGCGAGGCGACACGGCTCGCCTCGCCTCGCTCCCGCAAGTCGCCCCCATTCAGTACTATGGAACCGTTCTGAGAGGAGCGACTCGAGTCGCTCCGACTCAGAAAAAAGGTTCCTGTACTACTTCGGGGCGACTTCGGGGGCGACTTGCATTGACTTCTATGCAGAAGTCCTCTGCAAGTCGCCGCTGAGCTCCCCGCAAGTCGCGGCGAGGTAAGTCGGAGACGCCTCGCCGCGGCTCGCTGTGTGAACCGGCCCTTATTGTATTTGTTTTCTTTTTTAATGCACAATAAAAAAACTGTGTAGAATAATACTTGGCTATGTGTTTTACTTCAAATGACAGTTTGGGAGTAGGCAGTTACATTGAAAAAAAATACAATGTAAAATTAACAAGGGACACCAACATAGTTGTATCTTTGATCTTAAAAACTACAGGATAATGGTGTTGTGGTAACTTGCACCAAAAAAAGAAAAGAAAAAAAAGCATAATAATATTATTCTTGATATCCCTATAAAATAAAAGCCTTTTAAAGTATGTTTAGCAGAACTCCATCTGTATCACCAGTAAAGCAGCTTCATTATTATCCCATTAAAGAAGAAGATAATGTGCGCTGCATTTAAAAATTTCATAATTTGCGCATCACGAATGTTAATTCTCCATTACGAGCGCTAGTTTACAAGACCAACTGCATACGGCTCGTCCTTGCTTCCAAGCTTTCGCGTTTGTACTTTGGACTTTCGTCCGATGGATAATAGAAGCATGTGATACTGAGTCCGGTCCATTGTTTGAAAGCACTCGGTACCTTATAACCTGGGATGAAGGAAGATTTCAGCAGAAATAAGTGTGATGACATAAGGCAATCTGAATATTTAAGGATGTTCCAAAGTTTCAGAGAATGAAATGTAATTGTGTTTTGCATCGGAAGCCACAACAAGTTATCAATGCCCAGTGAGTCACAGCCATAGTGACACCCATAATGGCATTTCAATTAATTATGATACCTACTTCCTGAACAAGAAAGAAAACACGGCTCCAGGTCCAACAGCCACACACTGACATGTTAGCACTGAACAGGTGCGGGTCCAGCTGAGAGGAAAAGGAAGTCTGGACAGCTGCACAACTGTAGAAATTGCCTTATTTATAAAATTGCCAAAAATTGTGGTAAAAACATCAAGAGGAACAAGGTAATCCACTAACTGGAAACCAGGTAATATTTTTGTAAGTGTGGGACACCCAAACCACGCTGGGTTCTGGGTTAGTATAAAGTGTTTTAAGTCTCCCCCAGCTGAGGAACTATATACTGCTTTTTTTTCTAAGGGATGATTTAACAGGGAGTATTAGTTAGTATACTCCATGTTCCATTCCACTTCTCTTTAAAGTGGAAGTAAACTCCCCTATCGTTTTCAGCCAAGGAAGCTGCCATCTTTGCCTCTGTTTAATCTTCAACTGCTATGGTGCTGCACATGTGATTCGTTATGACACCAGCCATTGGATGGTTTGATAGTCTGGCTGAGAGCACAGCCAATGTGCAGTTAGCATTCCCGGCATGGTTTTTTTTTAACTGTTTAAATCGATGGGTTTACTTCCACTTTAAAGAGGAAGTAAACCCTGATGGAATCTTTGATTCCCTGCAAAGGTAAAGCATAATGGACTACTATGCATCGCATGCGCCATAGACAGCGGTGCCTGTCTTTCGGCAAATATCTCCTAAACCGTGCAGGTTTAGGAGATATTTCTTAGACCTACAGGTAAGCCTTAATCTAGGCTTACCTGTAGGTCAAAGTGTGTTGTAAGGATTTACAACCACTTTAACCCTGGAATGTGGACAATCACTGCTATGCCATCACATCCAAGAAAGGACAAATGGCCACTGATCCTACATCAATACAATCCTATAGACACAGGAAGTCATGTATGTAATGAAGTCAGTGAAATGGGAGGTAACTAGACCAGTAAGAGACTGGCAAACCTAGTGGTTTTAGACTGGTCTCTACAACCAGAATGAACAGAAAGAAAGACTATGAGACCATAGATTAAGTAAGTATGTCTCTGTATTATATCATCCAATAAAAACATGAGCAATGTTTACTTCAACTTCCATGTGGGTTCAGGAATTCTTTGAACGCAGCCCAGTAAGGCTTCAAATCACTGTTTATTTGACTATCAAATTGTACCCCAATCCACTTCATCCAAAACCCTACAAGCTTTCAGATAATAATTTGTCTTTAGGTGGGCAGCTTTAGGGGTCTGAGTTGGGAAATATAGACTTGTATGCCTCCCCTCACTGTTTTTTGTCCATCTGTCACAGATTGTTGTTGTAGAGCAGAATATTTACCTGCCAGTATTTAGTTTAGTTATTAATTCTGGTGTTCTGTAAGCAATAAAGTCCCCGTGCAAAAAAAAGCATAAACAATATCAGGACTAGGGATGAGCCGAACACCCCCCGGTTCGGTTCGCACCAGAACTTGCGAACGACCCCCGCGTTCGGCACGAACGTTAGAACCCCATTGAAGTCTATGGGACTCGAACGTTCGAATTGGAAAGTGCTAATTTTAACGGCTAATATGCAAGATAGTGTGCTAAAAAGGGTTTGGCGATCTGCCTCCTGCCTCAGGGGACATGGGTCACTACAAAAAAAAGTTTTAAAAACTACCGTTTTGGCGGGAGCACTGATTTTAACGACGATTAAAGTGAAAAAAAAAGTGAAATATTCCTTTAAATATGGTGCCTGGGGGGTGTCTATAGTATGCCTGTGAAGTGCCACGTGTTTCCCGTGTTTAGAACAGTCCCTGCACAAAATGACATTAAACGGTAATAACACCATTTAAAACTGCTTGCGGTTTTAATGTTATATCTGGTTCCTGCAATATGGTTGAAAATCATTCAGAAAAATGGCATGGGTAGCCCTCCCTGCCCATTACCAGCCTATTTGGGTCTTGTACGCATATTAAGGGGAACCCCGTACCCATATTAAAAAAAGGAAATGCGTGTGGCCCCCAGGCCCTATATACTCAGAACAGCAGTATACAGGCGGTGCAAACAAGACAGGGACTGTGTAGGTTTGTTGTGTTAAGTTGAATCTGTTTGTCATTTTCAACCGGTACATTTTTAAAGTGTAGCTCCAGTCAAAAAAAATATCTTTAAGCTTTTTGGAAAACATAGGGAAGGGTTATCACCCCTGTATAATTTGTTTTGTCGTCCATCTTTTTTCATCTCACTTGCTGTTGTCTCCTTCCGTTTGCAAGTAGGAGATGTTTGTAAATTGGATGTTTGAAAGTAGGGGCCTGCCCTATATGCTCTGCAGAAATGGCGGAACAAGGTGTTGGTTTTGCAACAACATTGTAAGCCTTCAAAGTGACTCTTGGTGGCCGCTGGAGCGCCCTGCTGTGAACGATTATATCAAGAATTGTAATTACATGCCATTGTTGAACAGTGGTAGAAAAATTGACCTTTGGTGGTTGTGGTGCTGGTGCCACAACACTATAAGTCCTCACCGTTACTCTGGGTGGGCACAGGAAGGGGCCCTCCTGTGAAATATTATATCAAGAATTGTAATTACATGTCCCTGTTAAACAGGGGCAGAAAAATTGGGCCTTAGGCACTGGTGCCATCACACTGCAACCTCTGCCATACACTCTAGTTTTATTGCAGGAATTAGCCCTGCTGCAAAGCATTGCATCAAAAATTGTACTTAAACACCCCTGTTAAACAGGGGCAGAAAAATTGGGCCTTAGGCACTGGTGCCATCACACTGCAACCTCTGCCATACACTCTAGTTTTATTGCAGGAATTAGCCCTGCTGCAAAGCATTGCATCAAAAATTGTACTTAAACACCCCTGTTAAACAGGGGCAGAAAAATTGGGCCTTAGGCACTGGTGCCATCACACTGCAACCTCTGCCATACACTCTAGTTTTATTGCAGGAATTAGCCCTGCTGCAAAGCATTGCATCAAAAATTGTACTTAAACACCCCTGTTAAACAGGGGCAGAAAAATTGGGCCTTAGGCACTGGTGCCATCACACTGCAACCTCTGCCATACACTCTAGTTTTTTTGCAGGAATTAGCCCTGCTGCAAAGCATTGCATCAAAAATTGTACTTAAACGCCCCTGTTAAACAGGGGCAGAAAAATTGGGCTGCTGGCATCACCCAGAACCAAAAATGTTCTTCCAACATATCAGCGGAGGAGGAAGAGGATAGACAATCAACATAACAGGACAGTCACTCAGCATCAGCATAGGCAGTCTTGAAGGGATGTGGTATTTCAAAAAAATTATTCGGTTACATCAGCTTCAGGTGCTTGGTAGCTGTGGGTGATCCAAGACTGATTCATCTTGATGAAGGTCAGTCGATCAACTGATTCGGTGGACAGGCGCACCCTGTGATCGGTAACGAAGCCACCAGCAGCACTGAAGGTGCGTTCCGAAAGAACGCTGGATGCAGGACAGGCCAGTAGCTCAATTGCATACTGTGCAAGCTCTGGCCAGTGATCCATCCTCAAGACCCAGTAAGCCAGAGGATTTTCAGTGGGAAAGGTGTCCAAGTCTGACCTTGCCCCTAGGTATTCCTGCACCATGTAAATTAGACGCTGGCGATGGGTGCTGGAACCAATCATACCTTGGGGCTGCGGACTAAAAAATTGTCTGAACGCATCAGTCAGACGGCCACCTTCTCCACCGCTCCTTCTGACTGATGCCTCAGCAACACGTTGTCCAGGACCAGGAGTTTGTGACCTCCCAGTCTCTGGGAACGCGTTGCACAGAGCTTTCTGCAAGGCCTCCCGGAGATGTCTCATCCTCTGCTCCCTCTGCGATGGCAAGATAAGGTCGGCAACCTTACCCTTGTACCGTGGATCAAGGAGAGTGGCCAGCCAGTAATGGTCCCTCTCCTTGATCCGAAGAATACGAGGATCCTTCCGCAGGCTTTGCAGGATCAGGGAGGCCATGCAGCGTAGGTTAGCTGAGGCATTCGGTCCGGAGTCCTCTGGGTCACTAAGGACAACATGATCCGCAGCTACCTCCTCCCAGCCACGTACAAGTCCACGTGTTTCTTGGGACTGTAAATCATCCCTATAAGACTGCTGCTGCTGATGCTGAGTGCCAGCCTCCACCTCCATGCTGACACAATCATCCTCCTCCTCCTCTTCCTCCTCCTCACCCTCTTCCTGTGTGATGGGTGGCACAGCAGGAACACTGTCTGGATAAAGGGGGCCTTGAGAGGCAAGGAAGTCCTCCTCTTCCTGCCTCTGTTCTGCCTCAAGTGCCCTGTCCATTATTCCACGCAGCGTATGCTCCAAGAGGTGGACAAGAGGTATAGTGTCACTGATGCATGCACTGTCACTGCTCACCATCCTTGTGGCCTCCTCAAACGGTGACAGGACAGTGCATGCATCCCTGATCATGCCCCACTGGCGTGGTGAGAAAAAACCAAGCTCTCCTGACCCTGTCCTGGTGCCGTAGTCGCACAGGTACTCATTGATGGCCCTCTGCTGCGTGTGCAGCCGCTGCAGCATGGCCAATGTTGAGTTCCATCTGGTGGGCATGTCACATATAAGGCGGTTCTTGGGCAGGTTCAACTCCTTTTGGAGCTCAGCCAGCCGAGCACAGGCATTAAATGATCGGCGGAAATGCACACAGACTCTCCTGGCCTGTTTCAGGACATCCTGTAAGCCGGGGTACCTGCCCAAGAACCGCTGCACCACCAGGTTAAGGACGTGAGCTACACAGGGCACATGGGTCAGTTGTCCCTGTCGGAGGGCGGAGAGGAGGTTGGTGCCATTGTCGCAAACCACCATTCCTGGCTTAAGCTGGCGTGGCGTCAACCACCTCTCGGCCTGCCCCTGCAGAGCTGACAAAACATCCGCCCCAGTGTGGCTCCTGTCCCCCAAACAAACAAAACTTGTCCTGCATCCTTCCCAGCAGCCAGAAGAGTGACCCAATGGGCCGTGAAAGACAGGTAACGTCCCTGTCCATGCCTGCTGGACCATGAGTCAGCGGTAATATGCACCTTACCGCTGACCGCCCTGTCCAGCGAGGCAAGGACATTGCCTTCCACATGCCGGTAGAGAGCCGGAATTGCCTTCCGTGAGAAAAAGTGGCGTTTGGGGACCTGCCACTGAGGAACCGCACATTGTACAAACTCACGGAAGGGGGCCGAATCTACCAACTGAAAAGGCAGCAGTTGAAGTGCTAGCAATTTAGCCAAGCTAGCATTCAACCGCTGGGCATGTGGATGGCTGGGAGTAAATTTCTTCCGCCGGTCCAGCAGCTGGGGCAGGGACATTTGTCTGCTATAATCGGACGTGGATGTACCACTAGCAGAGTTCCCGGAAGCACTTGGCTGTGACACACCTAATTCTACACCTTCATTCCTCTCAGAGCAGGTTTCAGAGAGGACTGAAGGTCTAGTGGGGTTGGAGATGCCAGCTGATGAGGAGCAAGGAGAGGTCCGCTTTGTTCTTTGGTGTGGGTCTTTGAGGTATGCTTGCCAACGAGCTGCATGGCAGGTCAACATATGTCTGGTCAAGCATGTGGTGCCCAAGCGGCTGATGTTTTGGCCACGTGAGATACGCTTGAGACATATGTTGCAAATAGCAGCGGTGCGATCTGATGCACTCGTCTCAAAAAAGGCCCACACCAAAGAACTTTTAGAATAACGCGCAGAGGAAGCGCTCTGCGCAGAGGAAGCGCTCTGCGCAGGCGGAGCTCTGCGGTGTGATTCAGTCGGTGTGCTGCCCCTAAGCTGGCCCCCGGAGGGCATCCTGCCTCGTTGGACATGTGCCTCCTCCTCCTCCTCCTCCTCCTCCCTCCTTCCAGGCACCCACGTGGAGTCAGTGCCCTCATCATCCCCTCCCTCTTCATCGCTGTAGCAAACCTGGCAGTATGCTGCAGCTTGTGGAACATTACTGCCAGATTGCTGTCCTTCTTGAGCATCCCCTCTCTCTGTGCTCACGCTACTGCCTTCCTCTAGCTGAGTGTCATCATCAGAGCCCACCAAACACTGGGCATCCTCCTGGAGCATGTACCCAACACTGTGCTCAAAGAGTTCAGGAGACTCCTCAGGAGGACGTGGTGGGTCTAGGGAAGGAGTCACTGATGATGACATTGAGAGGAGGGACGACGATGTGTTGGCAGCTGCTTTTCTACTACCCTGAGACTGGGTGAGAGAGGATGAGGAGGATGAAGAGGGCTTGGTCATCCACTCTACCAAGTCGTTGGCATGTTGCGGTTCAACATGTCCAGCTGCAGAAAAGAAGGACAAGCATGTCCCATGGCCACGTGCTGATGACAATGCACCGCGTCCCCGACCAGCACTGTTGTCTCTAGACACAGAGCCTGCTTGCCCTCTTTTATCGGCTCGCGCCTGTCTGCCTCTCCTTGCTGGCCTTCCAGACATGGTAATGGCCTGAAGGGAGTTGGGTAAAACAGTAGTTGGGTAGTTTATATTGTGCTGGAGGCACACAACACCCACTAACTCCTGCAGATGCCTTTTTTATAGAACAGCAGAGTTAAAGGGGTATATACAGATGTATACTGTGCTGTGCTGGAAGCACACACAACTTCCAATAACTCCAGCAGATGCCAATCGGGCCCAAATACAGAACAGCTATGTAGGTGGATAATAGCGGTATGTACTGGGTACAGAGCAGGCACACAGCACGCACTATCTCCTGAGTGACACTGCTGACTGCAAGCTCTATTGTTAAAGATGGACCACTAGCTATATAGGTGAGGTGAATATCACGGTGTATACTGCGGTCAGGGCACGCAGACAATAACAAGAAAACAGCAGAGTTAAAGGGGTATATACAGATGTATACTGTGCTGTGCTGGAAGCACACACAACTTCCAATAACTCCAGCAGATGTCAATCGGGCCCAAATACAGAACAGCTATGTAGGTGGATAATAGCGGTATGTACTGGGTACAGAGCAGGCACACAGCACGCACTATCTCCTGAGTGACACTGCTGACTGCAAGCTCTATTGTTAAAGATGGACCACTAGCTATATAGGTGAGGTGAATATCACGGTGTATACTGCGGTCAGGGCACGCAGACAATAACAAGAAAACAGCAGAGTTAAAGGGGTATATACAGATGTATACTGTGCTGTGCTGGAAGCACACACAACTTCCAATAACTCCAGCAGATGCCAATCGGGCCCAAATACAGAACAGCTATGTAGGTGGATAATAGCGGTATGTACTGGGTACAGAGCAGGCACACAGCACGCACTATCTCCTGAGTGACACTGCTGACTGCAAGCTCTATTGTTAAAGATGGACCACTAGCTATATAGGTGAGGTGAATATCACGGTGTATACTGCGGTCAGGGCACGCAGACAATAACAAGAAAACAGCAGAGTTAAAGGGGTATATACAGATGTATACTGTGCTGTGCTGGAGGCACACACAACTTCCAATAACTCCAGCAAATGACAATCGGGCTCAAATAGAGAACAGCTATGTAGGTGTATATAGTGGTATGTACTGGGTACAGAGCACGCAGACAGCACGCACTAACACTACTGACTGCAAGCTCTATTATTAAAGCTAGATCACTAGCTATATAGGTGAGGTGAATATAGTGGTGTATACTGCGGTCAGGGCACAGACAGTAACCACTACACAAGAGCAAAATAGTAAATCAGCCAAAAACGATTGGTGTGTAACTGTGTTGAAGGTACACAGAACACCCACTGCTTCAGATGCTAACAAACACTACACGAGGCCGCCTGAAAGGCAGCTTTATATAGTGTGGGGCGTGCACTACACAGTCTGAGCTATGATTGGCCACAGGCAGGATGCCTGTGGCCAACCATTGCTCTTCCCGCTACTGGCGCTGCGATTGGCCAAGCATGCGGGGTCACAGTGCATGCTTGGCCAATCGTGAGACAGCAATGCATTGCGCCATCGCAGTGCATTGTGGGCCACACGAATTTTGCCGCGAACGGCCCAAACTTTCGGAATTCGGCGAACGCACGAACGACCAATGTTCGAGTCGAACATGCGTTCGACTCGAACACGAAGCTCATCCCTAATCAGGACTATCAGAGATATTCAGTGACCAAAAAGTGTACAAAGCCACATATAATAGGAAACATTTTCTCACTTATATTTCTTATCGGATGAATCCTTTCATTGATCCTTTTTTGTAGCATTTTTACATTTGGTAATATTAGTTTTGCTAAATGCTTTCACCTAAAGTTGTCCAAGCTCTCTTGGTCAAGATATATCTGTTCCTAGAATGTCTCTGGCATTAATGGTACATTGGAAATAAAATTAATCTCTCTCTAAAGTTTTTAGGCCTCATGCTCACAAGCGTAGTAAAGTACTCCTGTCTATGCTGGATCTTTCTGCCAGAAGCTGCAAAAAAAAATGCTAATTTTGGCAGGTAATTACATGCATTTATGCACTGTTACAAGCGTTTAGAAGCGTATTGCGTAAACGTATTCTTATAGCTAGAATATGAACTTATTCTAGCCATTACAATTTATGTGCATACATGTTTATGTGTAAATGATACCAGTATGTTTCTCTCCACACTCTGAATGCTGCTTCAAAATACATATCTAATTGCCACAGTGTTCATGGCATAAAAGAAAAAAAATGCATCTAAAAGTGGCGTTTTTTAGTCCGTGAGACCAAAGATGCATGGAATGCTAAATAATGCTTTTGTAAATAGACCTTCCTTGCATTGCATGTAAAACAGAGACAGAGGTGACACGAAAACTGTGTACATGTGATACATGTGGAGATTCTGTGAGAAAAGTCTGCAGATCTCTATCATAAGATCTCTATTTAAGCCCAGGGAAATACAAGGAGAGTCAGGGAATAACCACAGAAATGTGAAAACGTATGCAGGATCAGCACTGAATATACAGCCAGATAAAGTATTATATCTGAACCTCAGCATGACAATAACACAACTACCTGAAAGCAAACAAAGCTTTCTACTGTATATCTCAAAATGTTTGCCGGCATGCCACTGTCATGAAATTGACAGCAAAAATGAGGTTGCTGGCCACAGCCAATCAGATTTAATTTTCAAAATGCATCCAGAACAACGAGAGGATATGTATTTTTAATCTATGTTTTTAAAAGCTATCCCAAAATAAACCATTTGTGGGCAGATGATCTTACAGATATTTTTAAAAATTTTGGTAAATAGGGAAACGGTTACTAATTCTGTCATGTTTTATTGCTACCGCTGTCCTTGCTGGGAAAAGCTTCTCCATATCTTGTCCCTGTGTCCACTGTTGGGGACAGAGATAACAATAAAAAAATCCAACAGAGGTTCTAACCAACCTCCTCAAACTCTACTAAAAATGTGTAATATATTTATTATTTAGAATTCAAGGCAAGATTGCACTGGAGAGGTTCATGTGTTACTTTCCCTCCCAGTTGGTCACTCGTCACTTCCATGTAGGGGACAACAGCAGTCTGCTTCTTCTAGGCCTAACAATAGCACTCCATGTTTTAGCACATATAGAAATAGGAAAGAGGGTGGAGGGAGCATAGGATACCAATAGGTTGTACTTGTAACGCAGTTTTCTGCATGCCCAAATGTTGGGGTTCCTCTCTCGTGGGGCTCATTGGAAACTAAGGTTCAAGTCATAACTCTGTCTTAGAATTCAAGACAGGACTGCAATTGAGATGTTTCTGTGTTGCTTTCTTAGTCATCTGGTCACTCACCACCTTCATGTGGGGAAAAAACAACAGTCTTCTTATTCTAGACCTAACAGTAGCCCTCCATGGCAGCTGGTATCTTCAAGGTTTTTTTTCCCAGAAACGGAGATCGTTGCATGTCACTGATGCATCTCCTCAGGGCAAAAACCCTGGCGAGAAGTCCATGTGCCAGGTAGTGCCTAAGATATTTAATACTTCTCCGAGCATGCACAGCATGCCCCCAAACCTACCAATTGGCCAGGTATTAAACATCCTTATTACAGAATTGTGGCCAGGTGCTGGAGAAGAAAATGGAGAAGAAAACATTGCCTTTGCCTTTTATACTTCTCTCCTTCTCCTGACATACTGTTATGAAGCACCATTCTCCTATGACCAGCAGGGGGAGAGCTAAAGCCAAGCAAGCCTATAGGCGTCTATGCAGAGCACTGAGAATCCAGGGAGTTGTAGTTTGTGATGGCAGCCATATAATGGGACGAATGGACTTCTTACAATACATATCCAAATAGGCACTGTGCAGTAGGAGGAGTTGAGAGATGATTTTTATTAAACTGCCCGACAAAGAGCCTGTTATGTCTGGATATTTGCCTACCAATGGAGATCTGAGCCTAAGACTGAGAGTGAGGATACACAGGGGCAGCACAGCACCGGCCACATCCCAGCACCTGCACTGCTGCAGCAGGGAGACTGGAGCGTCCATTCACCCTCTGCATCCCATTGCTGACCCCCAGAGGACTTTAGGGAAAGACCGAGGTGCCCCCTTCTACAGGGAGAGGTCATTGCAGCATCTAGGGGACTGGTAAGAGGGCTACTTGTCCACTGCTGGGACTGAGCCACTAAGAGCAGGACACCGTGTGTACCTAAGCCATACGGTACCCATATTACACTTATTCCAAACCTAGACTGCACCTATACCAACCCTATACTGTATTATATTGAACACTTATTGCATCTGAACCGCATCTACCTTGCAGTGGTGCAAATGCTTCTCCATAGAATGGAGACCCCCCCCCCCCCAATACAGGTAGTGTAAAAGCTGCAATTTATTTCTTTTTTATCGTTGCGTTTAGATACACCATGGGGTTGATTTATTAAAGGTAAATAGACTGTCCATTTTGCAAGCTCAGTTGCACCCTGCAAGTGCAGTTGGTCCAGAGCTTAATAAATGCGGCAATGCTTCACTTTGCAAAGAAAACCCTATTGTATGCAAGGAAAATAGTAAAAAAAGCAGCATTTTGGCTTGCACATAATTGGGTGATGGAAGTTAGCAGAGCTTCCCCTCATTTACTAAGCACTGGAGCAACTGTCAACAGTCCATTTGCCTTTAGTAAATCAACCTCTTTTTATTCCTCTAGTGTTTGCTTATATGTTTTATATTTTACATTAAAAAGTTACATATGTGGATGTAATTCTGCATGATATTTGCTTTATTCAATGTGATTATTCATAACACATCAATAGAAAAAAATATTTACATTTCTAAAAAAAAAAAAAAATTACTGCAAAAAAATTATTGTCAGCAATAACTGTTAAAATCTGGTTGAATATTGGTAAAATATTCAAACCACGTGGTGGATTAGCAGTTAGCTGTGTTTCCTTTGGTCTCTAGTTTAATTGCAGAATATGTTGGGATTGCATACATGAATAAAATTAAATGAAAATGAAGCTGAACATCAGTGACTTTATAGCAACTGTAAATGTGTCTATGCGGGGAAACTGCCCGAGCTGGATAACCGACAGAAAACTGGGCAAGTCAACAGACACAGGTGTACGACAATTTATGCATAAAGCATAATTTCCCCGAACAAAGTACACTGTCATTCTATCAATATTCCACTAACTGATGCATGTATAGCTAGCTTTATTGGTCAGACATCAGAATGCAGATGCAGCGCTAATTACATGTTAAAACATCCACACGTCTTTCTAGGCAATAGTTAATTGTGATACACTGCTGCAGAGTAACCATTTATTTGTTCCAGTTTATACTCTCAGTATCAGTAAAAAAAAAAAAAAGACAACACATTGACACATAAAAACAGAAACATTTGCTAGGACACTGTGGTTAACACCAGAGGCCTTCACTGCCCCCAGCATCTACGCTGGTCCCTGCTGGAGAATTCGGAGGTGAAAACACCTTGAAAATACCTTCACAATTGATCTAATCTTACTTGACATTATCCAAGTATGCCAGTGTAATCCAGGATTACTATTTAGTCTGCATCATGCTATGTTTTGTTATCATTGCTTATGCCCATTACCCATTTGATGCTGACATTATCACAAAAAATATGAATGGGGCACTTCTGTGGTATGCATTTTTTCATGTTCTTTAAAGGAGCTCACTTTTGAAGATACATAAAAAAAAAAAAAAAGTTGAAATGGCTTTGAGAAGATTCACAAATATGTATCGAAATTTTTTTATGGGATTATAGAAGCTGAATATATTGCAGATAAAGCTCTAATCCCAAAGGGAAATATTTTTCTGCACACAACAATATCCTGTTAGCTGTCTCATGAAAGACTATGCAGGCTGCCTGTTTTCTTTAGCTGAATATAACAAGACTACAATAAAAATATAAAAGCAACATCAAAGTTTTCTATATCTACCCACCTTAAAATATGGTAGATAGGGCCCTTTGATTCAGGGTTTGTGGTGGCAGCGTTTCCCTTGTTTATCTTGGAGTATCTTTACTTTATTCTGTAAAAGGTCATATCTTTTTACTCCCCGTAATGTTCCCATTATACAGCAGTTTTTTGTTTATCTAGTGGCATGAGTTATTCATTTTGGCTTCAAATTCAGCCTCCTAAAAGCTGAAAAATGTTCAGCATGTGCCCAAAAAAATAAAAAATCTAAACAAACCAAGGATGATATGTACTATGCTTTATCAATAGCCGCATAGTTTATATTCTGGTCAAAAATAAGAAAAACAGAATAATAAAACAAAAGGCTTAGAAATTACAGTTTTTCAAAATTCCTGTTGATCCTCTCAGAAACCTTAATTGGTAATAACATATTGGGGTTGATTTACTAAAACGGAAGAGTGCAAAATCTGGTGCACCTGTGCATGATAGCCAATCAGCTTCTAGCGTCAGCTTGTTCAATTATATAAATCCTGTATAATAATAATATTAATAAAGTGATTGTAAACAATCACCTTGTTCCCTGTTCTTTCTGTGGATTAGAGAACAGTTCCCCGATATTCTCTATGGAAAAGGAGAGAGGGCTGTAGTCATGTCCCTTGGTGAAAACACTGTCCCTCCATTGATACAGTATAATGAGAGTGTATTGTCACCCTAGGACAGGAAGGGTGTTACTGGTAGGATCACTAGGTAAAAATAAATGGCAAACAACCTAAAAAAGAAAACAATCGCAGCCATCACATTTAAGGGCTGGTACTCTGCAATATTATTACATTCTTTTTCTTGGATTTTAGATATGCTTCAACTCCATATCAACACAACTCCAATCACCCAACTGAACAGAGCACAGAAAAATTCTGTTAATGCTTAATTTAATGCCAATGCCAATCACCCTCTAAAATAAAACACGCATCTTCTTGCCAACTTTATTCATCTCTACATATAAATAAGGGAGAAAAGATACAGTGCTGTTAAATCTTGCTAACACAAGGTGAATTTCTGTTTTTCACTCATGCAAAGTATAATTGTTATTATTATAGAATACTATAAAGAAAAATGACACAACACTGTTGAAGGGGTTAACCAGAGATATTAAACAAGCAGGATTTGGTGCACGAAAATAAAACATATTTTATATAAACTACATTATAGCTGCTGGGTTGGAAAGGTATTACTTATGCAAAGATGTTATCATCATTAACTCAAATCTGTCTCATTATGCAAACATTTTAATTAAACAAATCTGGCAAGCAGACATAGTTGTCCACAGCCACAAATAGAAGAAGCTGGCAGAAATGTTCAGACAATTTCACTTTTTAGGCCCACTTCTCCCAGAATTAAACACCACCCAAAGGTCCACCTGGTTTAAGGAATGGTGCTTCTGCTGCCGATGTTGTAGTGTCCCTTATACCACGTACACACGACCGGACTATTCGACAGCAAAGGTCCGACAGAGTGAATCCGTTGGACAATTCAATCGTGTGTGGGCTCCATCGGACCTTTGCTGTCCAAAAATCTGACAGACTTTAGAAATAGAATATGTTTCAAATTTTTTTCGCCAGAACTCCGCCGGACCCAGTTCCTATCGAGAAATCCACTTGTGAGTATGCTAGTCTGACTGATGAAAACCAACGCTAGGGCAGCTATTGGCTACTGGCCATGAACTTCCTTATTCTAGTCCAGTCGTACGTCATCACGTTCAAATCCGTCAGACTTTGGTGTGATTGTGTGTGGCCAAGTCCGTTCATTTCCAAAGTCCGTCGGAACTCCACCGAAAGTCCATTGGAAAGACCGTCAGACCTAGTCCGTCGAAAAGTCAGCTCGTGTGTACGCGGCATTAGTGTCTTTGTCACTCAGCTTCAGTTATGAAGTCCTTCTTATTGCACTACCAAAGCAACATCGTTCACTGTACTAGTCCTAAGGTTGCAGTTTCGCCTTCTCATGGTTCCCTCTTGTGCTGCTCTTCCTACCCCAGTTCCTCTAACAGCCAGTAGGCCCCATAGGTACATCCATGTTACCAAACTTCAAATCCTCATCTTCGTTGCCTCAGCCACATTGGACTTCCTGTAGCCTTCAACTCTTGGTATGTCTGCACTGCCTGTTTATCAGCGAGCCTCTAACCCAGTGCATATATTCCAGCCCAGCGCGCTGGTTTTAGCTTTCTTGGCACAGCCTCTTCCAATTCTGACACACCAGTTCACTATAGAAGCTTTCACTCTAAATTCATTTTTATATGGCTGATGGAATGTCTAGTCCAGCCAGCAAATTACAGTTAATGACAATAAACCATTTCAAACTTGAAAACAGCCTTTGTCTTCGCTGGCTAGGTGGACTTTATCAATGAAAATATTATTAAATAGAATTTAATCCCTACGGGATGACTGTGAGTAGGCCACGGAATATGGTCTTTTTCTTTCCATTTTGCATTTATTATCCTTCAAAATTATTCCAATTGCATAAAGTTGTTTAACTACGATTGTTATGTTCATATTCATTTTGGATTCCTCTGTAATACCTGATCATTATTAAGCCCCTGCATGGGCGATCTATATGCTTGCTTTTGATTTCTTACGTGGTGTCATAAAACCAATACGTTGAAACAGAAATAAAATGTAATCTGCTTATACAAAATTTTAATATTGCTTTGACACATAATATAATAAGCCATATAAACGACAACTATTATAATGAACTACAGAATTGACTGATGACTGGCACAAGTTGTTGGACTCCACCCAGATATCCACTACCAACTTCTTATTTCCAAGGCAGCCAGAGAGGGGTTAGCAATGTTAACACATATGGTGCATTTCCCAAGAAGAAACAGCTGTTTCAATGACATGTAGAATATAATTCAAGCTTTATCTGGTGTGGGGGGTCTAATAGAGGTATTACTTACCTTACTCTATGTTTTCTGTCACTCTTGATAGTGACGACCGGTCCCTGGAAGCCACTCCTCTTCTCCAGTTGTTTGCCAACAACTTTACATAAAATGCAGGGCCAGTGGTCACCCGCGGTCCTGCATTTTATTTGATAATGTTGAACATCTGCCCACAATCCGGGGCAAGAGGAAAGAAAACCAGATCCAATATGGTAAGTATTCCTCTGTATTAGATGCTACTAGATAAACAAAGCATTACTTTTTGATTGTTCCCAAACATTTTTTGTTTTCCAGCACCTCCTGTTGCACTCTCCATACAATACAAAGAATACCAAATTCCAAACAATGAGTGGAATTCGCTCATAAAAGCCACTGTTCAGTTACTAAAGAATAGGCACTTCACCAATAGTGTCCTGAGAGTTATAAAAAAATGTAAAGTGATTTTCAACATTTATCAAAGGCCAAGGAACAGTTTTGGGAGGTGCTGCCCTTTAAATATATTCAAAAAGGTTGAAATGCATTTAAAATCTAGCCATATTATAACAGGACAACAACTGAATAAATCTGAGTTTTTTTTATGACCATCCGGGCTCGGCGGAGTATATTGTTTTTGGATTAGGAAAACTAAATTTCAGCCTTATTTTTTTTGTTTAAAGTTTGTCTTAGTAACTATAAATGGAGTATGTTACCTTTGTAAAACTATAGCACTAACAATGACAAGTATACACATGCCAAAGCAACATTTAATGTACAAACTATGAGAATTCACTATCTCAGCTATATCAGCTGAATATAGGGTAAAGTTAAAATGAATAGAATGTGTGAGATACAAGGCCTTATTACTGCAACTTATTCTGGAAAAGTGAAGGGTTGAGATTAATGGGTGATCGGGGAATATCCTGCCGTAAGAGGAAAGTCTTGAGCTACCATCTGTATTAAGAAAATGATGAGACATTAGATTATCCTTGGTACTGCTAATTGATAGTTTATTTATGTGAGTATAGGCTAATTGATTGTAAGATAAAAAGTCCAAAGACCGAGTGACCAAAACTTTTGATTGATAATTGCAGTGATTTATATATGAAATTCAATTTGGTGCTTTGTTTAGATTAGACTCACTGGGGGAGATTTACTAAAAGTGGAGAACTCAGAATCTGGTGCAGCTGTGCTTGGTAGCCAATCAGCTTCTATCTTCAGCTTGGTGAATTAAGCTTTGGCAATAAAACCTGGAAGCAGATTCAGGAATGCAACTATAAGTTGATTACCAGACAGTATCCTACTCCATCAGTCTTAAGCAGCTTCTTGCCAGAGGCCTCGGCCCGTTGCTGGAGATACAAGGGAGAATGGGGGGGGGGGGCACTCTTAAACATATTTTGGGCATGCCCGGGCTTGGAGATCTTCTGGAGGGAAGTACACAGACTTACACCACAGTTGACAGACTATTCGGTTCCAGAGGACTGTGCCATCTACTTAACGCTGCCAAAAATTGCATTGTTTTGCGATGGAAAGATCCTGACCCTCCCTTTATTCAAATGTGGTTCAGAAAGGTCGAGGGCATCAATAAAATGGAGGATCTGGTTGCGTTCAGCACTAACCAAGCACGAATGTTATAAGAAAACGTGGCTTCCATGTAATATGTTTATATACTCAGATGAAGGTAGATATCTGCTAGATAGTACCCTTCAATAAAACAAAATACTCTGTCCAAGCCATCACCTTTGTTAGGTTTTGTTTGAAATTACTATACATATATTTATTTTCTCCTCCCCCTCCTAACCTAGTCCCTTTCCTTCCTTTCCCTCCTCTTTCTTCCTCCTTCCCAATGACAAAGCCCAGGTATCTAACCCCGTTTACATTCTGTGGTCTTAAATTACCTAATATAGCAATATTATTCACTTTCTGTACACAATGTGATCTGAGGTATTATGTTATTCCTGTGCTCATTCTGTTGGACTACACTTTCGGAGTTCAAATTTTGACATAAACTGTTGGTTACCTTTCTATTCTAAATAAAGAATTTTAAATAAAAACTGGAAGTTGATTGGATTCTATGTAGAGCTGCACAAGATTTTGCATGTTCCAGTTTTAATGAATCCTTCCCCCCCTTCCTCCAACATCTTATACCAGCGGAGTTTAACACAGATTTGATGATCTTCACAATCCCATCATTTCCTGGCCACGTGTTTGAAAGCCCTCTTTGTGATCTACAGTTGCCACACTCATCTCAGGATGCTGTGAAAGGATGTAAAATGGCAAATATCGCCAACCAATCTATGTACGCACATTTGGTGGTGATCGTTTGGGGATAACCAGAGTCAAACTCAATCCCATATAAGCAATATGCTTCAAAGTATATGGGGTTGATTTACTAAAACTTAAAAGTGCAAAAACTGGTGCAGCTCTGCATATAAACCAATCAGTTTTTTCTAGCAAAGCTTAATTGAACAAGCTGAAGTTAGTAGCTGATTGGCTGCCATGCTCAACTGCACCAGATTTTGCACTCTCTGGTTTTAATAAATCAAGCCCTATGTATAACCAAAACTTTTTTCTCTTAACATTTAAATGGAAGGGTTTAAAACCCCATATTAGATTATTTTTCTCTTTACTTTTTTTCCTCCACTTTCTGGCATAGAGGCACACCCAGATGTTAGAGGAAATCTCTCCAATGTGAAAGAAATTTCCCTCTTAAATTGTAGTCAACAGAAAATGTCAATAAAAGAGGTGTTCTCAATGATTTACCCTACCTCTTTCTGGTGACAACTTTAATATTCTTATAGCCTCAGTGACAATGGTCACCAGGTGAAATAAAAAAAGTGAATCTCTTCATTGGGGACAAAGACAATAATAAAATTGCAGGTTTTCTAATCCATCCCTACTCTATCCAAAACTAAAAAAAAGTTTTGGGTATAAAGTTAGGTCCATATATATTTGGACACAGGCACAATTTTTTTTCCAGGTATTTACCAAAACATTCTAAAGCTATTGTTATATAATAGATATGAGCTGAAAGTGCACACTCTCAAGTTTAATTTGAGGGTATGTACATCCAAATTGGAGGAAGGGCTTCTTTCTGTATCTCTTTCAGACCTTTTCTTGTTTCTACTACTGATTTCTAAATTACCTTATACATTTAAGCAGCAATATACCACAGATCCATACTTACCCACCCCTGTAACTCGGAGACAGGACCATGAAAACATTCATATATATATATATATATATATATATATATATATATATATATATATATACAGTGGGGAAAAAAAGTATTTAGTCAGCCACCTATTGTGTAAGTTCTCCCACTTAAAAAGATGAGAGAGGCCTGTAATTGTCATAGGTATACCTCAATTAATTATTCCTCTTCTGGATCATCCAAATTCTCTCTAGCAAACCTCAGACGGGCCCGGACATGTAGTGGCTTAAGCAGGGGGACATGTCTGGCACTGCAGGATCTGAGTCCCTGGCGGTGTAGTGTGTTACTGATGGTAGCTTTTGTTACGTCGGTCCTATCTCTCTGCAGGCCATTCACTAGGTCCCCCTGTGTGGTTCTGGTATTTATGCTCACCATTCTTGTGATCATTTTGACCACACGGGGTGAGATCTTGCGTGCAGCCCCAGATCGAGGGAGATTATCAGTGGTCTTGTATGTCTTCCATTTTCTAATTATTGCTCCCAAAGTTGATTTCTTCACACCAAGCTGCTTGCCTATTGCAGATTCAGTCTTCTTAGCCTGGTGCAGGTCTACAATTTTGTTTCTTGTGTCCATTGACAGCTCTTTGGTCTTCACCATAGTGGAGTTTGGAGTGTGACTGTTTGAAGTTGTGGACATGTATGTTTTATACTGATAACAAGTTCAAACAGGTGTCATTAATACAGGTAATGAGTGGAGGATAGAGGAGTCTCTTAAATAAGAAGATACGGGTCTGTGAGAGCCTGAAAGCTTGCTTGTTTGTAGGTGACCAAATACTTATTTTCCACCATAATTTGCAAATAAATTCTTTCCAAAATCAGACAATATGATTGTATATAGATACAGATCAGTATATCTATGACATTTATTCTGTATGTGATTCCCCTCGTATGCCTCTAAGTTGTTGATGGTTGTATCTTACAGATTCTTCCCACTTTATGCTTATAATAATGTTTAGTTGTATTATTAAATTTTTTTCTTTTTTTTTTTTAAGCCCGAATAGATCAGTTTTACATAAGTTTACAGGTGCGTTGTGTCTCCCCCCAGGCACAATATGCTCCCAGATGGACTGTCTGGGTGTGGGGGATAACACCCCTTACCCCAAGATTAGCACTTAGCATAGTTTCTATTGCTCACCTAAGTTTGTTCATTTATTATGTCATGCACTTCCATTCAAATGATTTTCCTTACCATGTTTCACTGTATGACAGTCTCTGTATAACTGTACCCTTCTCTTTGTTTTTATGAAAACTTTAACAAAAACATTGAAATATAAAATATTACAAATGAACATTTTATTTATGATTACATTCATTTGTCTAATTACATTTGAGCCCTCAAAATGGGGGGACCGTGTACAGAAATAGTTGCAGTTCCTAAAATTTGAACTTGATATTTATGTTCAACCCCTTGAATTAAAGCTGAAAGTCTGCACTTCAAATTAATTTGGATTGTTACAATTTTAATTTTATTCTGGTGGCATACAGAGCCAAAAGTATAAAAATTGTGCCTGTGTCCAAATATATATGGACCTAACTATACATACAGTTTAAGTTCTTCAAAATGACTGCCTTTGAAGAACCTTTTTGTACTTTGAAATATATAACTACTCACAATACGGTCCTATTAGAGGTCAGTTCAGACGTTTGCAAAATCTTGGCTGCTGGTTTATCAAATGCTATCTGCTGATCTACAGAAGACAACCTGCTAGTTCTGAGGTAAGGAAGATATGGGTAATTACTGAAGCTCACAGTTTCCAAACTGGTTCAAAAAAAGAAACAAAAAAAAATGATGTCTATGTTCTTTTAGCTGATAATGGCTTTTCTGTCTTTGGATTAGTAAATACATCATTACTCACAGCCAGGAAATGGTTCTCTAATCATCTTACAGCTCGACGACACAGGCATTTTCATTAGTCGTACAACAAAAATTACATGAAAGACTTGCCTGAATTCTAGTAGTGTTTTGAGCTCCAGGTTACTTCAAATTAACTTTCTAAAGTTTTCCACTAATTTAGATACAGACAATACATGCTAACTGTAATCCAGCTACAGCATGAATGCACATTTCTACTTTGTGATTTGTTTAACCACTTGCTTACTGGGCACTTAAACCCCCCTCAGTCCCAGACCAATTTTCAGCTTTCAGCGCTGATGCACTTTGAGTGACAATTGCGCGGTCATACAACACTGTACCCAAATGAAATTTTTATCATTTTTTTCCCACAAATAGAGCTTTCTTTTGGTGGTATTTAGTTACAGCTCGGAGTTTTATTTTTTGCTAAACAAACAAAAAAAGATGCAAAAAAAAAAAAAAAAAAAAATCATGTTTTAATAGTTTGTTATAAAATTTTGCAAACGGGTCATTTTTCTCCTTCATTGAAGTGCGCTGATTAGGCGGCACTGATAGGCTGCATTGGTGGGCACTGATGGGCTGCATTGGTGGGCACTGATGGGCTGCATTGGTGGGCACTGATAGGCTGCACTGGTGGGCACTGATAGGCATAGTTAAGGCGGCACTAATAGGCACAGATAAGGCGGCACCGATGGGCACAGATAAGGCGGCACTGATGGGCAAAGATGGGCACAGATAAGATGGCACGGATGGGTGGCACGGATAAGTGGCACGGATGGGTGGCACGGATGGGCACTGATAGGTACCACAGATAGATGGGACTGATGGGCACTGATAGGTGGCACTGATAGGTGGCTCTGATAGGTGGCACTGCTGGGCACTGATGGGCGGCACTGCTGGGCACTGATGGGCGGCACTGCTGGGCACTGATGGGCGGCACTGGGGTGCAGCACCTTTGAGGCAGATTTTGGGTGGCACTGTGGGTGGCACTGCTGGGTGGCACTGTGGGTGGCACTGCTGGGTGGCACTGTGGGTGGCACTGTGGGCACTGCTGGGTGGCACTGTGGGCACTGCTGGGTGGCACTGTGGGCACTATGGGCACTGCTGGGTGGCACTGACAGGGGGGCACTTACTTTATTTCAGGATGGCACTGCGGGTGGCAGGTGGGCACTGGCAGGGGGCAGGTGTCCGCTTGAATTGTTGGCCGTGATCGGGACTGATGTCCCGAACACGGCCGCCGGCGATCGGCTTTTTTTTTTTCTCCTCGCGCTGTCAGCGCGAGGAGGAATACTAGCCGATTACCGGCTCCGTTTTATCACATGATCAGCTGTCATTGGCTGACAGCTGATCACGTGATAAGGGGTCGGGATCGACCCCTTACACGGATCGGTGATCAGGCGAGTCTCACGGACTCGCCGATCACAGAGCGCGCCGCGCGCGCCCCTCAGGGGGCGCGCAGGCCGCTCGTAACCGGGACGACGTCAATAGACGTAGTCCCGGCAATCTAGGTCCGCGCTAATGCCGTCATTCGGCAATAGCGTGGATCCCAAGTGGTTAAACAAACCTTTGAGACATTTTGAACTCTTCTGTTAAACTCTTGAAAATGAAGCTTCTGCCTGCCCTGGGTGTGTGATTTGAAACTTCTGTTAGTTATTTCTCTCTGGTGCTCTTGTCATTAAAGCAAACCTTCACCCTAATCTATAACTTTCTATTATTTTCTTACTCTCCACCCCCCCTTATACAATTGCATATTAATTTTTTGTGAACAAGGTTAAGCACCTTTTCAAAGGGTCTTGGCCCCGCACTTACATCTTTCTTGTTCAAACGAGAAGGATGTGTCAAACCACCCCCACAGCCACTTTGCCCAAAGCCTCCTGGGATCTGTGATGTCAGTAACACAGGAGGCTTTAAAGGGGTTGTAAAGGTTTGTTTTTTTATTTTCTAAATAGGTTCCTTTAAGCTAGTGCATTGTTGGTTCACTTACCTTTTCCTTTCGATTTCCCTTCTAAATGTTTTTTTTCTTTGTCTGAATTTCTCACTCCTGTTTCTCCTCAGTAAACTTTACACCATCATCCGAGCAGTGTTTAGTCAGCCAGAACAGCTTACTGACCAGCTTAGGAACAGGAAGTAAGAAATTCAAACAAAACATTTAGAAGGGAAATCAAAGGAAAATGTAAGTGAACCAACAATGCACTAGCTTAAAGGAACCTATTTAGAAAATAAAAAATGAACCTTTACAACCCCTTTAAGTAGAGTGGTGGTGTTGGTGGTGCAACACATCATTCTCACTTGAACAAGTGTCAGTTTCCACTGCAGTACACATGCATGGCATCAACTGCAGGAACCAGGAAGAGACAGTTGACCTCCTGATTATACTAGAGAAGAAGATTGTGGTGTGAGACCTCAAGTGTTTAAACAAAGCAGAGGCTTGCACTTAACAATGCTGAAGTCTTTGGGTGGGTGGGTATGTTTTTTGAGACAACCCAGCTGTCAAGATAAGAGGGAAAAAAAAACTTAAAGGAGGGGAGTGAAGTACACATTTTGTCTAAGATTAGGCACTACACTACAAGGTATTGTACCTGCTACTATTATGCTTGCCATAAGAGCCTTTTTTTAGGCATTATTTTACCTTGGTTCCCCAAATCATCACGGACTGTGGACAATTTTGCATTTCATTTGGAAATCAAGGTACCTGAGTCTGGAATAATTTGGGGAACCATATCATCTGCTGGTGTTAGTCCACTGTGTTTTATCAAGTCTAAAGTCAGCGCATCCCTCTACCAGGAAATTCTAGAGCACTTCATGCTTCCCTCTGCTGACCAGCCTTATGGAGAGGCTGATTTCAATTTTTCAGCAGGACTTGGCACCTGCCCACACTACCAAAAGTACCAATACCTGGTTTAATGATCATGATATCACTGTACTTGATTGGCCAGCAAACTCGTCTGACCTAAACCCCATAGGGAATCTGTGGGGTATTGTCAAGAGGAAGATGAGAGACACCAACGATGCAGATGAGCTGAAGGCCGTTATCAAAACAAACTGGGCTTCCATAACACCCCAGCAGTGCCACAGGCTGATTGTCTCCATGTCAGGCCACATTGATGCAGTTATTCATGCAAAAGGAGCCCTGACCAAGTATTGAGTTCATACCATACTGTACATGAACATACTTTTCAGTAAGCCAACATTTCTGTATTAAAAATTCTTTTTTTATTGGTCTTATGTAATATTCACATTTTCTGATATACTGAATTATTGAAATATATCACTGTGTGTGTAATGAATCTATATAATATATGAGTTTCACTTTTTAAATTAAATTACTGAAATAAATGAACTATTTGATGATATTCTAACTTTATAAGATACACCTGTGTGTATATATATATATATATATATATATATATATATATATATATATATACGTATTGTAGCACAGTGTCCCAGAGAGAGCTGGGAAAAGTCCTCATGCACGTTCAGCGATCTTGGTCCTCACCCCCAGGCCAATTTAACTCACCTGAGACAGACAGCCTTCCCTCTCAGCCTGGGAAACACAGACAACACTGGTCTGTGAGAGCAAAAGGTTGGTAAAAAGCTGTTAAGCTGTATCTGTGGAAGCTGAAAAGCTGTAGGCTTGCTCAGCCTGGTATTCAGGGCTTGTATATATTGTATAGTTAGTACCGAGACACGGCTAGGTTTCGTTTTGCTATTTTTGTTCCTATTTTGTTTTCTGGAACATTGTACAGCACCTGTGTATAGACTTGTATATAACACAAATAAACTCCACACTGTGGGGGTTATTTACTAAAGGAAAATCCACTTTGCACTGCAAGTGCACTTGGAGGTAAAGTTGCTGTAGATCCGATGGGGGACATGCAAGGAAAATAAAAAACAGCATTTTAGCTTGCACATGATTGGATGATAAAATCAGCAGAGCTTCCACTCATTTCAGATCTACCCCTTAGATTTAGAGCGACTTCACTTCCAAGTGCACTTGCAGTGCAAAATGGATTTGCTTTTCATAAATAACCTCCTGTGTGTCACTACCTCCCTGGATTCGGTATCTGTTCCTGAAAGATTGCTCAACCCAGAGCTTTGTACTTTCTACCTGTCCCCCAGGTTACAGTGTGTATGTATTTATGATGTGTATATATATATATATATATATATATATATATATATATATATATATATATACACACACACACACACACACACACACTAAACCACAGCATAAACAAGCACACAAGTTGATGAAGTGTGAACTTACAGCAGACATATTCCAAAAATCCAATTTTCTGTGAACATGGTTTTCCTGTCATTTGTGCTTTTAGCAATTAGAAAACTTGCAGCTTGCTTTACTTTAGCGAAATTCACAATTTCTTGTTGTCTCTTTCTCATATTGAACCTTTTAATTTTAATAAAGATTGCTAAGGCAGCTAAAAAACACATTCCAGGCAAACATGAATGTTTCAGATTTAAACTTGCCGGAAAAAGAACACTTGCTGGGTGCCTCTTTTTTAAACCCCACATTTATCTTTTTCAGCTGGTTGGCTTGCTTTCCAAATCTCTAATACAATTGTACTTATGTTTTGAATGAACTTGAATCTAACCTTATGAAAATTCAATAATTAAATAGAAGCAAGTAACTTGAAAGCAGCTGTGCCATCACTTGACCCGCATTGCCCTGCACTGTCCAGTGAGGTATTTTACTAAAATACGCTGCTGCACGGGGAATCTCCATTGTAGATAACGCCAGTACAGTACTCCCTCTGGTGCATGTGCCAGGCAGACCAATTATCTTCTAAGGAGACTTTCTGTACACAGACTGTGCCATCCTGTTGCAACAGAATACTGATGTTTACACAGAGACAGCAAGGCTTGACTCAGCAGACCAGAGGGGCCCAAGAAATGGTACATCTGCTTTTAAGGTACTTATATTTAAACTGTACGTAAAATGCAATAACACAAATTACACAGAATACAACTGTGGTGGCTGCATTCATTTTCTTTTTTTTTCTTTTTTTCACTTTTACATAGAAATCCTGCCAGTAACATTCTCCCTGTCCTACATGTCCTATGATAGCAATGCTCAGTCACGGTATGTATTTTTTGAGGAGCACCGCTGTCCCCCTAGAACCTTAGTGGGTTAATCAGAAACTTACATTTTTTTAATATACTAAGAGGGGTTATAGCAAGAGGTAATCACAGAGCAATCAGGATTTACAGTGATACCAGACATTGATCCAACCCATGTTCTTCATAACACTCCTCATGGTTGAAATGGATGAAATAAAAATTGTCACTATAGTGCTACAATAAATTATCGCTGTCCTTTCATACCATATACCAAAAAAGCATTTGGGGCTGCTAGGCACTGGTTTCCTGTAAGAAGTGTTGCAGATTGATGCATGCTAATAACTTCCTTATGCGTGTGGTACATTTGTGGAAAACAGCTGCAGTCTATGCCAACATAGATTATTGGGAAAGCTCTGATCAACTGTAGACTAAAATGATGGTGTCCAGTTCAAGTAAAGCAGGGGGCCTTGTGTGACATAGTCTATGTTATAAATTCAGTTCACGAACAGGGAATGTCAGTGAATCCCCCATGGTGAAGGTCCCTGGTTTTACCACAGTTTTACAGATGTGCGCCATATTATGATTCAATAGAAAAAATTCCCAGCACTCTTTCCATCTAGCCAGTACAAACAACCAAACTAGACTGTTTTAATGTCTATGGTTAAAAACCGAGGTTGTTGTTGCATCATACAATTGCCACACTATGGTGTCAAGGCACCTCTACAAAGTAAGGTACCAACTTTGGGACATTAGCAATGCATTATGTGAAAGACCTACCCGGGGAAGACCTTTTCCTCCTCAAAGGTATAGCAACACACTAGAAACCCAAACAACACACAAGGAAGTTGATGTCTCCATTGTTTTTTTGTTTTTTTTTGCACCAATTCCAAGAGTATTGAGACACAATATAAGATAAACTGGCCATCAAGGCCAAGGTGTCTCTCTTCTGGTCAGCCACCTACTAGCAAATATAGAATCTGTGTTACAATTATTTATCACTAAACTCAAAATGAGCACTTGTGGGAAAAAGGCGGTTGACCAAAAAATACAGCTGGCACACGATCAGTAAAAATCTAATCCTCAGCCTCTTCAAAATCAGGTGAGGATACTGAAATGACCAGAGGTTGCCAGGTAAGGTCAAAACAAATTGGTCACAACCATTTGTTACCTTATCATCTGAGATGAAGAACCTTGATGCTGTTTTACAATCTTGATGTATTACTGTAGCTTCAAGAAAGATCAGGCATTTAACTACTTAATTATTTCTTATTTTATTATTAAAGAACTGTGGCACATAATGGGAAATTAAAATTATATTTGTCTTGTGAATGTTTCATGTATCCATTGTGCTGTTAGCAATGCAAATTGATTCCCAGAAAAAGCACACATTAGGACCACCTTTGGGAGCTAAAAGGAAGGCCTATATTTTTTCAAGTCTACTCTCATTTTATATGTTGCATGTAAAACAAAACCATCAATTCAATTTGTATCTATAGCTATTTGGGTTATTGGAAGCTATAGAGATCACTAAGCAGCCAAAGGTAAACACATATACAATGTTGTATTCTTAAAGACTGGAGATGACACCCGGGAAACCTAAAACAGGGATAATAGAGCTATATCAGACAAAACAAGACATCTGTCAATTAACTGTTGGGAATTTGTGGGTGCAGATGTTAAAAATTAAAAGACATCTTTTATGTGAAAAAACAGGATGGGCTTATTTTGTTGAATTAAATGCTGTACAGTGGAAACCATCATTTGTGTGAGCAAACAAATCCTTTTCTTATGGAAGCCAGTGATTTGACCAATAATTCCAAGGTATATTACAAACTCTTTAATTGTGTTAGTCCTCGGCAATTATTTACTGCCATGTCTGCTGACTCTATCCCTCTCTTATATCGTTTCACTTAGTTACTTGAACCTAGTCTTCCCAGACTTCAAAGTTAAAGCAGAACTCATCAAACAGTGCAATGCTCACCTTCAGTCTAGATGTCTTCAGCCATTTGGGTTGAATGGTGACCAGCATCATTTAACCTGCTTCCTCTAATGCCCCGTACACACGATCAGAAATTCCGCCAGCATAAGTCCGATGAGAGCTTTTTGTCAGAAAATGCAATCCTGTGTATGCTCCATCAGACTTTTGCTGACGAAATTTCGGCCAGCAAAAGATTGAGAGCATGTTCTCAATTTTTCAGTCAGAAAAAGTTCCGATCAGAAATTCCGATCGTCTGTACAAATTCCGACGCGCAAAATTCCTACGCATGCTCGGAAACAATTTGACACGTGCTCAGAAGCACTGAACTTCATTTTTTTGGCTTGTCGTAGTGTTGTACATCGCATTCTTGACGATCAAAAGTTTAGAGAACTTTTGTGTGACCGTGTGTATGCAAGACAGCTTGAGCGGAATCCCGTTGGAAAGACCATCAGAGCTTTTTCCAACCAAAATTCCAATCGTGTGTACGCGGCATTAGCCTAGACTGTCATGGACCCACCCCCAGTCTATGACTGGGCAGTGAAGGAGAATCAGCACAATGAAGAGCTCATCTCTCGTCACTCTGATTTTACATTCTATCAGCACGCTCAGTGTCACATAAACAAATTGGCTCCTTTTGCTGCATCTTTCTCTTCCACCCAGAACTCTGCTATAAGGGGACTGCCAAATTCCGATACCAAGTCAAATTCAGGTAGAAAAAATAATTTAATAATGCATTCATTAATATATACTTGCATTAAAGAGGTTGTAAACTCCTGTGCTGTGATTGACACGGGCGGCCGTTCCTTCACAGCACATGCGCCAAGGACATTGTATATAGTAAATATCTCCTAAACAGTGCAAGTTCAGGAGATATTAACAGTACCTACAGGTAAGCCTTATTATAGGCTTACCTGTAGGTACAATTAAAAAGGAAGACTTTACTTCCTCTTTAATTTGTGTTCTAGATATTAGGATGCACAAACTGCCATTCACCAGCCCAATAAAAGTGCTTCTGTTGAACACTATGGAAATTTCATTGGACAGTGGGATGGATGTTGCCAAAGTACCCATAGCAAGCAAATCTTACTTTTTATTTTATTTAGGAAGACAGAAAAATAAAAGATCCTGGTTGCTATAAGTTACACGCTGTTCTTTGCCCTATTAAACCGTGTACATTTATAATTGTATCTCCTTTTCTATCCGGGATATCCACGCTATTTATACAATATATTTTTACTGTTTACAGCTCACCACGGTGTACTTGACCCTCCATTTCTATCCGTGAATGCTGATGAGGCTTAAGGTTCTGCTGCTATTTTCTTATAGATTCTAAAAATATCTTATGTCTCATTGCCAGACATTTTTCTATATGCCACATATCAACAGATATGTCTATAGACCACACAGACATATCTATACACCACTCACACACAGCGGTATTGATTTCTTTTGTAATATTTTGCTTCACCGAGCAGCTTCAGTAAAACAATTTACCAACATTAACCCTTTACCTGCTGACGACCAGATATTAACCCATGACTGCTAGCACAAAACTTTCATAGAGTAGATTGTAAATGTATCATACAAAAAATCAGTAAAGTGCTCAGGCTGGCTTTTATCATATATCGATACATCACTAAGGGCTCTTGCTTTCTATTATGCCATTTATTGCAATTAGCATATGCTCACAAATTGCCAGGTGTTTTTACATTACTGCTGACTCTACCTACAACACCTCTGACACCCTAAACTCCACTCATCTAGTTGTATCCACAGAATATTTGCTGGCAATCTCACAAGTGAGATATGTTAGCTGTGACAATACTGGTAACAATTGGAAAAATGTTTTATCATTAAAACAGTGCATGAGTAAGTCACCACTTACCTTTTCCAAATGAATACATTAATCTACTGTGTTTATCCTCTGCAGATGCTCCAAGATGGTTTCATAACCCTTTCTGTTAGCCCTTGTACACACGGTCGGAAATTCCGACGGAAAAGGTCAGATCGGACCATGTTGTCGGATAATCCGACCGTGTGTGTGGGCTCCATCTGACTTTTTCCATCGGAATGTCCGACCAACAAAGTTTGAGAGCTGGATATAAAATTTTCCGACAACATGATCCGATCGGACTTTGTCCGATTGTTTGTAGAGAATTCCGATAGGACAAAGTGCCGCGCATGCTCAAATCAAATTTTCGAGACCAAAGCTATTGGATACTAGCCACAACGTAGTCCCGTCGTAAAGAACGAACGTCATCATGTTCCGAACGATCGGATTTTCTGACCGTGTGTATGCAACACCAGTTTCGGACAAAATCCGTCGGAAAAAATCCAATGGATTTTGTTGTCAGAATGTCCGACCGTGTGTACAAGGGCTTAGACTAGCATGCAGTCATGTTTTGGTATGGCCTATCATGGACCCTTGCAGTGCACCATCCCTCTCATTATATATCTGTAACCAAGCATACATGTACTAATATAATCACTAATACATACATTTTTTTTTACTGCTGAAGGGCCCTGCCATTAACTGGTGTGTTCCAAAATGTAAATGTTTGCAGCTAGGCTGTAGCCAGCCTTAGCTCTAATTGTTATTATTATCTGGGTTTGTTGGGTATTTCCTAAGCCAAGGCCATTGTTTGCTTCATCCTGCTGCTGGGGAGTGTTCTTCAATGGTGAGTGAGAAGATACAATGTTGTAGGTAACGAATATTTATTTCAATCTAGTTAATTAGTAAGAGTGTTATGCCAGTGATATCAGTTGTGGAAGATGATAACTATTTAGGGAGACCTTCAAGAAGGGTCCTTTCCTCCCGGGCTTTGCCTGGAGAGGATGTGTGTGTAAGGGGTCCAGCCACTGACTCCCAAGGGGAAGCACCTTCAGAAAAGTTCTGCTCCTTCTATTTCTGGTATCAGCAATACAAGTTAAATACTACAAATTGTTGGTCCTAATATAACCACTTGACCACTGGGCACTTAAACCCCCTTCCTAACGAGACCAATTTTCAGCTTTCGATGCTCTCACACTTTGAATGACAATTACTCATGCAACACTGTATCCATATGAATTTTTTGTATTTTTTTCACACAAAACACACAGCTTTCTTTTGGTGGTATTTAATCACCGCTGGGTTTTTTATTTTTTGCGCTATAAATCAAAAAAGACGGATAATTAGGTAAAAAAAAAAAAATCTTTGTTTCTGATAAAATTTATTGCAGAGTATTGGCGAGTATTGGCAGAGTATTGGCGAGTACTGTCAGAGTATTGCAGAGTATTGCAGAGTATTGGCAGATTATTGCAGAGTATTGCAGATTATGGGCAGAGTACTGCAGAGTATGGGCACTGAACAGCGCTGTGGGCACTACAGATCCAGCCCACAGTGCTGCTGCAAACAATCTCTCCCCCTCTACCCTCGCCGGTTTGTTTACAAGTGATCGCTCTGTCATTTGATGGAGCGATCACGTGGTAAATGGCCATTACCAGTGGCCATTTACCATTATGCGCAGGGTCCTCCAGACATGGTGGTCACGGATATATCCGGGAGCGCGCCCCAGGGGGCACGTGAGAGGAAGATTCTGGGAGGTTGTCCATGGATGTCCTCCCAGAATAAACCGACCGCACTGTAGCCATATTTCGGCTATGGCCCGGCCCGCAAGTGATTAAAGGGCCTATGAAGAATATTTCAAAGTAGTTGTCCATCTGGTCTATCCAGGCAAAGATACTACTGAGTAGCGGATTTTTCTGGTGTTTTTGGATATCCTGTACCCATAAAATTCTCTCCCCTGGACACTGAGACAATACATTTTGCAAAATAAGTAGAGGAGAAAGAGTGGATGTCTGTTATTTGATCGCTACTACTGTGTGGGTGAGTGTTGAGTGCAGCTGTAGGCCAGATCACTGGTACAGAGGCAAGAGGGGGCTATCAAATCAAGTGGCTTCTAATGGGTCACACTCATTGGCGTGTGCAGGGCATGTGCCAGGTGTGCCTGGGCACACCCTAATCATTCTGTGTGGTGCTGATTTGCTCTACTACCCAGGCTTTCCCCCATGTTTGTGCCCCCCACCCGTTGCTGTGCTGCTGGCTTCCCTCCTTTCCTCTCCTCTCCTCTCCCCGGGGCTGCTGCAGGGGATGTTTCAGGATGGAGAGTGGGGGACGGGGCTAATCAATATGTCATTTACCGGCTACTTCCTCTTCTAAATGAACACAGTGAACACACTCACTCACTGTGTTCAGTCATAACTGAAGCATAGTAAACGTCGTTTACTATGCTTCAGTTTGTGAATGAACAGGAAGCCGCTCAGCACCGAGCACTTCCTATTCATTCACTGTCCAGTGCAGCTGAGCCTGCAGAGAAAGGCACGTGTGTTTAAGCTTTGGGGTGCACACCTATGGTCACAATGCTTACACAGCATTTACCACAAGAAAGTACAGCAAGGTTTATTCTGTTGACATGGTAAAAGAGTATTTTGTTTTTTTCCACTAATGTCTATGAATCTTCAAACATCCACTAATATTCAGAGTAAATTCCACTTTTAAAAATCTATTTCAGGTTTGGGTTCTTGATGTGAACAGAAGTTCACTAGGCTAAGTGGAAAATACTTCTATAGTGAATCATCGCCAAACCTGAAAAGGATGATTTTCTGACTATAATAAACATAAATTATCCAATCATCTAAGAATCATTTAGTCATTTCAAATATTTAAAAGATTAATAATAATAATCATCATAATTGTTCATTAACAAAACCTTAGATTAAGCAAGGCCACCTTACCTTCTGAATGTAAAATTGTTCATAAATAGAAGCAGTGTTTTTGTGATGTCTAAGCAAAGCTTTCAGTATGATTAAGCTTTGATTGTTAAGGCTAATCTATGCCAAGTCATCTGGTACAGTATTGTGGCAATGCAATGAATATAATACAACCCAATTTTCAGGACAGTATGAGCCCTAAGAATATTATACGAAAGTAGAACTATAGGCAAAACTTTTTTCTTTCATTTTGGATAGAGTAAGGGAAGATTATATGACCTCTGCCAGATTTACTTTTCGCCATCTGTGTCCCATTGCAGAGATTTCCCTTCACTTCCTGTCCCATCCCATAGCCAAACAGGAAGTAAGAGGAAATCCCTGCAAATTAAGGGAATTCCTTGGGGACTCCTATGTCACCAGAACTGGTGCCCCCACTGGAAGATTTTCTTTCTATTACTTTTCCGTGGACAAGCCAAAATGTGGGATTTTTTTTAACTTTCACTTTCAATGATAATGGTAAACAGTAAAAAAAAGAAAGGGTGAATCTTAGCATTGCCAGCTTGTCCAGGATTCACCGGGACAGCTGGGGTTTTGAATCATGTGTCCGGGTTTCAGTCTGCCTGAAACCCAGACACATTATTCAGACTGGGCTGTGGCTCCCAAAGTAACCGAGATTGTCACACACAGATCCGTTGCTGCCTGGAAGCTGTAAGCGTCTGTCTGGGGGCAGGTTTGGCATCACTGGGGGGCAGGATGATGATGTCAGCAGGAGCTGTTTGGTCATATCCACTGTTCGCCACATAGTTAATACTCTCCACCCAAAGGTGTCCAAGGTCTTTATTTTTTATTTATTTAAAAAAATATATATATTTAGTGGTAGGCGACATAAACAATGAAAAGATAACTTTATTTACAGAATATGAAATCCATACAAAATAGCATATAAATGGACAGTAGCATAGGCAGATTGTGTGATCACTTGCACTTCGATGGAAATGAGTCCCGTCATTCTTGAAAAACAGTTATTAGTATGTGAGGGAAGTGTATTGCGTAGAGTATCCCACTGAGATCGAGACATACCAAATTTTGGATTATAATGGAGAAAAGAGATAATAGGGGAGAACAAAGAGAGAGAGAGAGAAAATAAAAGGGGGGGGGGGGCGGTTGGTTATGTGGAAAAGGGAAGGGGGTAGTCAAACCTAGGGGGTGAGGGACTGTTGAAAGTTTAAAGTTGAAGTTTTTGACACTAATGCCCTGTACACACAGTTGTAATTTCCAATGGAAAATGTGTGATTGGATCGTGTTGTCGGAAAATCCTATCATATGTGGGCTCCAGCGGACTTTTTCCGTCGGAATTTCCGACACATAAAGTTTGAGAGCAGGATCTTATATTTTCCGACAACAAAATCCGATCGTTTAAATTCCAATCATGTGTAGACAATTCTGACGGACAAAGTGCCACGCATGCTCAGAATAAATTAAGAGACCACAGCTATTGGCTACTGGGCCATTTATAGTCCTGACGTATGTGTTGTACGTCACCTCGATAGGAAAGATCGGATTTTCCGACAACGTTGTCCGACCATGTGTATGCAAGACAAGTTTGGCACAAAATCCGTTGGAAAAAATCTGATGGATTTTGTTGTCGGAATGTCCGACCGTGTACAGGGCATAAGACTGAGCCATGTATAGCGGAGGTATTTATACGAGAAGGCGAAAAAGATCCCAATAAAACCACCTGGTCTTATGTTCCTCAGATTTATCCCGAATAGTAGCAGTCAAATCTTACATCTGTTCAATATCATTAACCTGTGGGGGCAGATTGTTGCTTCCAATGACTCGGTATGCAAGCCTGAGCAGCATTGAGAAGGTGCTTAAGAAGGGATTTGTGATACTGCTTTCTTGACATGGGAGTAAGGTTTAGTAGAACTGCAGCAGGATCATTGGATAAGGAAATGTCTGTGAATTTGTGAATGAGTTGAAGGCCCGGTTGCCAAAAGATTTGAAGTTTGGGGCATTCCCAAAAAATATGGAAAAAAGTGCCCAGGTGTTGCTCACAGCGCCAGCAACGACTGATTGGGAAATATTTTAGCCAAAATTTACGGAGTGCGGTACCAGCGTGTGGTTAATCTGTAGGACATTTCTTGATATTTGCTACAAAGTAATGACTTTTAAAATGTATGCGTTCTTTTTGGGGATCAGTAAATGTGGTTTGTAAGTCTCTTTCCCATTTTGCTAAGAAAGAAGGGTCTGTGGTAGCTTGTAGGTCCAGCAAGATTTTGTAAGATATAGAGAGGGATCCACAAAAAGGTCCATCACTCAAGCAGACAATAGGTGTCCGTCCAGACATTAAAGTCTTAGCCCCTGTACACACGGTCGGAGATTTTGCCAACCAAACCCGTCGGATTTTGCCCGTCGGATTTAGTCCATAGGATTGTGTCCGAAACTGTTGCATACACACGGTCGGGCCAAGTTGGCAAAAAATCCGATCTTTCAGAACGTGATGACGTAATTTCGTTACGATGGGACTACATTCAGGCTAGTAGCCAATAGCTTTGATGTAGGAATTTGATCTGAGCATGCGTGGCACTTGGTCCGATGAAAATGCTCTACAGATGATCGGATTAGGTCCGTCCGGCCCAGTTGGTCGGGAAATATTTCCAACATGTTGGAAAATTGGGTCGGACGGAGATTCGGACGGAATTAGTCCGATGCATACCACACACAGTCAGATTATCTGACGACACGGTCCGATAAGACTCATTCCGACAGATTCTCCGACCGTGTGTACAAGGGCTGAGTGGGGATCCAGCTCACGGGCTGAAAAAAAAGAGAGGCACGTAAAAAGCCCTTGTGGACCCTGTACGGTAAAGGCCGGGTCCAAAAGGCCCAGAGGGAACCTCAGATATCCAACAATGAGTGTCATAAGAGATGGAAAATTAGTCAGTCCAAGATCTTTATAATCCTATAGTGTATACTACAGAAAAGAAAAATTGGTCCTGTGCTGCTAAAGTGTTCGGGTTTGGCTTGGAGAAAAGGTGGCAACCCTAGTGAATCTCCCTAATGGGGCCACAAACAGCGATAAGAAACTGACAGGTGTTCTAGTCCCTCTCCACCCTATTCAAAACTTAAAAAAGGCTTGCCTTTAGTTATACTTGAAGGTTGATAAGACAGCCCATTGTAAAAAATTCAGGACCCCCCTAATGGCGAGATATATGGCAAACGCATGGCTGCTTAAGGTGTGCCCAAGCACACAAAACTTTTACTAATAATTTTAAAATGCTTCACTATTATGCACACTGAATACAGCCGTACAGTATATGGAATGGATAACAATACTGCAAAGGATGGTGGCATGAATATCGTGTTTCCTCGAAAATAAGCCCGGGTCTTATATTAATTTTGGCAACAAAAAACACAGTAGGGCTTACTTTTGGGGTAGGGCTTGCCATTTAATTTGCTGTCTTCTCTTCTCCTCTCCTTCCCTCCTCTCAGGAATCCCCAGTGTGAAAATAGTAAAAGTGGTTGTATAATGATAGAATCCTCTCTATTACAGTAGTATATAATGTAAAAGGTATGTGTTACTGTAATCTAATTGTGTCAAATAACTTCTTATAGCACCCCTTGGCACTTCCATGACCCGCTTGAGCTCTTTTCCCCGCTCTGAGCACTGCAGGGGGGGGGGTGCAAGATCCCCCACTGTCAGCTGGGAGAAGAGGAGTGCAGCAGGAGATCAGCTGAGTGCCACTCGCCACTTTAGTGACCCTCCGGTGCTCTCTTCCCCAATCTGAGCACTGGAGGGGGGGTGAGATCCCCTGCTGATAGCTGGGAGAAAAGGAGAAGAGCGGTGGGAGATCAGCTGAGTGCCGAGTGGTGCTGTACTGTAATAGAGAGGATTCTAGCAGTTTACAACCACTTTAAACTAGGGCTTATTTTCAGGTTAGGGCTTATGTTGCAGCCCTCCCCGAATATCACACTAGGTCTTAATTTCAGGGTAGGCCTTACTTTCGGGGAAATGTGGTAGTTGTTGCAAATGTTGCTATATAAATCTATAAGGATGAGCAAATCGATGTGGAATCCAGGAGCCATTTTAACAAACCTTGGGGAAAGACAGCACTTCCAATGTTGCCCAAAGACTTAAGAACCCAATACAATACATGCAGAGGTATGGGAAAGATGAGAATGCGCAATGAGATGGTGACAGTGCTGCTTATCAAGGGAGAAAACCATATTGTTCAGGACAGGTTCTGTCTCTTTAAAAATTGTCTCCATACACACAATATTGTAGCTTAAAGAATAAATATAGACAAAATCACTCATTAGGGAGCTCTCTGTCTCTCATGTACTTTTCTTCATTAGTATTCATACCTGTTAATCCTGCCAGATAAAGTGCTGATGGTTCACTTCCTGCATTAAGGTGAAAACACTGTAAATGTCTGTGGAATTAGTCACAACATTCTATCTTCATCTAGCTGCCATCTCTGCTGTAGAAGAACAAGCCTGAAGGAAGAGGCTGGCTCCTTCCACATCGGCCCAGTCATGGCCAACTGCTCCTTTGGCATCACTGAAAATTTAATTTTAGTGCTTTCTCTCTACCCACAGCCTTGGTTATGCTAAGCTATGACCACCTGCAAAAACTTTTGGCCAAATATCTTACTAACTGCAAAAACATTAAGATGTTGTTATGGTCCCACTACAATTTGTAATTGACAATTTTTATTAAGTTTTGATAATTTCAATATAAAAATATAAGACACAAATATGGAAAGAGATAATAGAATAAAATGAGAGGGAAAAAAAGAAGGGGGAAATAGAAAATAATGAGGAATAAACAAACTTCTGTGGGTAGCATGGATGCATCCTGTAAATATCAAATATGAAGCATAGTTCATCAATAAAAGAGGCTGAAATATGGCTCTGCAAAAGTGAGAACATTATACAGTTGTAATACCTATAGGCAGACCTCGATCATCAGTCAAACATACTATCAGGATAATCCTATAATTGTGTGGTCTGCATTTCCAGAGGAAAAAGTGTATAGAAAAATAGATCCAACCAGTTAGACTCGTCACTCCAGGATCCCCCACAGACTAGGTACAGATGGCAGGGGGTACCTCAAGCAATCAAGGGGTGTTCCAACCAGAGATACCAGCCCTCCCATATTGCCATATGTCAAGCCATCCGATCTTCTAAGCGGGCCAATATAGACTCCATTAGCTCTACATCTTTAATTCCTGGCACAGAGATCTGAAAGTGTTGGGGGGTGTCGATTTTTCCAGCGAAGGGCCACAAAGCACCTTGCCGCTGTGAGTATATGTGTGGCCAATTTTTTTGCTAGTCCGGGGAGCTTAGGAGAGAGAAGACCCAGTAGAAACAGCTTAGAGGGAGGGGGATATCTACCTCAAACAGCCGATGGAGAAGCCCCAGTACTGAGTGGCAATAGGGCTGAAGAGCTGGGCAGTTCCAAAAAATATGGAGTAACATGCCCCCGGTCTTGAAGACATCTCCAGCAGCGGTCCGAAGCTAAAGGGTATATGGCATCTAAACGAGATGGTGTTAAGTACCAACAAAAGAGCACCTTATAAGTGTTTTTTTCTTTATAACGTGTACAAGACCATATAGTTCTCCATTGTTCAGGAGCGAGTTCTTCCCCAAGATTTTCCTCCCATTGACCCATATAGCTATGTTTACCCAATGAAAGTCTGTCAGAAGAATTTAGAATTTTATAAAGAAGCTTTTTAAGTTCGGCTATAGGGCTGATGCTAAATGCCCAAGGCGTCAAGAGACAGGCGACTTGATACATATGATGTGGGGATGCCCAAAATTATTGAGGTACTGGGCAGGGATATTGGAAGTTATAAATAGCACTTTTGGGAATAAATTGGAGCTGGATGGCACTGTATGTCTGCTGGGTAAGGTTGAGGAAACCATTACAGTGGTCAACATTAAAATGGTAGTAATAAGGTGTTTATTTCAAGCATGAAAGATAATTGCCCAGAATTGGCAATCAGCGAGTTCCCCGACACTTGAAGAATGGGTCAAAGTGATGGATGCCACTGTATGGAGGAAAAAAGTGGTATTTACAAGACGAGTGAACTTTGACAGATTTTTAAAGTTGTGGAAGTTGTGGCTAGATAAAATGGATTGACCACCATAAAGGTAGCTACAAGGTCGACAGAGAGGTTGGTTTAAAGAGTAGGTGGATCTGACTGGGAAGATGAGGAGAAGTAGAGAGGACAGGGATGGGGGAGAGCAGAGAGAGAAAGTGGAGTAAAATAAAACATACATAATATAGTCACAATATAAATAAACTCAGTGCACCGATAAGATTGTCTATATTGTAATATAGGAAGGGTTGGGGGGGGGGGGGGTATAAAGCATATAGAATAAACAGAGGTGTCAGGGTGGAGGTCTAAGCAGTACCCTCTTTCAGGGTAAGTGGATTAAATATGAAGTGTGTTTATGATAAGTTCATATAAAAGTACTTTGATACTATGCACGGCATTGTAAAATTAATTATGTTGTAATAAATAATTATGTTATAGTAATATGACCTTGGCTCTCGCCGTTTCCTGTTTTTTGTGTATGTTTATTTAAAAACTTTAATAAAAAATGTATTGAATAAAAAAAAAAGTTATATATGTCCAAGGTCAATTCTCTCTGTGAGGGACCAGATAAGACTATTCTTTCAAATGGGAAAAGTATGGAGAACTGAAGAGTCGGGACGATAGTAAGAGCGTAGTGTCGTATTTTAAGGTACCCAAAGAAAGCAGTACGGGAGAGGTTGTGCTTAGCTATAAATTTGTCAAAGGGTAGTAGTACTCTAGTCACCGGATTCACTAGGTGTCCATAGTGGAAAAGATTCTTCTGCAACCAACCTTGTAGGTTAGACTATCGGGTAGCTTAGGGTTGTAGATAATTTGTCTATTTGGGTCCAGTGGTTATAGACCAGAAGATAAGCCAGGATACAATTGCTCTCAACTGGGCAACATAATAGAAATGGAGGAGCCAAACCCCCCTCATTCTGAGAGGCATAAAGTATTGAGCGAACTATGCAGTGTTGCTTATAGTTCCATGTGAAAAATCTGTCTGAAGCTTTCTAAGCTGTATCAATGGGATGGGCACTGGGAGGGTCATAAAGCAATACAGTATTTTAGGCAGTATGGCCATTTTGAGCGAGGCAATACGTCCAAGCCAAGATATTGGATAGTGTCGCCATTTAGACAGGAGAGACTAAATTTGCGCAAATAGGGGTCTAAAGTTTGCATCATATAAAGATTTGAATCGAGAAGTGAGGTATACTCCCAATTACTTAATGGCATGGGTTTTCCATGCATAGGGAAAATTTTCAGAGAGATGATGCACTTTCAGTGGAAGGTTATTGATTGGCAGGGCTTCCAATTTGGCGGAGTTTACTTTATATCCCGACAGGGACCCAAATTCCTCCAGGAGCCTATGGAGATTAGGAAGGGCCGTGCGCTGTTGCGTTAGAGTCAGGAGTATGTCATCTGCAAATAATGAAACTTTAAACTCACGTCCCCTAACCATAATTCCACTAATGTTGAGGTCCTGTCTGATCTGGGCCACCAGTTGTTCAATGCACAGGGTAAAAAGCAATGGAGAGAGTGGGCATCCCTGTCTAGTCCCATTAGAAATGGGAAAGGGAAGAGATGCTGCAAAAGGCGTTTTGATAGAGGCGGATGGGGTTGCATGGGGTTGATGACTCTCTTAGTGTTATCTCCCACCTGACATCCCAAGACAAAGCCCAGCTGATCTTTGTGGATCAAGGAGGGAAGCACTAAATTTAAGGAAGAGCAATCACGTGAACATTTTTAAGTCTGAATTCAAAAGAGGCATGGGATTATAATTTCCACACAATGTGTGGTCTTTAACAGGTTTGGGTATTAATGTCAAATGGGAGGCCTGCATGTCCCTCGGAATGTCGTTTCTGCTCAGAAATCCATTAAACAAGGGTCAGTAGGAGTAAGCTGGGTAGGAAGATCTTGTAATAATCGTGATTTTTTTACCCTACCTATGTCTATGCTGTTAAGGACCACCCGTAGGCATATCATTTCTCAGAGGAGATGCATGGAGGATGAAGCTGTATGTCTGGACTCTAAGTCTCAAAGTTTCTGTACTGTCTGCTGTCTCATTTGTCAGTCTAGAGAGCTATACAATGGCCACGTATTACCGCCTTCTGAGCCCCCGGTGGAAATCTCTGGGGCACTGTTCTCGACAAAGTACCATTTCAGAGCAGTTTCTAAGTCCATCCTCGCTGCCTCATCTTTCAGAAGAAAATCATTAAGCCGCCAGTGGCATTGCTTAACCTTTGAGGTGTCTAGTTTGAGTTTCAAAAGTATCGGGGCATGATCCGACCACAACATAGATAAGATATCTATTTTAGCAAGCGCCTGCAGGGAGGGAGCATTTATAAAGAAATAGTGGGAGAAATGGGTGGGAGTAATGAGAATATTGAGGTTCTGTCTGATGGGCTATGCTCCATGCATCAAACAGGGCAAACTTTCGAGTGACCTGACGAAACTGTTGGGATTGTAAAGAGAGGCCGGAGGGGTGATTTTTTTGTGAGTGTCACCCTGTCCAATGCTGGGGAGAATGCGAGGTTGAAGTCCCCTCCCACGACTAAAAAGGAGTGATTAATGCAAAATAGGGGATTGTACACCTTGGTTACAAAGGACATCTGGTTCGCATTCAGGGCATAAATGTTACAAAAAGTCACATCAGATTGTTGCCATTTGCCTCTGAGGATCAGAAACCGACCCTGGTCAGAATAGGTAGACATGGGTGTGAATGGGGAGCCCGTTTTGATCAGAAAAGCTACCCCTGCTTTCTTTTTAGTGTCGGATGCTAAGAACCCTGTGGGGAAGAACCTAGAAGCAAACTCCAAGGAGCCTCTTTTGTCAAAGTGTGTTTCTTGAACGAATAATATCTCTGCTCCTGAATTCCTGTAGGTCCTCAGTGCCAACTGTCGCCTAAAATTCGAGTTAAAGCCATTAACATTATGTGTGTAAACCTGTATCATGAGAGGGTCGAGGTGTGAGCAGAAAATATTGTGTAGACTTATGTTGAGGTGTATCATACTTTTCTAGCCCAGAGCCCCACTACAATTGAATGCTTGTAACATAGATTTATTTAAATTGAATAGTGTCAGAATGGGTAACTTCCGGAGCCAGGTAACCAGGGAGAATATTCTCAAAGGTTAGGCACCAGCTCTTTTTAGAAAGGCTGGCTAATTGGCTACTATCATTTGTCCAACTCTTCAACAATAATTCATAGGAGGCCATAAAAACCAACACATGATGTAGTCTTATATGCAACATTTAATATTAGTTCCAGAACCATTTACAACTTAATTTAGTTCATTTGTTCATCACACAGTAGAATCCATAAAAGCAAAGCCTCTGAAACCTGTAGATTGAAGACCTGGTTCTGTATACCAGTTTTGTCATCTAACTAATGAAGCAAGCCTACTAACTCTAGAAGTAAATATTGTATGCAGCAAAGTCCTATTACCTGGAGACAATTGATCCTCACATCTAAGCTTGAAGGTCCAGTGAGGAACAAGTTAATTATCCCATGAAGGAAGAACCACTGGGCTATAGAAGGTGATTGATGCTACTATTGATCAGAGGATTAATAGAGAATGGATCAGTCTGAGAGGATCTAATGTGTGCTGGTATTGACATTGGAGATACAGGAAAACCAAGTTAAATTTTAGGTTTAAAAAGGAGAGGTTGCAAGACAGAGAACATTGCTAAATGGGGAAAGAGCTAGAGAGAGTAAAGGGCACATAGATAGCAAAGGGCAAATATTGTGGAAACCAGAAACAAGTGAAGGTATGAGCCATCCACCACAGAAAATGGCAAGTATCATACCAATACAACTAGCAATGCCTTGAATAAGGCTGTTGGCTAATGTATATAAAGTAGAAGATGCTAAGAACAGAAGTTGACTTATCATGTAGGTTAATCTGATCATTAAAGTGGTTGTAAACCCTTACAACCAACTTTGACCTACAGATAAGCCTAGATTAAGTCTTACCTGTAGGTCCAAGAAATATCTCCTAAACCTACACGGTTTAGGAGAAATTTACCCCAAGACAGCCACTGCTGTCTACGGCGCATGCGCGGGAGTGACGTCATTGCGGCTCCTGTGAATCAGCGAGACCCAGAAGTCGCTCCGGGATACATGTCAGCGGCAAAGAGGAAGACGGAGGACCGCTTCGGGGGCTTCGTTCTCAGGTAAGTTATTCATAATGAGCTAGTATGCTATGCATACTAACTCATTATACATTTGCCTTACTTTAACCTTTTGGGATCCAGGCAAATAAATACAGCTAATTATTATTAACCATATACAGGTATACAAAATTAAAGTGATTTTAAAGGCTTAAGGTTTTTTAACCTTATTGCATTCTCTGCATTAAGGTAAAAATCCTTTGGTGCACAGGATCCCCCTCAGCCCCCACTAAATATTTTCCTTAACCTATTCTAGATCTAGCGATGTGCCCGAGAGCAGTGGCCCTCTCCGATCCCTCTCTCCTTAAACACTTCGCGCCCGTGCTATAGCCAAAAGACGGCTACAGCGCAGACGCCAACTGCCTCCCGTTTACTTCCCCTCTGTGCGCCACCGTGGGTGCGCATTGGGGAAGTTCTGTGTTGACCCTTGAACACAGCCAATCACAGATCATGCTAAATGGCCAATCACAGCATCCATTTAGCACTCGATCGCGTGTCCAATGTGAGGTGATCTCATATGTAAACATATGAGATCATCTCTCATCGCCAGCTCTTCCTCCTCACACAGAGACAGCGGGTGAGGAGGGAGGGCTTCCGTGCTGCAGCTGCAGTGTCAGTGAAAAGTTAGTTAACACTCACACAGTGAAAAACACACACACACACACACAACACACATGCCCACCTGTCCCCAGTGCCACCTTTCCCCTGTGCCACCTGTCAGTACCATCTGTCCCCAGTACCACCAGTCCCCAGTGCCACCTATCAGTGCCAACTGTCCCCAGAGCCACCTGTCAGTGCCACCTGTTATCAGTGTCACGTGTCATCAGTGTCACGTATCAGTGCCATCTGTCATCAGTGCCACCTGTCAGTATCACGTGCCATCTGTTACCAGTGTCACATGACATCAGTGCCATATATCAGTGCCATCTGTCATCAGTGTCAGGTGTCACCAGTGCCACGTATTAGTGCCATCTGTCACCAGTGTTACATCAGTGTCACATGCCATCAGTGCCACGTATCAGTGCCATCTGCCATCAGTGCCACGTCAGTGCCACGTGTCATTTTCCTGGTGCTCCAGGGCCTTCAAAAGTGTAATAAGTAGTCAACAAGTTAGATGTGTAATTTATGCTCCTAGAACACCTGATGGTCCTCCCTGCATGTTGGGCCTCTCCATGTGGCCAGGCTGTGAAAAAGTCCCACACATGTGGTATTGTAATACTTAGGAGGAGTAGCAGAATGTATTTTGGGGCATTATTTGTGGTATACACATGGCATGTGAGAGAAATAACCTATTACAATGCCAATTTTGTGGAAAAAAATAAATCTTAATTTTGCAAAGAATTGTGGGAAAAAATACAACACCAAAAACCTCACCATGACCCTTACTAAATACCTTGGAATGTCTACTTTCCAAAAAGGGGTCTTTTGGGGGGTATTTGTACTTTCCTGGCTTGTTCGGGTCACAAGAAAAGAGATCGACCACCAGTACATCAGATGTGATACATTTTTTATGATTTGTACCACAGCTTGTAGACTCTCTAACTTTCACACAGGCCAAATAATATCCATTAATTTGGGTTATTTTTTACTAAAGATATGTAGCAGTATAAATTGTGGCCACAATTCATGAAGAAAAATTAATAATTTGCAAAATGTTATCACAGAAAGAAAGAAAAATGTGTTTTTTTTCTAAATTTCCGGTCTTTTTTCATTTATAGAGCAAAAAATAAAAAACCCAGAGGTGATCAAAGACCACCAAAAGAAAGCTCTATTTGTATTAAAAAAGGACAAAAAATGTATTTGGGTACAGTTTTACATGACTGAGTAATTGTCATTCAAAGTATGAGAGCACTGAAAGCTGAAAATTGGTCTGGGCAGGAGGGGGGTTTAAGTGCCCAGTAGGCAAGTGGTTAAAGAACAGATAGGCAGCAGCAGCTCCTAGCTCCAAATCCTATGTTGAGGGAGCGGGTGGCTGGGCCAAGCCACGCTGTGTGTCTATGGACACAGTCTGCACGGCTCAGAATTGAGCCCACACGAGCCCCCATAGCAAGCAGGGCCCCAGCAGAGGAGGATTGGGGCTGCTCTGTGCAAAACCACTGCACAGAACAGGTAAGTATGACAGATTTATTATTTAAAAAAATTGTGTTTAGAATCACTTTAAAGGTAATTTTAGCTGTGGCACATTGCTTTTTCCTATATATAATGAAGAACATGAAACAAAACCTTTTACTGCTTTTACTGTCAGTATTGTACCTGGCATTTCTGAAAAATATATGCAAAAGACGACAGACACACAACGATGAAAAACACACAACTCTTTTTCCCCCTAAAGTAATAGTTTAGTTTCCTTTGCTAGTTTTTTGGGCCTGTCATGTTGGAAACTACCTTACTTCAACAGCTCATAAATATATAATTATGATTTCCTTCTGTTTCACCGTCATTTGTTTGTGACTTTCCCCTGTAATCTTACTTTCATTTATATCTGATAGCAATGTGTTTGGTGCAGCTTTATGTATGCATGGAATCTGAGAACAAATCTATTTACACCGATTTTCTTGTCTATTTTATCTATTTTAAAGCTTGGAGGCTAATGGTGTCTGGAGATTGGAGGCTTTTGAGCTAAAGAAAAAACAAAAAACAAACACCAGGTAACAAGATAAACACAGCATAGGGTAAAATGAATATCTAGTGAGAGATACTAAACTCAAGAACCATTTGTATCTAATCATATAGGATAATGCAAATACAGGGAAACTACAACCTATTCTGTGAAAAAGAAGGCTAACTATTCTTAAAAATGTTCTGGGGGGTACTTACCCTTTTTTTAGGCCCCATTCACACTAGGCGTTATGAGAACTTACGTTGGCACTTGTGTTTTTTTGTGAGTTTTTGAGTGACGGGCATAGGGCAGCCCATTCACTTGAATGGGCTACCCCACGCATTATAAATGCACCAAAGAAGCCACTGCACCTTTTCAGGTAGTAAACTGCGGTTTTTTTTAACTGTTCTTTTTTGGTGCGTTTTTTGCATGTGAAAATGCGCATCTGTTAGCCACATTTGGGAACCATTGGGAATTAATGATAGCACAAGTGCATCACACGTTTGCACAAAAAAAAAAAAAAAACGTTCTGATTTTGAAAAGAAAATTTGTTCGAAATTTGACCATGTATGTCCTGCACAAGTTGGCATCTGTGGTTACATATCTTAAAGGCAGAATTTTCACACTTCTCAAAGAACCCTAGTAACCTCTAGAGCAGGGATATGCAATTAGCGGACCTCCAGCTGTTGCAGAACTACAAGTCCCATGAGGCATAGCAAGACTCTGACAGCCACAAGCATGACACCCAGAGGCAGAGGCATGATGGGACTTTTGCAACATCTGGAGGTCCGCTAATTGCATATCCCTGCTCTAGAGAATGGGTCTCCAAAATTTTCAGTATGGGGGCCACATTGTATAGCCTACAAAAAAAGGGTTCCACTCTTACATTAGGTTTGCTGTTTGATTCACTTTAACATCAGGGTCCCCATCAAAGTCCTCCTTTACAAAGTCTGAGTGCAAGATGGGGGGGGGGGGGGGGGGTGTCACCCTAATCATGAACCTGTGCACATTGACTCATTGAGGCTTACGCCATTGATCCTAGCTGCAGACTGGATAATATCTTTTATAGGACCAGGTGTGGACTGAAGGCTGTAGTCTGGAGACCCCTACACTAGAGGAACCCCTATGGTTTCACAGAAACCTGGTTAAGAGTGACTGCTACATCACTGAAGTGCTGCAGATGCATAATAATAATAATAATGCATACTTTGACCAAATTGCAAACCAACACCTCATCCTGTTAGGAGGTGCTAATGGAGGCACCTAGTTTCTGGGGGTGTTGGGTACTGGGATTGCATACATCATACTATATAAAATGATTTCTGCGGTTCTTAATTTTAAACAACATACCCCGATTTGTTAATCAGAGCAGGATTCTTCTTCAAACACGATATGGGCTATGACTAAAAAACACGATGCGCACGATGTAAAGGATAGATGTGAGGGAAGCAGACTGACCACCCCATCTGGTCTATAAAGAATGAAGGAGGGGGAGATAGAAGAGCAACAGAGTGATGTAAATTATATGACTGTGTCCAGCCAGAGCTGTCACAGTATGTATCACTCAGCCTGAGGGGAAAATACGGAGAGAGCTGGAGAGGGTGCAGCAGGGATGAGGTAGAGCATAAGAAAGTAGGCATGCAAGGATTACACAGGGTATTAACATTAGGAGCAGGTTCAGAAAAAAAATCAAATACAGTAAGTAAAAGAATGAAATGCCTAATTTAGCACCACCCTTGATAATCAGGGACCATTGTTGTTATTACATGTCCTTTCAAATTTTGGTTCCTCAGCATGACCCTGTTTATTTAAATATTAACAATCAATGACTAAATACCAGCTGTTATGTGCTCTCAGTGCAGTTCATCCCGTTTGTTTCTTAATTGGAAGCTAACTAGACTGAAAACATTATCTATTTATCTCAATTCTATCTGCTTTGTCACTCTTCTCTTCAATTAAGCTCTTTTTCAGAATGAAACATGTCAAAGGGAGGAGTCTTGCGGCTGTCAGGACTTCAATAAATTTATTGAAATGGTGGAGACATCGAAATACGGCTTTTTCTTTTTGCAACTGACTATGCTTTGTACTTTTTCTGAAAGAAATAAGTATTGTCCAAAGTTACTACTGCCTAGTAGAGTCAAGTACCACATTGGCTTATTTTACTGTAAATCAGCCTTTCTTAACCTTTTAAAACCAAAGAACCCTTAAAATAGAAGTTTGGGTCTCGCCTCCCACCCCAAAAAAAAACCACTCACTTAGGTCAATGCAGCATCTGTCCCCCGCCGCCTCTACACCGAGATCTGAGTGGTCAGTTCTTCCCCCTGCTCTGAGCAGTGACTGTCGTTAGCTCTCTCTCTGCTCTGCCCCTCCAGCGCTCACTGGAGTGCTGGGCTGTGGAGGAGGTAGGAGCAGCTGGTTCAGTCTTCCAGCAGCGCGCTGACAGGCTGAACCAACTGCCGGTCCAGGCTTCTGGGTGGATCCCAACTATAAAATCGAGTGACATCAGCTGTCAGTGGACTTTAGGCTGCTGACGGCTGAAAATGGGTCACAGTAGTGCAGAATGAACTGCACTCCAGTAATCCACAAAAATGCTGTGGCCCTACTTCTCCTTTAACCACTTCAGCCCCCGGACCATTTTGCTGGCCAAAGACCAGACCACTTTTTGCATTTCGGCACTGCGTCACTTTAACTGACAATTGCACGGTTCTGCGACGTGGCTCCCAAACAAAATTTACGTCTTTTTTTGGGACCATTGTCATTTATACAGCAATCAGTGCTATACAAATGCAGTGATTCCTGTGTAAATGACACTGGCAGTGAAGGGGTTAACCAGTGGGTGGCAGTGTAGGGGTTAAGTGTTCCTAGGGGTGTGTTACTAACTGTTGGGGGCTGGGCTTTAATTTAGTGAACACTGATCTCTGCTCCAATCACATGGAGCAGAGATCAGCGTCACTTGTTGCTAGGCATCTCTTCATTCAGCCGCCCCGTGAGACGATTGCGGGTATGCTGGCGGCAAACGAGTCCGCGGGACCCACGACCGGATTCACGGTGGGTCCCGACCAGCACACGAGTGTGCCGCCGGTGGCGCGCTCGCGATGGCAGGGCGGCATTAAAGATTGGACGTACCTGTACGCCAATATGCCTGTCTGTGCCATTCTGCCAACGTACATCGGCGTGCGCTGGTCGGGAACTGGTTAACCACTTCCTGACGGCCTATAACAGAATGAAGGGCGGGAAGTGGTTCTGTTATCCTGACTGGGTGTCATGATGTGCAGCAGGATAACATGACGGCGTACGCCCGCAGGGTGCATGCAGCTCAGCGATTGGGAGTGAGGCGTGTCAGTCTGACCCGCCACATCTCCAATCATGATAAGAAGCCTCTGACAAAGGCTTCTTATCACATGATCAGCTGCGACCAATCACAGCTGATCATCACAAGAACCAGGAAGTGTCAGGAAACGGCCGCCGATCAGCTCTCCCTGTCAGGGGGGGGGTCTGTGCTGATAATCAAAGCCCCATCAAATGTACCCATAAGCAGCCAATTGGTGCCCAGTCAGTGCCCCATCATAACCCCTTGCCGGGGCCAATAAAGTGCCAATCGGTGCCCACCACAGTACAAATCAGTGACCACCATTAGTGCCCAGAATTAACACATGTCAGTACCTGCCCAATCAGTGCTGCCTATCAGTGCCATCTATTAGTGTCCATCAATGCCACCTGTCAATGCCAATCAGTACCATCTATCAGTGACAATCAATTCTACATATCAGTGCCTCCTCATCAGTGCCCAGTGCCAACTCATCAGTGCCCATCGGTGCCACCTCATCAGTGCCCATCGGTAAAGGAGAAAATCAAATTTTATAACAGAAACAAAGAAAACCTTTTTTTTTTCTTAAATGTCGGACTTTGTTTAGGAAAAAATAAAAACTGCAGAGGGGATTAAATACCACCAAAAGAAAGCTCTATTTGTGGGAAGAAAATGATAAAAATTGAGTTTGGGTACAGGGTTGTATGACCGCGCAATTGTCATTCAAATTGCGACAGCGCTGAAAGCTCAAAATTGTCCTGGGCAGGAAGGGGCGAAAGTGCCTGGTATTGAAGTGGTTAAAGTGTTTGTAAAGGCTAGAGGTTTTAATTACCTTAATGCATTTTCTGCATTAAGGTAAAAAACCTTTCATGTTTTGCTTCCCCTCATCTCCTCCTTTTACTTATCTGAGCCCAATCTTGATCCAGTACTGTGCCTGAGAGCAGCAGAGCTGCTGTCTCTCTCTCTCCTTACTGGCTCAGAGTTAGCAGTGGGGGCCATTGGCTCTTGCTGCTCTCAACCACAGCCTGTGAGAAGAGAGAGGGGGGGTCACAGCTGGGCCTCGCTGTCTGTGTCTACAGACACAGGCAGTGCGGCTTGGGATCAAACCCTCAGGTGTGACACAATAGGAAGTGCCTCCCTATAGTGGCACACTGAGAAGGGGAGCTGCCAGGATCATCAGCAGGGGACCCAAGAAGAGGAGGATCGAGGACGCTCTGTGCAAAATCATTGCAAAACTGCAGAGAGCAGGTAAGTATGATCAGATAGGTTTAACCTAATGATGAATCACTTTATACAAAAAAAATAGCCTTTACAATTACTTTAAAATAACATTCAGGTCTCAGGGAACCCCTGCTAATAATTACTATACCCTTTTCCTCCGAAAATAAGACCTAGAGTGATTGTCGGTGATGGCTGCAATATAAGCCCTACCCCCAAATAAGCCCTACCCTGAAAATAAGACCTACAGGGACTTTAACTAGGGCTTATTTGGGGGGGGGGTAGGGCTTATATTGCAGCCATCACCAACAATCACGCTAGGTCTTATTTTCAGGGAAACAGGGTATCTACAGCTTATGGCACATTAGGATGATGGTCAATGAGAAGAATGCTCCTTACATCTGTATTCAGTTAGACAAATCCCCCTGGCCCTTACAGATATATAAAAAGATCATCTGTGTCAGTGATAACTTATCTGAGGAGAAATTGCTCAATGATCCCACAATAACCTTGGGGTACGAAGAACGGCTGCTCTAACCACTAGGCCAGCATGTCACTGCATTGCTGTAGATTCATAATAAAATGACAATCTTATTGGGAACAAAATACAAACTAACTCCTCGTTCTTGCACGCTCTGTTTTTTTTAAATTAAAGGATTTAAAGCTGAAGTTTTTTTGTTTTGTTTTGGGGGGGGGGGGATTAGCACCTTACACATTAGTTATGTGTAAAGATGTGCAACCTATTAAGTGTAGGTGGCTACTTCTGATAAATATCCTCCCTACTGTGCCTCCTTCACAGCCCCTGGATACTGCCTTGAGCGGCTATCTTCCGGCACTGTGTTACCTGCAGTGAAAAATTTTGCCTCTCACTCAACCCATTTTGCCCTCTCCACAGATCACAGAACTCTACACTTCCTTGCTGAGTTGTATGATTGTCAGTAAAATGACAGGATCTTCCCTGCCCATTGACACAACATGATGCATTGTGGAAATATAGTAATATGCGTTCTATGAGTGATGAAGAGGGCATAAGTGTGTGTGTGTGGAGAAGCATGTAGCATGGCACTGCATGGGTCAATGCACAATCTCTGTCTGTAGTTTAAGAACTGACACTTACTGACACTCTATATCCCACAATCCCTGAGTCTCTAAGTCTAGTGCTCGTGCAGGTGAGAGCTACATAGTAATTAGATCTGAAGCAGACACAAAAAGAGAGAGTCAAGAAGGGAAGAGATGTGTTTTATCACATTAGTACCCCCACATTTGTGATATAACACAGAGGAAATGACAAGGCACGCAATGGATGCTGTGTGACCCAGAACAAGAAGTTGTCTGTCCCTTTAGTAAATAGGGAAAAGCTTTCTGAATGAATACATTGACATACAAGAATTAACCATGGCACTACAAACTGCAGCCACAAAATGTGAGTCCATCATTACAAGTTAAGGTAAACAAGCAACAGAGTGAATATAACTACACTAAGACCCCTTTCACACTGATAGCGGGCCCCGTTAGCAGAAAAGCGAGCTAGTTTTAGTGGCACTTTACCATTGTTATGGCGGCGCTTTTCGGGTTCTGGCAAAGAAAGGGTTAAAACTGCCTGCAAAGCTCCGATGCCGAAATGCTTTGCAGGCACTTCGACAGCACTGCCCATTGATTTCAATGGCAGGGGCGGTGGAGGATTGCTGTATACACCACTCCGGCACCTCCCCAAAGACGCTGCTTGCAGGATTTTTTTTTTCGGTCCTGCAAGCGCACCACCCCAGTGTGAAAACACTCGGGTTTTCATACCGGGTAGGCTTGAGAGGCAATTTTCAGGCACTTTATAGACGCTATTTTTAGCGCTAAACATACACTGGAAGCCCCTAAACTTGAGTTTAGGATCTTTTGCTGTTTCTTTGCCAACGCTCTTAAACTTGGCTTCATAAAAGCCTATGAGGTTGATTTACTAAAGGCAAATCCACTTTGCACTACAAGTGCACTGCAAGCGCATATGGAAGTGCAGTCGCTTTAGATCTGAGGGAGATATGTAAGAAAAGTAAAAAACTGCATTTTTGCTTGTACATGACTGGATGATAGAAATAAGCAGAGCCTCCCCTCATTTCAGATCTTCCCCTCAGATCTACAGTGACCAAGTGCACTTGTAGTGCAAAGTGGATTTGCCTTTAGTAAATCAACCCCTATGTGTCCAAGTACACAAAGAGGTTGATTTACTAAAAACAAATATTATGTCCACTTTAAGTGCACTGCAAGTGCAGTTGCTCTAGAGACTAGATCTGAGGGGAAGCTCTGCTGATTTCTATCATCCAATCATGTGCAAGCAAAAAGGCTGTTTTTTTTATTTTCCTTGCGTGTTTTCCTCAGATCTAGAACAACTGCACTTGCAGAGCACCTTTAGTAAATCAACCCCATAGGCTTTTAGGAGTGTTTAGGAGCTGCGGTGTTTAGGTGAGTTTAATCCTCCCTCTCCTGAACGAGGAAGAATCGCGTTCAGGAAAGGAACATTTTGACCGCTGGTCGCAGTTGTGGTTTGCTTTTTTGCCATGTTTTGCATTTTCCTGTTGCCATGGTCTGGGTAGACTAGTATACATGTAGCCTAATACCTAGTCAAAACAACAAAAACATTTGAGAATGTCTTCAAGGGCCATTTTGTGCCCTGTAATGCTTCATGATACATTGGTCACACTTATGGTTAATAAACATGCAAGAAAAGATATGATGCAGTCAGAATACTAACATTTCTAAGCAGATCAGATCTACTAGTACAATTATTGCATAAATAATACAGGGCTGACACAATGGGCTACATTACAAAAGGAAAGTGCGAAGCATGCCGCTTCCTAGGTGCAATGCAAACCGCCCTGCAGACACTTTATGAGCAGTTAAATGTGAACCTTTGGCTGCTATCAAAGCGCTGATGTTCAGAGTCAGACGCTCAGTGCTTGGCCAACTGATTTCACTGCAGAGAGCTTCAGCTTTTCCCAGTCCTGATAATCTATTGATAACATTATGAACTAAGCACAGGGGAAATGCTGTGTCATTATATCCCATTTATAAGTATAGCCGGAAAAAAAGATTGTGAATCCTTTTGCAATTACCTGGGTTTTTGCATGAATCATCCCTAAAATGTGGTCTGATCTTTAGCTATAGCACAATAATAGATATACTGAATCTGTCTAAAGCAAGGACATGCAAATAGTTGTACTTTCTGAAGTGTTCACTGAACAAACTTGCATCTCTCAATATAATATTGAAAGCAGTGGCAGCTCACCCATTAGGGGAGCAGGGGCGCCGCCCCTCTAATTCATGCACCCACCTCCTAATCTCCATGCAGGGTGCCGGACGCGTGGATTTCAATGTGGTTTTTTTTTTAAGCACGTGATTAAAGCCTGAGGTTCTAATTGGCTTCAAAAAGAGTGGGCTCGGGGTGCAGAGCACTGTGCCCCAAGCCCACCCACTTCTGTGATATTAGAGAATTAATACTTGCTAATGTCTTCCTGCTTCTCCTCCTGGACAATCAGGACGAGGGTCATGAGACCCAATTGGCCAGGGAGTCTTAGGACCCAAGGACCCACCTCCTGTTCAGCCGGGAGGAGAAGCAACGGCCCCGGCTCTTCCCTCCACAACCTCCTCCCCGCACTTCTACCACAGCACAAATACTGAGCACCAGACACCACTGATTGAAAGTGCTTTGTAATATCTGTTCGATAAGTGCATAAATCACAGTTTCCCTTTACACCAGAGGCCACAGTGTTCCCCCTTACATCAGAGTCCTTACTGTGCATCAGAGTACTCAAGGTTCCCCCTTAAATCAGGGTTCCCAGAGTATCCCCTATGTTAGAGTCCCCAGAGTTCTGCCTTACACCAGAGTCTTCAGAGTCACGCCTTACAATGTAAGGGAACTCTGAGGATTCAGATGTAAAAGGGGAACTCTGCATTTTCATATGTAAAAGGGGAACTCTTTGGATTCAGATTTAAAGGGGGAACTCTGTGGACTCAGATGTACTCTTGTGATTAACTTCATATGATTAGAATAGTTATTTAATTGCAAAATATATGTATATTTTATACTATAAAAAAACTTGCTGTGCGCCGCTAAAGTGTTGGAGTTTGACTTGAAGAAAAGGTGGCAACCCTACCCAGTCTCTGTGCTGAAAATGCGCAGTGGGCTTGCTTTCATCACATCGGCCACCAAGCGATGCGTATGTACACCATGTGAGCATTGAAACCCACTCTTTTGTCACCGCACATATGTGTTAGGCAAACGTAAAGGTTTTAAAAGAAAATAAAAAACTTTAAGTACTTTTAAAAGATATTCAAATGTACCTGTACTCTAATGCCGTGTACACACGACCGGACATTTCAACAGCAAAGGTACGACAGAACAAATCCACCAGACAATTCGATTGTGTGTGGGCTTCATCGGACCTTTGCTGTCTAAAAATCAGACAGACTTTAGATTTAGAACATGTTTCAAATCTTTCCAAAATCGAGTCCGGTCGAAAAATCTGTTCATCTGTATGCTAGTCCGACGGATGAAAACCGACGCTAGGGCAGCTATTGGCTACTGGCTATGAACTTCCTTATTCATTAGTCATCACGTTGGAATCCGTGGGACTTTGGTGTGATTGTGTGTGGCCAAATCCGTTCGTTCGGAAGTCCGCCGAAAGTCCATCGGGCCTAGTCTGCCGGAAAGTCCTGCATAAGAATTTTCATATGAATGTTTGTACAAATGTTTGTGTGAAAGATCTACTAATGTATTTAGCTTTACTGGCAAATCACCAAGTGAAAATAAAGGAGAAAAAAGCCTGACAAAAATGATAGTAAGATATCCGGCTCATTGTATATCAGCCGGAGTTAAGGAAATAAAAAAGAGAAGTATCTGAATACTGAACTCTGTCTGTGTCAGTGTTTGACTTCAAGTGTGCACACTTTTATATTGAGGATTAATTTGGCCAGGGGACAGAAACAAAAGGTAACGAGCGGTTCTACTTCGGATCCAAAACAATACATAATGAGCTAGTATGCTATGCATACTAGCTCATTATGCCTTTTTCTTGCAGGGTTTTATTTTTTCCTGTTTTTTTAAGAGGCTTTACTTCCTCTTTAAATTAGTCCTCTTTACAACACAGTTCTTTGGTATTCTTGGGGTTCCTTGCATAGACAGTTCTCTTAAAGTCATGTAATCTCAGCTGGGCTCACGTCTAAATTCTTTCACTGCCATTCCAGAAAATGTTTTCTTTTGTTTGAAAAGACTATGTTGTTACAATTTAAAAAAAAAAAAAAACCCTTCCACAAGTGTCTGTGCATACTTGCAGAAGCCTCTACGACCTTTTACATTATCACCAAATTCATTGAAATTCTGACAAAATGTAGACACTTCCAGGTAATGTAGCTACTTCTCAGTCCCTACACATTCATTCTGGCACATCACTATGATATCTCAATGGTCAACAGGAATGTGCAGGAGGCAGAGAAGAGCTTTATCACTATCAGAAGGTATGAGGCTTTGCCTGTATAAATTGCCAAGAACTCGTTCATAACAGCCGTGTTTTGGAAACTGTCGGATTGTTCTGTTAATTTAGTCTGTGTGATTGGACTGTGTTGTTGGAAATTCCGATAGTGTGTGGGCTCCATCTGACTTTTTCCATCGGAATTTCCGACACACAAAGATTGAGATCTGGATCTAAAATTTTCCGGCAACAAAATTCGATCGTTTAAATTTCCGATCGTGTGTAGACAATTCTGACGCACAAAGTGCCACGCAAGCTCAGAATAAATTGTGAGACGAAAGCTATTGGCTACTGGACTCTTTATAGTCCCGTCGTACATGTTGTTGATCACCTTGTTCTGAACGATTGGATTTTCCGACAACTTTGTGCGACCGTGTGTATGCAAGACAAGTTTGGGCCAAAATCCGTTGGAAAAAATCAGACGGATATTGTCGTCGAAATGTCCGACCGTGTGTACAGGGCATAATGTTCAGGATTATTGATACAATTTTGCAATCATTTTCCCTTAGGGCCCATTCAGAACTTGGCATCCTGGTGATTTGCATTAACTCACATTTTGTTTTACTTTTTAACATGTGTTGCATTTAGGCTAGGTTCACACCAGCCTGCATGGTAAAAAAACGCAGTGATTTACCATGTTGACTTCAACTTTGTTTGAATGCATTATGTATCTCACCATAGAAAAATGGAAAAACTTTTTTGTTAAAGTGGTTGTTAACCACTTCCTGCCCTACATATAGCACAATAACTTGCGCAAAGTAGTTAAAGAGGAAGTAAACCCTGATGGATTTACTTCCTCTTTGTCTCCCTGCAAAGGTAAAGCATAATGGACTACTATGCATCGCATAGTAGCCCATTATGTGTCACTTACCTGACACAGGAGCCAGCGATGTCACCGCTGTCCCCTGTAGTCCGGAGCATCCATCTTGTTCTGGGTATCGCTGGTCCGGCCACTCACAGCGCCGGAGCAGCGATGACATCACTCCCGCGCATGCGCACAGGAGCTGCCACTGACGGCATATCGCCGTTAGCAGCGGCATGCTGCTAACGGCGATAGTGCGCCTGCGTGCCGCTGTCTATGGCGCATGCGCCGTAGACAGCTGTCACTGTCTTTTAGTAAATATCTCCTAAACCATATAGGTTTAAGAGATATTTCTTGGACCTACAGGTAAGCCTTAATCTAGGCTTACCTGTAGGTCAAAGTGGTTTGTAAGGGTTTACAACCAATCTAAGTCCTGACTGGACATCATGATAAGCTGCAAGTGTGCGCAGCACAGAGATAGTTGGGGTGGTGTCAGTTTGACACACCGCATCACCTACCTCAGTAAAGAGCCACTGATGCAGGCTCTTTACCAAGTGATCAGTGTCCAATCACAGCTGACCACAGCGTAAACAGGAAGAGCCGTTTATCAGCTTTTCCTCCACTCGCACTGACTGACGAGAGTAGGAGAGAGCCAATTGGCTGCTCTCCTGATTGGAGGGGTCTGCGCTGATTGATTATCAGTGTAGCCCCCCCCCCCCCCCCGAGAATGCCCACCCATGCCTAGAAGGGATGCCCACCCAGGACCACTAGGTATGCCCATCCCTGACCACCCATGGATAAATGAGGAGCGTGAAGATCGGCTGGGAGTGGAAGTTAGAGGGGTTTTTAAGCTAGGCGAGGGGGGGGGGGGGGGCGGTCCAGATAGTCAGCATGAAACAGAGGGTAATATTGAGGGCATTAGTGGTAGGTTGACTAAAGCACAAACCCAAGGTAAGTATAGTAACAAGTCCTAGTTGCAGTCTCGGAATACCCAATAAGAGGATAGTATGCGACCGGTTTAAACTATGTGGTATGTTCACCAATGTCAGGAGACCGGTGAAGAAGATGGGTGAACTAGAGATACTGTTGTACAAGGAAGATTTGGATTTTGTGGGAATTTCAGAGACTTGGTTCAACAGCTCTCATGATTGTCTGGCAAACATTCAAGGGTATTCCCTTTACGGCAGGGATAGAGAGGATAAAAAAGGGGGAGGGGTATGCCTATATATCAATAATAATGTACAAGTGAATGTGAGCGATGACATCACTAAGGGAGCTAAGGAGGAGGTGAAATCCTTATGGGTAGAGCTCCAAAGGGCTGAAGCTAAGGGGACAATAATACTGGGAGTATGCTTTAGGCCCCCTAACCTGAGAGAGAAGGGGGAGACGTATCTCCTATCACAATTTGGATTAGCAGCAAGGATGGGAAGTGTTATCATAATGGGGGATTTTAATTATCCAGACATAGGGAACCACGCATTTGTCTAAGGCTCGCCAGTTCCTAAACATTTTGCAGGGCAATTTCATGAGTCAGATGGTAGAAGCACCAACTAAAAATGGAATGTTACTGGATCTACTGATTACCAACAATACAGACCTTATCACGGAAGTACGGGGCAATTTAGGAAACATCAATCACAGGTCAATTGGTTTCAGTATAAATGACACAAATAGTTAATATAAGGGGAATACAAAGACACTGAATTTCAAAAGAGCCAACTTCCCTAAACTATGAACCTTGCTAGAAGGCATAAATTGGGATAAAATCTTAGGAACAAAGAACACTGCGGAGATATGGGTTTGTTTTAAGAGCATATTAAATAAGGGCATTAGCCAATGCATCCCAATGGGATCCCAATGGGAAATACATTTAAAATAGCAAACAAAAGTCCTGGATGGCTTAACTCCAATATAAAAATGCACATAAAAGCAAAGGAGAAGGCCTTCAAAAAATACAAGGTTGAGGGATCATCACCAGCATTAAGACTTTATAAAGAATGCAACAAGAAATGTAAGGCTGCAATTAGGGCGGCTAAGATAGAACACCAAAAGACACACAGCAGAGGAAAGCAAAAAAAAATCCCAGGAAATTCTTTAAGTATGTAAACAGTAAAAACAGGAGGACAGACCATTTTGGCCCCATAAAGAATCACAAGGGAATTGGGGGGCTTCAGTAATCAAAACTGTAGTGTTTATCCTCGTGACACATCACAGGAAGCACCTCCATGGTTAACAGAGGACAGAATTAAAATTATACTTGGGAAACTTAACATTAATAAATCACCGGGACCAGATGGCTACAAAGGGAACTCAGTCAAGTAATTGCCAGACCATTGTCCTACTTTTTACTGACAGTCTACTGACTGGAATTGTATCAGCTGATTGGAGAAAAGCCAATGTATCACCAATATTTAAAAAGGCCCCAAAATACATCCCTGGGAATTAAAGACCAGTTAGCCTAACATCAATAGTATGTCAGCTCTTGCAGGGGTTGATAAGGGACTATATATAAGATTTTAGTAATGAGAATGGTATCATTAACTGTAATCAGCATGGATTCATGAAGAATCGTTCTTCCCAAACCAAACTATTAACCTTCTATGAGGAGGGGAGTTGCCATCTAGATAAAGAAAGGCCCATAGACGTAGTGTATCTGGATTTTGAAAAAGCATTTGACACAGTTCCCCTAAACATTTACTGTACAAAATAAGGTCCATTGGCATGGACCATAGAGTGAGTACATGGATTGAAAACTGGCTACAAGGGCGAGTTCAGAGGGTGGTGATAAATGGGGAGTACTCGGAATAGTCAGGGCTGGGTAGTGAGGTTCCCCAGGGTTCTGTGCTGGGACCAATCCTATTTAATTTCTTCATAAATGACCTGGAGAATGAGGTAAACAGTTCAATCTCTGTATTTGGGGACGATACTAAGCTAAGCAGGGCAATAACTTTGCAGGATGGGGAAACCTTGCAAAAAGATCTAAACAAATTTATGGGGTGGGCAATTACCAGGAAAATTAGGTTTACTGTAGAAAAATGTAAAATAATGCATTTGGGTGGCAAAAATATGAATGCAATCTATACACTGGGGGGGGGGAGAACCTCTGGGGGAATCCAGAATCGAAAAGTACAGTTAAATCACACTTGTTTATTATTAATAATATAATAATAATAATAATAATAATAAAAAGGTAAACAGAGTAAAGATATTCAAAACATAGCCAGAGTTCAGAAACCGGAACAGATAGTCAGACAAACCAAAGCATCAGGGAGCCAGAGATGAGCATAGTAGAACAGCAAGCGACTGGAGCCAGAAGGAATGTCAGCCAAGCAAGTCTTTAACAGGAACACAGGAGAGTCACTCTAGAGATGTGACCAAGGTGAAGGCAGAGATCATCTGGGCTGGACGGCTTAAGTAGGTAGGACTGACTAGCAGGATATCAACAAGTGAGTCACTGTGGAGAGAAAGGAGCTGGCAATTAGCCGACTGCTGAGCAGCCAGCTTTGAGAAGGAAGGGCTGAGCCCAGCCCTGACAGTATCCCCCTCCTCGGAGGACCACCAGTCTTGAGGGGAAAATGTCTATGGTAATCACGGAGGATGACAGGGGCATGTACGTCCGAGGATGAGACCCAACAGCGTTCCTCAGGACCGTACCATTTCCAATGCACCAGGTACTGTATGCGTCCACGGAACCCATGGGAGTCAACAATGGACTGTACTTCATACTCATCATGTTTCTCAACCTGTACAGGGTGAGGACGAGGCTCTGAGGTGGTAAAGCGGTTGCAGACCAAAGGTTTTAATAAGGAGACATGAAATATATTCAAGATACACATATTAGAAGGAAGGTCTAATGCGTCTGCCACTGGGTTAATCCTGCAAAGAATATAGAAAGGCCCAATAAACTGAGGTGCGAACTTCAGAGAGGGAACGAAAAGTCAGAGGTTGCGAGATGACAGCCAGACCCTGTCCCAACACATGGTAGGAAGGTGCAGGCAGACGTCTGCGGTCAGTATGGAGTCTGTACCTATCATTAGCATGTCGCAAAGTCTCCTGGACTTATGCCCAAGTGGAACGAAGACCACAGAGATGCTCCTCTAATGTAGGGATACTCTGTGGAACAAACGAGTCAGGGAACATGGAAGGTTGGAAACCATAGTTTGCCATAAACGGGGACAATCGGGAAGCAAAATTCAAAGCACTATTGTGAGTAAACTCCACCTATTGTAAGAGGTCTGACTAGTTGTTATGACGGTCAGGAATATAGCAACGTAGGAATTTCTCCAAGGACTGATTGGCTCGTTCTGTGGCCCCATTAGATTGCGGGTGATATGCAGAGAAGAAAGCAAGCTGAATTCCCAACTGTGCACAAAAGGCTCACCAGAACCCGGGACACAAACTGACTACCCCTGTACGAGACAATCACTTTGTGTACCTCATGTAAGCGAATTATCTCCTGAGCAAAAGTGGAAGCCAGTTCCTTAGAAGTGGGCTACTTCTTAAGTGAAATACAATGGGACATTTTCTGGTCAACCGCCATAAGGATAACTGTGTTGCCCTGGGAGTTGGGTAACTCCACAATGAAATACATAGACAGGTGGGTCCAGGGCCTCTCTCCATTGGGTATGGGTTGTAGGAGGCCCACTGAAAGGTGTCGTGGAGTCTTACTCTGAGCACACATGGAAGAGGCAGCTACGAAGGCGGTTACATCAGCACGTAGACTAGGCCACCATAATTGAAGGGAAATTGCCCAAAAGAGTTGATTCTTACAAGGGTGGCCAGCAGCCAGAATGGTAAGTCTGGAGGATGGCAGCATGGAGACTCTCTGGGACAAAGTAGCAGTCACAAGGTTTCTCAGGAGAAGCATGGACCTGAGCGGCAAGAATTTTGTCACCCAAAGGAGAAATGAGACTGGTGCGGACCGTAGCCAGAATACAATCAGGAGGAATCACAGGAACCGGAACTGACTCCATCTTGGAAGTGGGGGAAAATTGTCAGCCCTTACATTCTTAGTACGGGTAAGAATGAGACAATGTAATTGAAACTAGACAAGAAAAGAGCCCATCACACCCTTCTTGGAGAGAAGCATTTAGCCTCAGACAAGAATGTGAGATTCTTAAGGTCAGTAAGAATGAAAACTGGCACAGTGGTATCTTCAAGGAGATGTCTCCATTCTTTCAGGGCTAAAATGATTGCTAACAGCTCTCTGTCACCAATCTTGTAATTGCACTCGACAGGTGACAATTTCTTGGAAAAGTAGCCACAAGATTGCATAGCACTCTCAGAGGTAGAACGTTGAGACAGAAGGGCGTCAACTCCAGTCTCAGAAACATCAACCTCAAGGATAAAATGTAATGTAGGATCAGGATGTGCCAACACAGAAGCAGAAACCAAGGCAGCCTTGAGACTTTCAAAGGCTTTAATGGACTGGCTTGACCAGAGACGAGAAGTTACGAATAAACTTCCAGTAATAGTTGGCAAAGCCAAGAAAACGCTGCAAAGGATGTAAACCCATGGGTCGGGGCCACTGTAGGACTGCTGAAAGTTTCTCTGGGTCCATCGAAAAACCAGCAGTGGAAATGACATAGCCCAGGAATTTAACCTGTTCGCGATGGAATTCGCACTTCTCCAATTTACAATAGATTGTTCTCTCTTAGTTTCTGAAGCACACGACAGACATCTGTGTGGTGGCTCTCCAGGGACTTGAAAAATATGAGGATATTGTCAAGATAAACCACCACACATAACTGCAACAACTCTTGGAGGACACCGTTAATAATTTCCTGGAAAACTGCTGGGGCGTTACAAAGGCCAATAGGCATTACGAGGTACTCATAATGGCCTGTTCTGTTATTAAATGCAGTTTTCAACTCGTTACCCTCCTCATGAGATTGTATACCCCTCTCAAATCAAGCTTTGTGAAAACCGTTGCTCCCTTGAGGCGGTCAAATAACTCCGTTATGGTCTCGGTTCACCACTCTTCTTCTTCACAAAGAAGAAACCAGCACCAGCAGGAGATGAGGATTTGCAGATGAAACCTCAAGAAAGTGCTTCTGCAACATACTCCTTCATGGCCCTATCCTCCAAGACCGACAAAGGGTAAACCCGGCCAGGAGGGGGTATGGCACCAGGTTGAAGGCCAATTGCGCAAACATATGATCGGTGTGGAAGCAAACTGCCAGAGTATGGAATTCAATGGCGTAAATGGCAGTAGAAGCGGATCACGCGGGAATGTCAAATACCCTTTTAAAAGAACCCACAAACTCTGGGTAACTCAAGACAGCGGGTTTTGCGTCTCCCACAGAGGGTTTGCCCAGGCCAAAGCTCTCTCAGAAAGCAAAGATATCACAAAACCTACCTTGCTTATGTCCGTGGGAAATGCCTGGGACAGCATCTCAAAGTATATATATATAGATATAGATATAGATATCAACCAGGTTGAGAAACCCTGTGCATTGGACTGAATTGGCCCAAAATCGCTGGGGAAGCAGAGTGCAACCAGACATACCTCTCACAGAGGTAATACTTGAGGCGGCAGCCTGCACAGATACTGGATCAGCAGCAGGGACGGCCTGCAACACAGATTGTACCGGAGCAGCCACAGTGGGAGATTCCAGGTGAGCTTTGTGACTCAGGAGCGTTTGTAACACCATGACAAACTGATCCATGGGGTGATCCTGCTCATCCAAAAAAATATTACCAATAAGTGGATTTACTGCATCTTCTGAATTCATGGCCTTCGCCTACTGTCAAAAACCATGAATCAAACTGAGACAGAAGCACAGTTAAATCACACTTATTTAACAATAATAATAAAAGGGTAAACATAGTCAAAACATAGCCAGAGTTCAGGAACCGGAACGGATAGTCAGACAAGCCAAAACGTCAGGGGGCCAGAGATGAGCATAGTAGAACAGCAAGCAGGATCTGGAGCTAGAAGGATTGTCAGCCAAGCATGTCTTTAACAGGAACATAGGAGAGTGTCTCTAGAGATGTGACCACGGTGAAGGCAGAGATCATCTGAGCTGGACGGCTGAGCCCAGCCCTGACACGGCCACACCTAGAGTATGCTGTCCAGTTCTGGGCATTAGTCCTTAGGAAAGATGTATTGGAAATGGAGCAAGTACAAAGAAGGGCAACAAAGCTCATAAAGGTTCTGGAGGATATTAGTTATGAGGAAGGGTTGCAAGCACTGAACTTATTCTCTCTGGAGAAGAGACGCTTGAGAGGGGATATGATTTCAATTTACAAATACCATACTGGTGACCGCCAACAGGGATAAAACTTTTTTGCGGAAGGGAGTTTAACAAGACACATGGCCACTCATTAAAATGAGAAGAAAAGGGGTTTAACCTTAAAATATGTAGAGGGTTCTTTATTGTAAGAGCGGCAAGGATGTGGAATTCCCTTCCACAGGCAGTGGTCTCAGCGGGGAGCATCGATAGTTTCAAAAAACTATTAGATAAGCACCCAAACAACCACAACATACAGGGATATACAATGAAATACTGACATAATCACACACATAGGTTGGACTTGATGGTCTTTTTTTCAACCTCACCTACTATGTAACTACTGTATGTAACTATGACCACCAGGGTTGCCGATCAGTGCCCAACAAATGTGCCAATCAGTAATACCTGCCAGTGCTTCTTCATCAGTTCTGCCTATTGGAGCCATCTATCAGTGCCCATCAGTGCCACCTATCAGTGCCCATCAGTGCCACTTATGAGCGCCCATCAGTGCCCCCTATTAATGCCCATCAGTTCTGCATATCAGTGCCCATCAGTGCTGCGTATCAGTGCTGTACATTAGTGCCCCATCAGTGGCACTTCATTAGTATCACCTTATCAGTGCCGCCTTATCAGTGCCCGTCAGTGCAGCCTCAACAGTGCCCATCAGTGAAGGAGAAAATGTACTTATTTACAAAATTTTATAACAGAAACAAAAAAAATGTTTTTTTATTTGTTTAGCAAAAACTAAAAACCCCATTGGCAATCAAATATCATCAAAAGAAGCTCTATTTGTGGGAACAAAATGATAAAAATGTTGTTTGGGCACAGTGTTGCATGAACACGCAATTGCCATTTAAAATGCGACAGCTCTGGAAGCTGAAAATTGGCCTGGGCAGGAAGGGGGGAAAATGTCCTGAATAAGTGGTTAAGTATAAACTTACAATCCCCTCTGTTAAATACCATTATGTGTCCCAGTGCTGTGCTATATAAAAAAAAGGTTTATTTCTCCCTTTTATCAGAGCGTCTTCCAGTGCTCACGTGACTTCTGGGCAACGCTGTACCCAAATAAAATTGATGTCATTTTTTCCCCTTAAAATATAGTTTTTGGTGGTATTTGATCACCTTATTTTTTGCGCTATAAACAAAAAAAGACAATAATTTTTGGAAAAAAATGAATATTTTTTACTTTCTGCTATAAAACATAGCCAATAAAAAATTTAAAAAATCTAATTTCTTCATCAATTTAGGCAATATGTATTCTGCTACATATTTTTGGTAAAAAATCCCAATAAGAGTATATTGCTTGGTTTGCACAAGAGTTATATAGCATCTACAAACTATGGGATATTTTTATGGCATTTTTATTTTTATTTTTACTAGTAATGGCGGCGATCATTGATTTTTAGTGGGACTGCGATATTGCAATAGACAAATCGGACACTAAGTGACATTTTTTGGGGACCAGTGACACCAATAGAGTGATCAACGCTACAAAAATGCACTCTCACTGTACTAATGACACTGGGAGGGAAGGGGTGAACATCAGGGGCAATCAAAGGGTTATGTGTGCTCCTAGGGAGTGATTTTTAACTTGGCTTAACTCGAGGAAAACAGAGATCTGTGTTTCTGTTTAGCAGAAACACAAGATCTCCATTTTCCTCTCTGACAGAATGGCGGTCTGCCTTGTTTACATAGGCAGACTGACGTTCTGTCTCTTCTGTCAATGATCAGCGGGTACTGGCAGACATTGCGTCCGCTGGACCCGCTGATTGGCTCTCACTGTGTCCGATCACAGTAGGAGCAGGTCGCTGGCGGTGCATGCACGCTCCAGGCCTGGAAGGACAGACAACTTACAGGTACAGTGCCTTGCGAAAGTATTCGGCCCCCTTGAACTTTTCAACCTTTTGCCACATTTCAGGCTTAAAACATAAAGATATAACATTTTAATTTTTTGTGAAGAATCACCAACAAGTGGGACACAATTGTGAAGTGGAACGAAATCTACTGGATTTTTGAAACTTTTTTAACTAATAAAAAAATGAAAAGTGGGGCGTGCAAAATTATTCGGCCCCCTTGCTTTAATACTTTGTAGAGCCACCTTTTGCTGCGATTACAGCTACAAGTTGCTTGGGGTATGTCTCTATCAGTTTTACACATCGAGAGACTGAAATTCTTGCCCATTCTTCCTTGCAAAACAGCTCGAGCTCAGTGAAGTTGGATGGAGAGCGTTTGTGAACAGCAGTTTTCAGCTCTTTCCACAGATTCTCGATTGGATTCAGGTCTGGACTTTGACTTGGCCATTCTAACACCCGGATACGTTTATTTGTGAACCATTCCTTTGTAGATTTTGCTGTATGTTTGGGATCATTGTCTTGTTGGAAGATAAATCTCCATCCCAGTTTCAGGTCTTTTGCAGACTCCAACAGGTTTTCATCCAGAATGGTCCTGTATTTGGCTGCATCCATCTTCCCCTCAATTTTAACCATCTTCCCTGTCCCTGCTGAAGAAAAGCAGGCCCAAACCATGATGCCACCACCACCATGTTTGACAGTGGGGATGGTGTGTTGAGGGTGATGAGCTGTGTTGCTTTTACGCCAAACATATCGTTTTGCATTGTGGGCAAAAAGTTCGATTTTGGTGTCATCTGACCAGAGCACCTTCTTCCACATGTTTGGTGTGTCTCCCAGGTAGCTTGTGGCAAACTTTACAAGAGACTTTTTATGGATATGTTTGAGAAATGGCTTTCTTTTGCCACTCTTCCATAAAGGCCAGATTTGTGCAGTGTACGACTGATTGTTGTCCTATGGACAGACTCTCCCACCTCAGCTGTAGTTCTCTGCAGTTCATCCAGAGTGATCATGGGCCTCTTGGCTGCATCTCTGATCAGTCTTCTCCTTGTCTGAACTGAAAGTTTAGAGGGACGGCCAGGTCTTGGTAGATTTGCAGTGGTCTGATACTCCTTCCATTTCAAAATGATCGCTTGCACAGTGCTCCTTGGGATGTTTAAAGCTTGGGAAACTTTTTTGTATCCAAATCCTTTAAAAAGGCTTTAAACTTCTCCACAACAGTATTACGGACCTGCCTGGTGTGTTCCTTGGTCTTCATGATGCTCTCTGTGCTTTCAACAGAACCCTGAGACTATCACAGAGCAGGTGCATTTATACAGAGACTTGATTACACACAGGTGGATTCTATTTATCACCATCAGTCATTTAGGACAACATTGGATCATTCAGAGATCCTCGCTGAACTTCTGGAGTGAGTTTGCTGCACTGAAAGTAAAGGGGCCGAATAATTTTGCACGCATCACTTTTCGGTTTTTTATTTGCTAAAAAAGTTTAAAATATCCAATAGATTTTGTTCCACTTCACAATTGTGTCTCACTTGTTGGTGATTCTTCACAAAAAATTAAAATGTTATATCTTTATGTGTGAAGCCTGAAATGTGGGAAAAGGTTGAAAAGTTCAAGGGGGCCGAATACTTTCGCAAGGCACTGTATGTTGTTTCATGCAGCCATGCCGCCCTGCCACAGTAAATGTGTGGTGGGTGGTCCAGAAGCAGGGGATGGCATGCTTATACTGTAGTTATGATAGCAGCACAAGCACTGTGATGGTATTCATGCTTTAGGGGACAGGATCCATTTTTTTTAGGGTAACAAACACTTTAACTTTATTTTCTCACTATAGATCTATGTTTGAAGCCATTTACTGTTGACTGTCTCACTACCTCTGATTAGTTTTGAACTTTCCTCCAGTTAGTTTGAGGCCATGTCCCTGTATTCTCTAAAAAACTGCCCTCCTGAACCTTATTCACCCCTTTATGTATTTAAAGGTTTCAATCATGTCTCTCTTTTCCCTTCTTTCCTGCAGGCTGTGCCTATTAAGTTCCTGAAGTTGCTCTAGGTCTATTGAGAGCCCATTCATTTGATTGTACTATGTTTGTGCTATGGTGAAAGGTTTGGGGGATGTTTTATCCCCCAAAATTGTAACTATTTTAAAACCAGCATTGTGATGTGAGCATGGCACATTGAAATCTATTTCTTTCTATGTACCCTGGCCCCTAACAGCAACCTGTTTTTTTCCAGTACAGAAAACCAAAGGTCACTGCACACAGTGTGAATAAACCCAAAGGTAGCACAATCAAATGAGTGGACTGGCAATGCACCTAGATGTATACATTTTGTTTTTGCCAATCCAGACCGCCACAAGTGCATTACGGCAATTGTGTGCACTGAAATGCTTATAATTTGGAGCTGTGTTGCCTTAGTGCATAGAGGTGCTCTTCAATATGAATGGCACAACTCACTAATGGAGGTAAGTTGTGTAAATGTGCACTGTGCGCATGAACACAAGACAACGCAAATGGAAAAGTGTGTTTCAGCCCTTGGTGATAGCAAGTTTTTTTAACACCGGTGATAGCAAGTTTTTTAACACCGGTGTCACCTATGCAACAACAAATCCTGAAGCTTCCTCCATGTGGCTTCCTGGTTGGGTTGAGCCTTTGGTGTATGGTGCTTTATGGACTGACCACTTCTGCCAGAGTTCACCCTTTGTCACTTCCATTCACTGAATAAGTGTTTTGGAACATCTGCTGTGAACCTTGACAGAATGGTTCCTTTTGTAGTGCCCTTTCATGATCGCTATTCTTGTCCAATGTTTTTCTTTATAGTAGACACATTGGCAAGTTCAGCAGATTGGCATGTAAAGGTTGGCACTTGCTCAATCCTAGTATATTGTACTCCTACTATCTGTACACAATTCAGTCACTCTGGATTTAAAAGCAATGCGTCCTTTTACAAATGCCTTTGTAGCCTTTCCAGCGTTAGGCAGCTCTACAATTTTTATTTTTAAGTCTTCTTAACAGATATTTCTTGAGAAGAAATACTTCAGTCCAGTTACCCTTTATAAGATGGAATTATTCTAGACGTTCACAGTTTTCAGTCAAGAAATGTAGTTTCTTAAAATATTTGTCCATCAAAGAAAAGACAATGTAAATGTTGCATTTGCTGTCTGTTAATGGCTCTTTTACTAACTTTTCACACCCACATGAAAAGATTACTGACATACAATACTTCATCATACAACAGCAGTATTTATTTTACAAAACCAGCACACTGTATTATTATAAAGCCATCCTTGAGCTTTAGTCAAGTGATTTTACCTTGGCTGACATGATGCAATCAATCTGTCACAGGCAGGAGGCCTCAGTCTCCTCTCCCCAAGAGATGAGATTGGAGCATTGTAACTTTGTAGTATGTCACAAGGGTGAGAAACTGCAACAGGGGTCTCCACTTTAAAGCCCAACCCCAGGAAACTCAAAATGCAAGGGCTAATTTAGGTCTAGGGGACTTGGTAAAGAAGATGTACTTACCTGATCCTCTGAGTTGCTAAACCAGTCCCTGAATGGTCTTCACTCCTACACTCCAGTGGTCCTTGGTCTTGACGTGAAGACTAGGGATGAGCCAAACACCACCTGATTCGGTTCCAGTGTTAATTTCATCGACTAAAACTACTAAAACATTTTACTCAACTAAATGAATATTATTTGATTTGATTAAACTACAACTAAAACTAAAAGAACTCAGATGACTAAAATGGGACTAAAACTAAAATGCCATTTTAGTCAAAGGACTTAAGACTAAAACTAAATTGAAATTTGACTTGAAAATTAACATTGGTCTGTAGTGCATGTTCATACCTCAATGCCATAATAAATAACATATTTGATTTTTCACTCCAGCAGTATATACTGAGATTGTAAATTGTAGAGAAATGTTAACTAATGCATTACAATTTAATTACACCTATTAGATTTTAGGCAACTAAAATTTAGACTAAAATGTACTGGAGATTTTAGTCGACTAAAACGTAGGACATTTGAGTTGACTAAAATGTACTGGAGCTTTAGTAGACTAAATACGACTAAAACTAAAACAATTGCAGAAGACTAAAATGGGACTAAAACTAAAATAACATTTTAGTCCAAAGACTAATGCCCTGTACACACGGTCGGACTTTCCGACAGAAAATGTACGATCGGATTGTGTTGTCGGAAATTCTGATTGTGTGTAGGCTCCATCTGACTTTTTCCATCGGAATTTCTGACACACAAAGTTTGAGATCTAGATCTAAAATTTTATAAAATCTGATCGTTTAAATTCTGATTGTGTGTATACAATTCCGACGCACAAAGTGCCACGCATGATCAGAATAAATTACGAGACGAATGCTATTGGCTACTGGCCTCTTTATAGTCCCCTCATATGTGGTCTACGTCACCTCGTTCTGAACGATCGGATTTTCCGACAACTTTGTGCGACCATGTGTTTGCAAGACAAGTTTGGTCCAAAATCCATCAGAAAAAAATCAGACAGATTTTGTCGTCGGAATGTCGGACCGTGTGTACAGGGCATAAGACTAAAACTAAATCGAAATTTGCTGCCAAAATTAACACTGTTCGGTTCGCAGCAGAACATGCGAACAGGCAAAAAATTTGGCAGTACACACAAACACCATTAAAATCTATGGGACACTAACATGAAAAATCAACAGTGCTCATTTTAAAGGCTTATATGCAAGTTATTGTCATAAAAAGTGTTTGGGGACCTGGGTCATGTATCAATGTCATTTTTTTTTTTAAACGGCCATTTTTTCAGGAGCAGTGATTTTTTTTGATGCTTAAAGTGAAACAATAAAAATTTAATATTCCTTTAAATATCATGTCTGGGGGGTGTCTATAGTATGCCTGTAAAGTGGCGCTGTTTTCCCATGTTTAGAACAGTACCATGGCAAAATTACATTTCTAAAGGAAAAATTGTCATTGAAAATTGATCGCGGCTGGTCTCGGCAATATAGCTACAAATAATCAAAGAGCATGGGATCCCCCCCCCCCCCCGGCCATTACCAGGCCCTTTGGGTCTGGTATGAATATTAAGGGGAACCCCGAATCAATTTTTTTTTTCAATTGTGTGGGCTCCCCCTAAAATCCATACCACGCCCTTTGGTTCTGATATGGAAATTAAGGGGAACCCTGCGCCAAATTTAAAAAAAAATGGCATAGGGGCCCCCCCTAAAATTACTCTTTGTACCGTGACACTTGCTCAGGAAATTACTCTTCGGGCCTTGCGATGTCCTACCGGTCTGTGCCAGCCCTGTTTTGGTAAGCTCCATATGTCCATTTCTTTTTCGGATATATTAAAAAGGGTGAACAGTATCTATAAGTAGCTTTAGGTTGCTTGATTTATGGAATGGTTCACCTCTGTGGCAGGCAGGGGTAGGTTCTATTTTTTCCAAGTTTTGCAACTGTAAATGTGCTAATTTGGCTTTATTGTATATAAGATTGCTCATATATATGTTTGTTCTCTATAGAGACACCCACACATAAAAAAACCTGAAGTACACTTCTGAGTGCCCGTTCACACAGGGGCGACGCGACTTGCAGCGCGACTCACAGACGCGACCTGCACACGACTTCAGCAGCGACTTGCAAAACGACTACTGTATAGAAGTCAATGCAAGTCGCCCCAAAAATAGTACAGGAACCTTTTTCTAAGTCAGAGCGACTTGAGTCGCTCCTATTAGAACGGTTCCATAGTACAGAACGGAGCGTGACTTGTCAGGCGGCTAAGTCGCCTGACAAGTCGCGGTAGTGTGAACGGGCACTGAAGAAGCGGTCTCTCCGCGAAACATGTAGAGGTTGAACTGGCAAGGGATGACTATCTGATCCCCTTCACAGATGGATGCACGTTAATTCTTTCCAGTCCTTTTCAGAGATTCAATTATGTGTACTATATTTTCTTTTTAAGGGCTATTTTAACTATGTTATGTCCTAATAAAGTTATACTTTTTTATATCCAAAGTTGCCTCAAATATGCTGCCTTTTGTTTCTTCGACTGATAGGACGTCGGTACACTATTATATACCTATTTGATCAGTAGTGATAATTAATTTTGCTTTATACTGCTGATGAGAAAAGGTATTTATCAGTTTATATTTACTAAAATAATTGCATTTCCATGTTCTGTGTACTGTGCGAGACCAGATATAGTGAATGCAGGGTCCTGGGATTAGTAACACTTTAAGTAAAACTGTCTTTATTTATTATTATTATGACCTAAAAGATGATCAGATGACATTTTAAGAGCCATTCGCACAAACACTAGGAAATTCCCAAAGCATAACTTACGGTACATTTTCTTTTATTTGTATGCATTGTTATAAAATTTACATTTAACCGTGGCAACACTTGACCTTACTGACAAAATTCCATATAAATTGCATAATTGCTTTTTGGCCGTTTTGATTATATTGTAAATTTAGCATTTTATGTGAAGTTTGTTACAAAGCATTATCAAAGCCAAGAAAAAAAACAACAAACATAATAAATGCCAATTTAAAGATCAACATGTTGCCCAATTCAGTGATGTAATCTTATATTTAGTCATTCCCTAGGTACAGACTACTACACATATGAACTGGTTTTCTAATTCTGCTGCTTTGACTGACCGTCGATCACATTTTTTAATGTCCTAGATAGGAACATACAAGGCTGCTTGCAGCTACCAATCAGAGTCAGACTTTAAGATTCCCACTGACATATGAAAGGCTGGATGTCATTTGTAGCCATAGGCAACATAGACAGTTCTTTCAGAAGGGCAAATGTTTAGCAGACCTTTGCTCAAGACCTAGAGATGTACCCTTTTCAGCCAACCCCTGTGCACTGATGACATTGTCTAAGGTGTAGATCATGCTGTTATAAATGTCCTCCTGGGGTTATTTTATATATATATATATATATATATATATATATATATATATATATATATATATATATATATATATACACTATATTGCCAAAAGTATTGTGACACCTGCCTTTACACGCACTTTAATAGCATCTCAGTGTTATCCGTATGGTTCAATATTGAGTTGGCCCATCCTTTGTCTTTTGCTCTTATTTATCCCAAAGGTGTTCTATCGGTTGCAGGTCAGTCAAGTTTCTCCACCCCAAACTTTATAGACCTTGCTTTGTATACTAGTGTGCAGTCATGTTGGAACAGTAAGGGGCAATCCCCAAACTGTTCCCACAAAGTTGGGAGCATGAAATTGTCCAAAATGTCTTGGTATGCTAACGCCTTAAGAGTTACCTTCACTGGAACTAAGAGGCCAAGCCTAAACCCTGAAAAACTACTGACCTCAACCCGATAGAACACCTTTGGGATGTATTAGAGTGGAGACTGCGAGCCAAGACTTCTTGTCCAACATCAGTGCCTGACCTCCCAAATGTGCTTCTGGAAGAAGGGTCAAACATTCCCACAGACACACTCCTAAACCTTGTGAACAGCCTTTCCAGAAGAATTGAAGCTGTTATAGCTGCAAATGGTGGGCCAACTCAATATTAAACCCTACGGATGAAAACTGGGATGTCATTAAAGTTAATGTGTGTGTAAAGGCAGGCGTCCCAATTCTTTTGGCAATATACTATATTCATATATATGAAAAACGATATGTCTGAGGAACAACTGATCAGTGGTAAACACAAGAATCTCTTGATGTGTAAAATGCTGAAGACCACAAGCAAGACTGGCATAGTAGACATTACTAATCACTGGCAGTTCTAGTTAAGAGAGGTAACGTGTAGGTGGATGTCACCACTTAGGTATGTAGGATATAGGTGGATGTCAGCCCTTAGAAAGTTGTTTCTTACAATGAAAATGTACCTATAGCTTGCTTTTCATTAAAGACATATTACATGGTGGTACGTAAATTATTTTTATATACTTTAAAGCAATATCTAATTATATCTCATTACCTTGATGAGTCGTTTACAAGGACACTGACTGGCCACGACAAACGACAGATTTTGAGTGTTTTGATCTTCCAAACCCCAATCATGTACTCTGAAAAGAAAAGAAGGATTTGATATAGTTACACTTGTATCATCATCACTTTAGCATTACCATCACCATTATCATCAGCACTTTTAGTCTACTGATCAAACTGAAGATATGGAAACAGCAAACTTCCTTTCGCTTAAAATGGAAGAAAAGGCTAACTATAACTATTCTTAAAGTGTTTGTAAAAGCTGAAGGTTTTAGAATGCATGAAGCTAAAAAACCTCCTTTGTGTAGCAGCCTCCCCAATCCCCCCCTCCCCAATATTTACCGGAATCCGATCCTCCTCCAGCGGTGTCCACAAAAGCCTCTCTTGTCTGGGGACTCTTCCTTCTCATTGGCTAAAGCAGCAGCAGAAGCCATTGGCTCCTGCTGCTGCCAATCACAGTCAGGGAGCCAATGAAGTGGGGGGGGGCGGGCCAGGCTGTGGCTCTGTGTGTAAATGGACATGCAAAGCAGCGGTTCGGGAGCAAGCCTGCTCGGGTTCCCCCATTGCAAGCTGCTTGCTCTGGGGGAACCTGACAGGAGGGAGGGGCCGGGAGCACCAGCGGTGGACCTGAAAAGCAGAGAATTAGGGCTGCTCTGTGCAAAACCACAGCACAGAGCAGGTAAGTATAATATGTTTGTTAATTAAGAAGAACAAAATGACTTTAATATTACTTTACCAAAGTTCTCTCTTCCTCCTCCTACCTATCCTGCATTAAAAAAAAAAAAAATCTGTGTACTTACCTATTTTTAATCCACTCCAGATACGTGATCCTGCAGATCCAGCTCCCCTGTGTTAGTGAGCAGCTTCTGCAGGGGAGAGGCAATGGGAGACATGGGAGCCCATGGGTAATGTTACAGCCCACAGAATTCACTGTCATTGTTGAGCACTGCTTTACACAGAGCTGCAGGATCACATGACTGGACTTGTGTAGGTACACATATCTTTTTACAGGTTGGTCAGGGTAGGTAGGAGGGACTGTTTTTCAGAACAGTAATAGGCATTTCTTCCACTTTATCCATGAATTTAAGCTTTCTAGGGAATCTTAAGGTGTCCCTTGAATAAACGTGTACTTGCAATGGAATCTCTTTTCACTCCCATTGGAGACTCCCAGGGGCACTAATAGGGGCACTAACCCTAGATAGCATCTCTAAGGTGGCTAAATGGCCAAATACACAAATAAAAAACAAGGGAGCAAGTTTTTTTACCTGACAAAAGTATTACATTTCTGTCCATCCGAGTACTGAGATTTACACAGCTCTGCAAGTTCTGTAACACCTACATGATTAAAAGAATTTTTGCCTTTTATCCTCTCTGCAGAAATACCACCGGCTTTGGATTTGTTCCCAGGCAAGTGGATGAGAGGCATTGTTTTCTATCCTGTTCTTTATAGGGGACAGCCATTACCAGCTTTTTCTAAATGGTGCATTTTGTAAGTACTACAATGTTTCTTTTGGATATTTGCAAAATATATGTAATGTGCTGTTTCTTGAGATACTTGAATAGAGATATATATGTAATCTACCTTATTGCTTGTTGTTTGGTATATAGTGTATGTCTATTTACTTTTATCTGTCTTAGATCTGTGTTAAGCCCGCTGGTTACCATTTTCTAAGATACACATCTCAATTTAGGCTGACCATACATTAGTCCTGAGAAAGCAGAAGTAGTCTGAGATAGGCATCGATATGCGTTCGTTTAAATAGTTATATACTTAAGTCAATGTTTTAAAAGCTCAGCAACCTTTTAAAATCTCACTTGTGCCATTTCGTCTATTATCCATAGCCCATGAACACAACGAGGAGACAATTAATTAACTATCAATCCTTAGCAGAATCCAACACACTTTCCCATGTACTGTATGTGTTTTTTTCAAGCCTTCAAGATGGCATTTTAATTCATTCTGGGTTTTCATTTACAGCTTAATCAAAAATTCTAAAAACCCAAATTACAGTGTAACACCAATTCAATCAACATACTGATGGCACCTAATAAATGGAGTGTAATTTAAAATGGACAGCCCTGCCCTTGTGCCTTTATACATAAATAAAAAGTACTTATTTCCAATGTTGATATCAATAAGCATTGGATGAGTGTCAGCAGAACCAGTTGCTTTCATACAGTTTAGGTGATGATCCTGAGTTATTGGTGCAACCTCACATAGACCTGCACAGCTACTCTTAGGGAATTATGCCACTGGATAGGTTGTAAAACCATGTACACGTCCCCCCACATGTAAGCTGCACCTCTAAGTCCTTAAAAGTCTATACAGGAATACCTGCACACTCTCGTGCGTACCTTGCACTAGAGCAGCTTTTCTCAACCTTTTCAACACAGAGGAACCCTTGAAATAGTTCTCCGATCTCGGGGAACCCATGCTAAAAATTAGAAATCTACAACTCATGATACATTAGTGTGATGGTCAGTGGGAAGAATGGTCCTTACACTTGTGGTCATTAGGAAGTATTACCTCCTTGCTAAAAAGATCAATGGTGTCAGTGGGAACTTATCTGAGAGGCAGAAATGGCCCAATGAGGAACTCCTAGCAACCTCTGGAGGAACCGTTCCACGAAACCCTGGTTTAGAATCACTACACTAGAGAATGTGCATTGATCTGTGATATCTAGTGTCCAGCTGGTAGCCACTACGGCATCTGCTACAGATGAGCCTAGTGATCCAGGAATGTGTGCGATGGGAATAAAGACAAGATTGCCATTGATGGTTCAAATCTCAACTTGTCCAGCAGTACTGTCTGTGTTGATGGGGGAATCAAGCCATAGGCATCGTTAGCATGGGGCTATTGAGGCTGGAGCCCCAAATGTGTGGCCAATAGCCCAGAGTGTCAGAGATGGGTCAGACTGAGACAGACAGACAGCAGTGCCGTCAGTTTACACAGACTCTGTGTTCTTCGATATTGCAGCGCCACCCACTGACAGCAGGCAAAGTCATATGCCGCAGGAGATCAGAAGAACGCTGGCGTAGTGATGCCCCCTTCTACCTCACCCTCAACATCCAGTCACGCTGGATAACGGCCATGGTGGCTGCCTGTGACTGGGACAGAATGACGAGGATTCAAGAAAAAAAAAAAAAGGTATTTCTCTCTCACTCTCTCCCTTTGTCTGTCTCTCACTCTCTCTCTTTTTTCCTCTCTCTCTTTTTCTCTCTCTTTTTCTCTCTCTTTTTCTCTCTCTCTTTTGATGGGCACAGTGGCTGCAATTGACGGGCACAGTGGCTTCATTTGACTAACCTTGATTAATTTTAAATAAATAAATGTAGGCTTTAAGGGGGCAAGGGCAGGTAGGTCAGTGCATGTCAGGTAAGTCAGTGTATGTCAGGTAAGTCAGTGTGTTCCAGTGTATGTCAGGTAAGTCAGTGTGTGTCAGTGTATGTCAGGTAGGTCATTGTATGTCAGATAGGTAGGTGAGTGTGTGGCAGGTAGGTCAGTGCATGTCAGGTAGGTCAGTGTATGTCAGGTAGGTAAGTGCGTGTCAGTGTATGTCAGGTAGATCAGTGTATATCAGGTAGGTAAGTGCGTGTCAGGTAGGTCAGTGTGAGTCAGTGTATGTCAGGTAGGTCAGTGTGTTTCAGCCAGGTAGGCCAGTGTGTGTCAGCCAGGTAGGTCAGTGTGGCTCAGGTAGGTTAGTGTATGTCAGGTAGGTCAGTGTATGTAAGCAAGGTAGGTCAGTGCATGTCAGATAGGTCAGTGCGTGTCAGGTAGGTCAGTGTGTGTCAGTGTATGTCAGGTAGATCAGTGTGTGTCAGCCAGGTAGGTCAGTGTATGTCAGACAGGTAGGTCAGTGCATGTCAGCCAGGTAGGTCAATGTGTGTCAGGTAGATCAGTGTATGTCAGGTAGGTCAGTGCATGTCAGATGGGTCATGTAGGTCAGTGTATGTCAGAAAGGTAGGTCAGTGTGTGCCAGAAAGGTCAGTTTGTGTCAGCCAGGTAGGTCAGTGTGTGTCAGGTAGGTCAGATTCACCCCTGAATCAAGCAAATTTAGGAAATACCACTGACTTTAGCAGAGGACAAGATAAAATCTCGGAGTGGGCTGGATTTGGCTTGCAGGCCATAGTTTGGAGACCCTGAACTAGAGGGTGGGGTTCAGACAATTGTAGAACCTCTGCTATTTAGGCAGTATTTTCTGGACTGATGATAGACACTTATTCTGATCAGTATGCAGTAAATATATTCAAATAAGATGCCCTGCATAAGTTCATACAGTAAGTCAGGCTACAAACATTTTTGCATATCTACCCATTAATTGCTCTACTGAGACAAATTACATTGTTGTTCATTTGCAATTTCAATTAATCTGTATTTTGGCAACAGGAATTTATTTCAGTTTGACTTTTTTCTCTATACAGTGCCCGTCATGCCTTTTGACACACAACTGTAGTCTGTTTTAAAAAAAAAAAAAAGAGGAAACTAATTACAGCTTATTGCATATAAAATCATCCAAATCTGAATGTGGTCTTATTAAGCATCTATTCCACTTTCTTCAGCTGCTGTTAGAGCTCTGTTCTAAGAGCAACAGCTAACTTAGCCAAGAAATGGATAGAGCGAGAAGGTGTCATAAAATCCATTTTTCAGCTTTCTCTCTTATTTCAGCCCAGAGACAGTTTGACATTTCAGCAGGTATGCAAAGTTTATTTTTTATTTTTAGGAATTTGATATTAACATTGATTAGATTGAAGAATTATATTGAAGCTGATCATTATAAAACAATATGTAAGCACACATGTCCACCATTAAAGTGGATTATGTATTTGTAGGACCATGCTATAAATATGTGCAAATATATTGCTATAAAAATCTTTGAACCTACTGAGAGCTGCCTAATTCCTGAATGTGCAAATGAGTTCCTCTGTCAGACTGACAACCACAATAATTTCTTCAGGAAAAGAAAAAGAAATGTGTTGAGTACATTCTGGCACCCCCATCATGCCCGTTAAAAGGTCTTTCACTTACCATATGCACAACACCATTTAGTTCTTGTTCATTTAGTCACACTGAAAAGGCAAATGATGCCATCTTTCCCCATTTTTTTTGTTTCTTCTGTATCTAAGTAACTTAGAGCCATGCTGACCCCCCAAAATAGTAAGTGGCCTTAAAAATCTCATAAAATTTCACTCCAACCAGAAAAGCCAGAGAGGACACGATTAGGGGCCTTGAATCTTATTCACTTGGCCCGATCCAATGTTGCTGATATCAGCTGACGTGGAGAAAGCCTTTGACCGGGTTAACTGGCTCTTTATGAAATGCACGTTGAAACACCTTGGTCTAGGTCCCCATATGTGTCAATGGATAGAGGTAATTTACTCCCACCCCTCAGCAGCAGTCCAGGTCAATGGAATTTTCCCTTCTTTTGGGCTCGCCACAAAATAAAATATCTGGGAGTTTACCTTACCCCCTCATTGTCAGCAATCTTCCAAGAGAATTTTGCCCCCTGGCTTACCTCCCTACGCTTAGAGCTCCAACGCTGCCACAAGAATACTTTCTCCTGGTTCGGAAGGAACAGCATTTTAAAGATGGCAATTATGCCAGAATGACTTTATATACTCCAAACCCTGCCAATAACGGTCCCAGGTCACTTCCTTCACTCGGTCCGGGGGGAATTTTTGAATTTTCTCTGGGGTTACAAAGCAAAAAGACTGTCTAACCATATCCTGTCATTTCCAAAAGACCAGGGAGACATTGGGTTCCCAGACCCATTTAAATACTACCAGGTGGTTCACTTAACTAGAGCCCTAGACTGGGTCAAACATGCCTCAGAGAAGGAATGGGTGGGGGCGGAACAGGCAGTATCCTCCCTTCCACTCTCAACCTTGCTGTGGCAGACTTCCACCCTGTCAGCACCCTTGAAATCCCACCCTTTGATTGGGACTACACTGTCGGTAGTATTGAGGACGGGCTGTGTCACGATGGTCCCCCACACTCCCTCACCTATGTCTCCGCTCATTGGCGTTCAAGAATTCCCTTCTAGTCTGTCAGGGAGGAGGTTTAGGGAATTTCTAATGATCAACAAATTCAGGTTCCGAGACTTCCATCACGAGGGTCGATGGTATGCTAGTGAGGAAATTCAAGCAATGCTATCGCCCCATCTGGATAGTTGGAGAGCGACACAGATTAGACATTTTCTCACCTCCTTGCATTATATGACCTCCTCTAGTCAACCCACGTCTGTTTTTGAAAGGCTCTGCCTGGATCCTGCTCCCTTCCGTCATTTAGTGTCCTTAATGTACGGATTTCTGGTTGAAACCCAAGAAGGCTTTATACCTCTCTATCTACAGAAATGGGAAAATTATCTGAGCCGAGCCTTTTCAAAAGATCCGAGAGAACGAATCTTGCACTTTTCACAGCGTTCCTTAATTGCGAGGTTTCAGGAGGTTGGGTTTAAGATATTGACTCGTTGGTATAACAAGATCTACCCTTTAGTTCCTTCCACCTGCTGGCGATGCCAGCAACCTGATGGGTCGTTATTGCATGTATTCTGGACATGTGCGCGTGTTTGCCCCTTCTGGGACGCCATTCGTCGCATGGTTACTAGACTGACAGGCATTACACTTGCAGACGACCTGGCGCAGTGCCTGTTCCATCTGACCCCGATGTCGAGACGTCGATATAAGAATTCCCTTCTGATCCACCTTCTTAATGCCGCTAAAATTTGTATTCACCAAAGATGGAAATGCTCAGATCCCCTGTCCATTGGTCAGTGGATAGCTGTGGTGAACGAAATTAACCTGATGGAACAATTGATGGCCGCACTGCATCGAAAAGAGGAAAAATTCAATAAAACCTGGTTTTACTGGCACAATTTCCGATTCTCTCAAGAGTATGACACCTTTGTGACCCCCTAGAGTCACAGTAACTGGGCATGTTCACCTAACGAATTGCCCTTCACACCCCAACACCCCCCCCCCCCCTTTGTTTTTTCCTCCTCCTACCCCTTCTTCTCTTCCCTTAAGCCTCTATTTTCCTTCTCTTCCGTTCTCTTTTAAACCTGCCTTGCTTCTCATCATGTCCCCGCTTTCTTCTCTGCCTTCTGATTTCCAAACTGTATCGTCTTCTTTAGTATTTGGACAATTTGTTTGTGTGCAGCTGACTAGAGACAAGAATAATGTGTTATTTTGTGGTATCTTACGCTTAATTTAGGTGTTCTGATGATTTTTTGACACCATCAGTTTTTCTATTTCTATACTGAATGCTGTTGGCCTGTTGTTAATGTTTGTATCAACCGATTCTCTGTACAAAATCGTGGCGTTTGGTTTGTTTTACTCTGTCTGGTGTATTCAATAAAACTCTTAAATGACAAAAATCTCATAAAATGATGTATTTCCTCTCAGTTTACTTTGGCTCTGTCTCTTTTCTTTTTCAAAGTTATTTATTAAAGGTCATTAATATAGCTGTGAAATGCAAACAGCTGTGAAAAAAGCCATATGGTTCAAGTGTTATGGTTGTGAAGTTTGTTGATTATAGTTGTGCATAATGTGTCACACCTCTCTCTTCCCCAGAAGACCTATGAGTTGTGCCTTAGGACCTTCTGTGTAAAAAGTGTGATAACCAGGAAATTTCTTTCAACCCACAACAACCAATCAGAAACGTTGTTTCATAGCCCATAGGATACTGAAAAATGACAGACAAATCCTGTTTCATTGCTTTAAGCAACAAAATCGTTTTTTGTTAGCACACTTTGATAATGTCTACACAGCCAGCCTCAAACACAACCACTGCAGCCAGGTTCTACTAATTCTGAATTCAAAGTTAACATTTTCTTACACTCCTGTATCTAGACTGCTGTATTTAAAATAAAGGAACTGAAGTGACTTAAAGAGGGATTCTGCCCAAAAAAAAATTATTAAAAGCCAGCAGCTATAAATACTACAGCTGCTGACTTTTAATAAATGGACACTCACCTGTCCCGGGTTCCAGCGATGCCGGCAGCCGAGGCCGATCGACCGCTCGGGCCTCGGCTGCTGCCGCCGCCATTCTTGGATGAGGGAATCAGGAAGTTAAGCGAATCGGCTTCACTTCCCGGTTCCCTACTGCGCATGCGCGAGTTGCGCCGCGCAATAGGAAATCTCTGCGCTGTCACTGGGACCCGTGTGTGTCCCAGCAGACAGCGCGGCAGGGCAGGAAATGGCGTAGACTCCCGTGGGAGTCTATGCCCGGAAGTGGGTGAAAATACCTGTCTTTGACAGGTATCTCCACCCCCCTCCCCCCTGAAAGGTGTCAATTGTGACACCGGAGGGGGTTCCGATCAGCGGAGGTTCCACTTTAGGGTGGAATCCCGCTTTAAGTCACATTACAGTCGTCAATAGAAGAGGATCATGTAGTAATTAATTATGTCTCATAGAGAAAGCTTGAAGTGCAAATGTGAAAAAAAAGGGAAAAGCTTGGCTTTACAGTTTGATATATTGCACAGTATGCAAAACTGCACAAACCTTGCTAACAATTTAGTTAATTTGGAAAGCAGAAATGTGCAATATCCTGGGGTAAAATCACACAAACAACCCCTTAATGCTGATTCAGTACTTTATAAATAGACACTTTAGTGTTTTCATAGAAAGAGGGCTGTTTTTCTCCAAAACTAAGGGAGAGTTTATAATGAGACAGCTTCAATAAAATTTCCCTTCTCGGAATTTTTCTTTTAACGTGAAATTATTCAGCGGTTGGACATAAAATCCTACTTCCAGTACAGGGAAGGATTTGAATTGTAAATGCAACTTTATTTAGTGTTTACATTGGTAAACAGCTATACATCCATGCATGTCTCTGCTCTTCATCGATTACCATGCTAGCTCTTTAGTAATTTGCTACGTTTTCCGGGATGTCACAAATCAGTGTACATTATGGTCACAGGTCCAAGCTGGCTGCAATATGAAATGGTCAATATGATTGAATACTTCAAGGCATCCTGGAGCAATGTATTCCTGAAATGTATCTCGGCAGAATTACGAGGAAATCTTCCTTGACCTTTTTTCGTGGCAGAGGCTGATGATTAAGCAGCTATGTACAAAGTGCCAGCAGTCATAACACAGTATATTAACATATTTTAGGAGGATAACCATTCAAAATGTCATTAACCTTCAACTAGACCTCTAACATTACTCACCTTCACATTCTCAGCTGTAAACTATAATTCTGCTCAGGCACTTCATACATAAAACAGGATACTGAAAGAAGTGCTGTGTTTGGTCTTTGGTTGTCATGTTTCCTTTACATCTTTTTAAGGAGCGGCAACAACTGCTTTGTACAGCGAGCAATGTCAGCCATAAAGATGTAGAATGAGGAATGAATGTGAATGCTCAATATGGCAGGGAAGAGTTAAAATATATTCACATCCTTTATAAAGCTATACTGTGCATATCTCAACTGGCAGTGAAGGTGTTACATCTTTGTGCAGCCTATAAAGGATGGAAAGGCTGAGAGAGAAGGATCTTGCTAGAAAAGGAAAGGTGCAGTTTGCTGGGGAAGCTAGGAATGGAGAAAGGGATAGAAGAGACAGACAGGGGAAGGGGCGGAAAGACAGAAGGAGGATTCTCTTTGGGAGGAGGGTTTGTGGGTTTTGTTTTTGCACAGATAATAGGAATCAACGAAGCGCTGAGAGCATCCAGCCATCCGCTTGGGCTGTCCTGTTAAATACAGAGCACTGGGGAGATGGGAAAGGGTGGGGGGGGGGGGGCTGAAGGAAAACGGCACTGTCTAAAAGATAGCAAAGACGGGGAAGCGAAGAGATACAGTATAAGCAAGGGGAAACTGACGCAGGAACGAGGAATAGAAAGGGAGTAATGAGAGACTGAGGATTACAGAAATAATGAGAGATGATGATATGTGAGATAAAGGATTGGATGGAGAAGAAAAGAAGCTGAGATAGAGAACAAAATGGGAGACGCAAGCCAACATTTGAAAAAGATATGACCGAGCGAGCTGCAACTGTAAAAGATGCTGCTATCCGTGGTGCTGAACTGTGTCGGGCAATAGAGACATTTATTCAGATTAATTCTGCAGAGCTGGCCTCTTCGGTGGAGTTGTACAGCTTGGACTCAGTACAAAAATGGGCACAGAACGCACGGCTATTAATAATTAGTAGCAGGGCTGCAGGGCTTTGCGTGAGATCATGTAGGTGAGAGTAAACTGCACAAATCTATATAATACCAGACGCACAAAGATACAGTGCACATGCCTATAATCCAGGTCAAGAAGCCATGTATAAGGCAGAAACTGCCAAGGATTCAAGCTGCTGTTTTAATCGATCTGTCTCTCCTTCTTTGGCATCCCTCCCCCTCAGCTTTTTTTTCTTCTCTATTCATATTTCCTTCATCTCAAGGGCTCCAAATTCTCTCTCTCTTTTTTTTTTCACCCTCTACCTGCCAGCTTTCCTCTAACTATGGCTGGCATGCAGAACAGGGGTGTAGTCGCGCAGGACAAGAGGGTGCAGTGCCAGAGGAGTAATGAAGGATGCAGTGCAGGAGTGCTAGTGAACGATTTGGCCGGGTTCCTAACAAACCCCCACTGCCATATGCGATACTTCTAATTAAAAAATTAATTAATAAAAAACTCAGGGATAAAAATGCGATGACAGATAAAGCAGGAGGGGAGGAGGAATAAAGGCCAGCAAAGACAGTGAGATTGAAAAAAAAAGACGGAATTAGGCCTTTGCCTGAATTTACAACATAAGGAGGAAGCCTCTAAATATCTGAATGTTTGCTACAATCATCTCTAAAGCAAACAAGTTTGATGAATGTATCTTTAAAAACCAACCCATTGTAAATAGAGATAAATAGCAGCAGACAGGGACACAGTTAATGAAATCATGTGTGGGAGTCTGTTTTAAACATTAGAACTACAAGACAGATAGATGTTTAGATAGAGGAACATAATTTTATGCTAACAGAATGGAAATGGTAGGCTCCATGAAACAAAAATTTGAAGTGGGAAGCATGTTTAGGATGACAAGTTTCCTGTCCTTCACAGGTATCAGATTTTCTCAGTTCCTCATAATCCCAGAATCATCATTTCCACCACCCGCATCTGGATTTTTTATCTTGCCCTATATATTTCTTTTTTAGTTCTGAGGGGAAGAGTAATAACTTCTCTGCCAGAGGGACAATAACACAGTGGCTAAATGACAATGGCATGTTTAAGGGGTTAAAGGGCTAGCCCTTTGTATGAGAAAAAGTCACCTAATAAAAGTGACAGATCTGACAGGACCAAAATGATCTTTTCAAAGACTATGAAAACTGAAGAGTACCAAAGCAAGTCCAAAGCGGGGAACATGCATTCGTAGATGGGTATATTGAATTGGTGATGGTGTTCAAAGGTATAAACCTGACCTCAAGGTCCCCATTAAAATTGAAGTTCATTTAAATGTCCACACTATCACTTATGCAGTTCTCCGACTGTGCCAGTCCTCCAGCTTATCCAATATTCTGCTAAAGCCGCGTACACACGTAGCGGTATGTCCGACGTACTTAGTCTGGCGGACTTCCCGCCAGACTGTCCGTCGGACTTTCCGAACGTGCTACTTGCCCACACACGGCACTTTTTGAACGGACTAATACGGCGTACTAAGTCCGTACCAGGCCGCGTGCCCTCAACATAGGGGGTGCCTTGGGGAAGGGGGGGCCGCGCGGCCCCCCCACCCCAAAGCACCTTGTCCCCATGTTGATGAGGACAAGGGCCTCTTCCCGACAACCCTGGCCGTTGGTTGTCGGGGTCTGCGGGCGGGGGGCTTATCGGAATTCGGGAGCCCCCTTTAATAAGGGGGCACCCGGATATCGGCCCCCCACCCTATGTGAATGAGTATGGGGTACAATGTACCCCTACCCATTCACCTGTAAAACAAAAGTACAAAAAAAACACAACACACGAGATAAAATACTTTATTGCACAGCTCCGGGGGTCTTCTCGCCGGACTCCTCCACTATCTTCTTGTAGCTCTTTTGCTAGCGGAGGAGTCCGGCTTTCTTCCTCGCCGCCGCGCTCTTCTTCCGACTTCGGGGGTCTTGTCCCCCTCTTCGGTTCTTCTGCCGGGCCACCGCGCCTTCTTATAGCTCTTTTATAGGCGGTGGCCCGGTCTTCTGTCGTGTGTTGTGTTTTTTTTGTACTTTTGTTTTACAAGTGAATGGGTAGGGGTACATTGTACCCCATACTCATTCACATAGGGTGGGGGGCCGGTATCCGGGGGCCCCCTTATTAAAGGGGGCTCCCGGATTCCGATAAGCCCCCCGCCCGCAGACCCCGACAACCAATGGCCAGGGTTGTCGGAAAGAGGCCCTTGTCCTCATCAACATGGGGACAAGGTGCTTTGGGGTGGGGGGGCCGCATGGCCCCCCTTCCCCAAGGCACCCCCCATGTTGAGGGCACGCGGCCTGGTACGGCTCAGGAGGGGGGGGGGCGCTCGCTCGCCCCCCTTTCCTGGCCGGCCGGGTAGCGTGCTCGGACAAGGGTCTGTTGTGGACTTGGGGGGGACCCCCACGCCGATTTTTTTTCGGCGTTGGGGTTCCCCTTTAAGTCCATACCAGGCGGCGGGGCCAGCGACGTCTCCTTCGCGGGCCCCGCCTACCTGGAGACCCGCTCAAAATGAGCGGACTTTTCTCCGGGTGGGAAAAGTCCGCTCATTTCAAAAGTACGGCGGACTGGCACACACACGGCCGGATTGTCCGCCGAAATGCGAGTCCGGTGGGAAGATTGGAGTGCAACACGGCATTCTAAGTCCACCGTACTTTCGGGTCTAAAAAGTATGCCGGAGGCTACACACGGGGGGATTGTTTGGCGGACTTGAGTTTGCCGGACTTTTCCACCGGATTGTTTGATCGTGTGTACTCGGCATAAGTCTATGAGTTGCCACTGGCAGTGGACCAGAGAAAAATGTACCAAGTGATAGACTTATTTCTAGAAACAGGGTCAAAGAGATTGGTCAGATTTACATCCCAATCCACCCATTTCTGCATTCCTCCCCAGTGAATCTTTTACCTTTTTATGTGGAGTATAGCTTTGATAACACTCATGCAATTCAACAAGATCAAGCACTACCTGCTGCAACAACCTCCACTAGTTTTTAAAAATGAGCAGTCAAGATCAGATAGAATTACAGATTGGCTAGATGTCTGTACTAAAGTGTAGGGCCTATTCCATGCTGAGGCTGATAGTTCTGTAGCAGAACTAGTGCCCTGGTTTGCACGTGTGTTCTGTAGGGTGTTGTGTTTCCTGTAATGTGCAGTCATGCCATGATAGACTGCAATTTCAAACTATAACATATTTAGTGTATAAGAAAGTTCTGAAAATTCACAGAGAGATGACTTGAGTAAAGAAAGTTGAAGACCTCTAGTGCAGTTATACTACACTAGGGAATATACACAGAAAAATATGGCAAACCAGCAGGAAGTTGTGATTACAAAATGGTTACATTTCAGAAGTTTAAATAATTGTCATGGTATTTATACCATTGAGAGTAATACTTGAAGCATTCTGTCCTACTGTTCTTTGTGGAGGAAGGCAGGGATTATGAAATGTAGGTCGCCAAGTCACCAAGATGATTGGAAAAATGCCCTGGCGATTAAGACATTCTACCATTAAACTCCTTCACTCAGACCTCCGAGTTGGCCAAACATACTACTGCACAGTGTTGGGAAAAAGAGACCAACCTCCTCTGTGCTCTGTGATCTATGCCATATGACTTTAACAGACCATGAGCGGAACCATACCCTATCTCCTTACAGTGCGATGCTTAGTTTGTATGATGACACACAGCTCTGTGTAGGGGTGTTTTATTGACTGCTGCTAGACTCCAACACTAACAGTAATCAATAAATCCTATGCTTCCAACAATGGTGAGGAAACTAGAAATTTGAAGGACTATATATGTGACTTTGTTATACAGAAGAGGAGGGGAGTAGAGACAACTGTATATACATTTCAAATTTGGAATGGGGATTAAGACAACTGTTTATATGGATGTAATGCTGTGCTTTTAGGAGAGGCATACATGTTTTTTGTAAAGGAGGGGTTCTGAACAGTATTCTTTATATATTGTATATATTCTGTCTAATATATAATAACGGAATATTCCGCCTCTGAAGTTCCTGGTCAATGGATCTCTGTGAGTAGGTCGTATCTCTGGATGGACCCCGCCAAGCGCATTCTTTTATGTCCCTGTTGGTCCTTGGATCTCTGCGTGCTTCCCCGTCCCCCTCTTCCCCTCGCGATCTGACCGCCATCGGAGTGCACAGGCTGGCGGAGTGCACAGGCTGGGCTGTTATTAAAATTTTCCATAGGCTGATTAGGTACTGTATATCTCAGTGTTCAGTTTTTACCCTCAAGAAGCAGAAACTCAAAACATATCAGGCATATACAGATACAGATGTTGGATTGTTGTTGGGGTCTAATTCTTGACCAGTGAATTATGATATGATATTGTAGTATATGTGCATCTTTGAGAGAAAATATTTATCGCTGGATATTTAGACTATTTTTTTAATGTTGTAATAATAAATTGTGCTTTTTTTTGTATGCATTTGTGCTGGTGCCTTAAAAGTCCCATCCACTCATCATATATTTTTCTTTGTATAGTCTGTATGTCTTGAAGTGATGGAGAGTGGGGACTGTATAGTGTATATGGCTGCTGTTGTGTTAGCCTGGGGGATAGTATGTGAGAACTGCACGCATCAGATCAAAAATCCGAACTTTTTAAAGCTTACTTTTATATTTCAGCAATGTTTGTGGATCCCCACTCTTAAAAGCCAGAGCCTTAAAGCACAAAATGTCATTTTTTTATCCCCAGAAAGCTAACATGAGAATTTCTACTATCTATAAACAATAAGCACAGATGACATTTACAGTATGGGTAATGCAACCGATACAAATTATGAAACTGGTGGGCGATTTTGCCTGAAACACATAGATAATGTTTCTTTATATATATATGAATGGTCTTATTAACTAAATCAATTGTCCTTTAAAAAATCAATAACTAACACATTATGCTTGCCAATTCTCATACTCATAGCCTGCTACTGAGACCATCGAATACCCCACCCCAATTTAATTACATGCACGATGTGGAGGTGCCCTCAACCTGCAAGATGTCTGCAAACAAAAAAATTCCGAAGCACAGTTAAATTTCACAAGAGATAATTTGTATGCCTTTCTATAGTTTTCTTTAGTTTCCCATTACTCAATTATTATTTTTCTCTATTGTATATTCTTATCAACTCCTCTGCCACTTTTACCCACCCTCCAATCTCTTTTCTCCATTCACTTAACTCCTCACACAGCATTTTATTTTCCTCATGTTCTGCCTCCATTATCTTCTCCCATCCAATTTCCTCTCTCCTTCTTTCCTCCCTTCTCCTCACAATCACCCTTTTATTACTGACCTTTTACTTATCTCATTACACACAATGGAGCCATAATTAACTGTTACCAGAGAGAAGTGGGGCAGTCCTCTAGGACTGGATACATTTAGTTTGTGACAGTTTATTTGACTCAGGAAAAATGATTGCATGGTCCATGTTTGGCTGGACTGGGGAACCACAACCAGCCTTATGACTGGATGCCATCAGCCTGCCCCAGATATACCCTTAGAAAGGGGGGTGGAGGTATATAATTGGTTGTGTTGGATATTTTCAGTTGATTATTACTAATACTATCTCACCATGATAGGCCAGCACTGGAGGTGTCAGATTTTGATCCTTTCAAGACCCGCACTGACATAAACATGCAGGTTCGGGAGACCCAAGCATGTATGCTGAAAGAGACTCTGTCACGGGCTCAACAAATTTTCAAATAAAAGCATGGAAAAATGAAATATTTCAATGCTTGCTTTTTTATCTTTCCATTAATGATTTTTGTATTCATTTGCAACGAGAACTTGGTAGAAAATGTGACTACTGCAGGGGTGTTAATTCCTTAGCACAGCCTCTTCTTTCCTTGCACGTCATGGCTCTCTCCTCTTCTAGATGTGTCTAACTCCCTGTGCTGCCCCAGCTCCTCCTCCTCTCACTTCTCTAAATAACCTTTCATGTTGCTGCTGGGGGAGGATGTAGGGGAATACTAAACAGTGTCACTTGAGATTGCTGGGGCTGCAGACATCACATGCAAGATGGCAGCACCCACCAGCAGGCTTTTAGACAAGGGAAGCTTTTTCAGGTAAATAATATGCATAAAATATGTTAAATGCACATATAATCCTACGGGAAGTTTTGTGGAAATGTTCTAGCACCAGGGTATTTTTAAATAAAGATCTTTTAAAGGCTAACTCCACAATTTGTGCCATACTACTCATATATTTAGGGTGTACCATGTAACATAATGCAAATGGCAACCCCTCCCCATCCCCAAAAAGCCTGTCCCCTGTGAAAGTGTGCAGGGGTTCTTCTCCCCTCGCAGTCGAACTACAAGTCCTGTCTGCCACCCTGGCAGAGAGACTTGTAGTTCTCAATGGAACATGAGTGCACTGATTACGGTGATCATAGTCAGTTGACACTTTCTCCAGCTCTACCACTGAAAGTCTGTACCTTGGTATGGACAGGGAGCTGGAGGAAATCTGTAAGAGCATTGCAGGCTGATTTGCAAAGCAAAAGAATACTTTTTCTTTGCAAAATGTGCATTTATAATTTTTTTGCACAAGGACTTACCATTTCAACAATTATGTTGAGCCCACATTTCAAACCTCCCTGTCATGCATATTGCTGTCTTAAGATTAGGAGGGAGGGGAACAATGAATTATATAAGGGGCAGAGTACAGCCCAAACTATCTTTTTTAAAGAGAACAATTATGAACAATTGCAATGCTCTCATATTTTACAGAGCCTTTAAAACCACCGGGGGCAGAATTCACATGTGACAAATAAAGCACTGCAGTCCACAGTTGTCTTTATAGAACCACCACTGCCATCTTAACAAGAGATATTTGTTGTTGTTCAGTCGTGTCTGACTCTTCGTGACCTCATGGACCATAGCTTGCTAGGCTTTTCTGTCCTCCACTGCCTCCCAGAGCTTGCTTAACTTCATGTTTATTGTTTTGAAGATGCTATCTATCCATTTTTTTTCTGTCATCCTCTTCTCCTTTTCCTCCCATGTTTCCTAGCATAAGGGTCTTTTCCAATGAGTCCTCTCTTCGGATTAGGTTGCCAAAGTATTTGAGTTTCAGCTTCAGAATCTGTCCTTCCAGTGAATATTCAGGGTTGATTTCTTCAAGATTGACTGGTTTGAACTTCTTGCTTTGCACGGACTTTTAAGAGTCTTCTTCAACACCACACCACACCAACACCAACACCACAGTGTTCAGCCTTCCTTATGGTCCAACTTTCACAGCCATAGGTTACTACAGGGAATACCATAGCTTCGTCTATGTGGCACTTTGTCGGTAGGATGATGTCTCTGCTTTTTATAATATTATCTTTGTTTACCATTTCTTTCCTCCCAAGAAGCAAGTGTCTCTTAATTTCATGGCTACTTGGCTAAAGAGATATTTAGTAAGGCAAAAAAAAAAAAACTGTGTGGTAATAAAGAACTGGCAATTAGAAACATTTGTTTTATTGTTATGACTGTGCAACCTAGCTGGCTACTGTGGATTACTGCATTTGTACATCGTCCTTGTTCTTCAAACTCTCTTACTCAATAATACCATATGTATGAGAAGAATTCTCTACACTGCAGAATGTTGCTGTCTTACCTAAATGGGCTTACAGAGGCTGAGCAGCCGGTGAGAGCTCACGCTGGGTCTTGAGTAATCTAATAATAATGGCAGAGTTACCAGATTGCCAATCTGAGCCAATTAGGCAGTCACGGCATGCAATAAACACAGCTAAGGAACTGAAGACCACACAGAGGTAGTTAGGTTCTGGCACCCTGTATACAGCTCCAAAGCTGGAGTTCTAAATATTATCCAATGAAGAAATACGTATCACAATGTGCTGACAATGCTCTGGGTATAAGATAAAATGGCAAGCAGCCCCTAGCACCTCTAACAACTAAGCAGTTGGCAAAGAGGGAAAGGGAGGGGGAGAAAATTTTGCTTAATAAAATGACGCTGAGGATGGACTGTTTCATGTTAATTCTTGCACTCTGTGGACAGGCGATGTTTGTAGAGATTATTAGTATGAAGATTGTCATGTCACAAGCTCTTCCTGTCGAGCAGAAACACCTTTTTTTTTTTTTTTTGCACAGTTAACTTGCTGAAATACTGATGAACAGCCATCTGTGCATACAGTACTAACCACCATGCCGTTCGTTTTATGGCTTCTATTTTTATAATACTGAAGCAGCCTGTACTAAGGTATCTGCAGCATGCAACAACATCCATGTTCTTCATGCTCTGTTTCCAGCATTTTCTTGCATTGCGAGGAGAGAATTAGTCAAACGCAGCTGATCATGTTGGCTTTATGTGTGTAGTTACTGGATGCTGTTAGCAAAGACAATGAAATATGACTGCAGGGGGGAGCCATTTTAAGGCGTGATCCACACAATGAAACAAATATGCTCTTTTTAGGTCAATCCATTGATTTTAGTACATTTAGCCATTATCAACTGCCATTTTTATTCTATTACAACATACACAAATGCAAGCTAGATTACAGGATTGGTAACATTAGCTTTCATTAATTGCTTCTTTTATTCATTAGGCCTTGTGTATGAAAACATTAGAGCCTATTTACATGTGTTCGTTTTCATGCAGCAAAATCTATGCATTTTTCTGTATGAAATGCATGACAAGTAAAAATCCCATTCTTTCCTTGTCATGGTCTACCAGCCACAGTCTACATCTATGTGCTGCCGTTTAGTTTGAAAGACAAAAGGAAACTATATGGGCCTAGTTACACCTAAACATGTACGTTATCACGTGCATTGTATGTATACAGAACAGTGTGAATCCTGCAGAAACCAATCAGATTCTGGCTTGATTGTTCTTTGTTGCAGAGGTGGAACAATGATGCAAACTGATATTAGAGGCGATTCAGTTCGCATTGTGCGCTATACAAGTATTTCATTCATTCATTCATTCATTAGCAACGTACAGTTCTTTCAGACTCTCACGTATATGTATGCATACATGATGCATGTTAACCCACTGTACAAATCAAAAATGTAGGAATTATGGAACTAGACACTGCATACCTGCAGCCCAGGATGGCTATGAATGTGGCCCAACACAAAACTGTTAACTTACTTACAAATGTTGATTTTCTTTGGAATTTTTTTGTAAAAATGTGTTTACTTTGGACGCCCTAGGTGTCTAATTTTCTACTCCAAAATTATTGGAAAATATTATCCAGTATACACTGGCCAAATAGTACAACTACTCTGAGGCCAAGGAACAGTGTCCTAATACTATAGGCAGGGCAGCCATCAGAAATTTTGGGGCCTCTTACACAGCTTTAGGCCCCCCGGCGCCTGACCCCCAACATTGTCCGAAAATGTGTGATCTCCTCATGTTTCCTTCTCCTCTCTTCAGCTGTTGAGCGGGGGGGGGGGGGGGGGGAGTGCTGGCGAAAATGTGTGAACTCCTCATGTTTCCATCGCCTCTCTTCAGCTATTAAGCGGAGGGGGGAGGTTGGTGCCGGCGAAAATGTGCGATCTTCTCGTGTTTTCTCCTCCTCTCTTCAGCTGACATCTGATAAGCACGGGGGGATGACGGCCGGGCCCCTGGGGACAAGCGGGCCCCTTACATGTGTAATGTCTGTACCCCCCTGATAGCGGCCCTGACTATAGGGGGTCATTGTCCCACCTCTACCTTATAGTGGTACTCTGCCTATAGGTTGTACAATCTTCTTGGTCTCAACATGTTAGTCCTGTCCTCCTATAAGTTATCTGCTATGCACTGTAGTTTTTCTATGGGTATTTCTGCCCCTAGACTTTAGCTCTGTTATATTAATGCAGTGTTTCATGGTATAATACGTTGTTAGTTTATTTTACATTCTTGTCTGCATTCATTTTGCATGTTTCTGCTGATGGTTGTCATCAAGAATGTGATGCCATGTCATACTATTATGTTCTGTCACTAAATAAAAAAAAAAAAAAATGCATTTACACTTAGCGAACACTTGTGGACAAAGAAAAAATGGACAGTGTCTTCACTGGACTTTTATACGTTTTATCTTCCAAAAGAAAATATCCAACTCTTCACAATCACGCCTTTTTCTTTTCCCAATTTACTTTTATAATAAAAAATATTACAAAAAAAAGATTTAGTATTCAGATAGGTACATTATATATATCAGTGATTATTAACTTGTGATCTGCCTGACTTTTTCTGCTCATTGTTAGTGTATTTTATGTGTGGCCCAAGACAATTTCTCTTCTTCCAATGTGGTCTTAGAAGGTCAAAAGTTTGGACACCCCTGGCATACATGTTTTGGATGAAGAAAGTATATTACCAATGAGGATGGGACTCCTTACTGGCATATATGAAGCCTGCGACTTGCCAAGTAGCCACTTGCAAGCATAAGATCTACTCTAAGGGGTTGATTCACTAAAGGAAAATAGGCTGTTCACTTTGCAAGGGAATTTTCCACAGAGCTTAGTGAATGTGGTGAAATTTCACTTCACAACGAATACTCAATCATGTGCAAGGAAACAAAAACAGCATTTTTGCTTGAAAATGGTTGGATGATGAAAGCAGAGCTTTACCTCATTCACTAAGCTCTTGGAAAATTCTCTTGCAAAGTGCAACTTCCCTTGCAAAGTGAACAGTCTATTTGTCTTTAGTAAATCAACCCATACGAGTATTTCACTACTGGTTTTAATCTAGCTACATTGTTTAAAGTCCAGCCAAAAAGTGAAATCAATCAAGGAGATGCTAATGATTTCCATGAAATTTTACAAAAATGTTCAAAGTCAGAAAGGTTACACTAAATGCATGATGTTGTGATGTGTAACCTCTAAGGCTGCAAAGTTTATGCAGGTAAGCAGTAGTTTTGTCTTGGTCATACATGTTAAAGCGATATTAAAGCCTTTTTTTTTTAAAATAACAAACATGGCATACTTACCTGCTCTGTGTAACAGCTTTGCACAGAGCAGCTCAAACCCCCCCTCTTCTTGGGTCCCATGCTGGTGCTCCTGGCTCCTCCCTCCTACCGGGGGACCCCACAGTACTATGGGGGCACCCAAGCAAATGCACTCTGAGCAGCAGCTCTGTGTGTGACTGTGTCCATCTCCTGATTGGCTCACTGGCTGTGATTGACAGCAGCGAAAAGCCAATGAGGCAAGGCTCCCATGGACATTGCTGGATCAAGAGGGGGCTCAGGTAAGTATTAGGGGACTGCTGCACACAGAATATAGAATAGAATGCATGAAGGTAAAAAAACGTCTGCCTTTACAACCACTTTAAGATTCCTCCTTTCAGACTAAACAGCATGAATAAATATATCTGCAGTTCTGGCTATTGTATTCTGACAGCCAACACCTGAGGCTGTCAAAATACCTTAACAGTGGCTACAGCGGATTGAATGCAGTAGCTATCCAGCAGAAAATCCCCCACCTAGCTCCTTCAACTAAAAACAATAAAAAAACAAATTTTTGTTGAACCTGGTGGTGCTGACAGGGTCACCCACGGAACAAATTTCCTGTTGAATTGTGTGAAATTAAATCCATGTATGGGCAGCTGTAGAGAGGACAGGGCTTGAACCAGTGAACACAGTTTTGCAGCTCTGATTAATGGTTATTCAGCAGACTAGATTACCATAAGAAAATATGGATTTAGCTACAAGATCAGCCAGGTATGAAAATGAGATAACATGCAGCAGGTAGGCTCTCTATCTCTCTCGCTCTCTCTCGGGTCATTTTAAACGCAAGAGCTTTTCATGTTTGACTGGCATGTACTTTGAAGTATTATTAAGGTTTAAAATACATTCAGTATACATAACAATACCATTCCTTCCAAAAAGAAAAAATTAAAATGACAAAATCTTAATTGGCAGCAATTTACCTGTTGTGCTTTAATCATTATGGGGACACTCTGCTTCATGTAAAATGTCTTCTCCATAATTGTCCCTGTTTTTATTTTTCTCTTCTGTGTCCTTTGATACTAGAATGCTAGCAGAATACTAAGCTGCAGCGACAGTTTCATAAAATTTCATAGTAAATTAGAAAAAGGATGACTCATGAAAATATAATTTCATGCATATGAATAAAAGGCTATTATGCAGATTGTTTAAATGTCAAAACAAAACAGAAAACGAAGTTAACTTTACAGATCCTTATAAAAGTGCACTGATTTATGAAGGAATTGCATGCCTTATATGGAGCATCACACAGCTAAGGAAAGCAGACTCTGCACATTAGACTCAATTAAATTTAAGCAGAACTATTTTTTTTTAAATCGAAACACTCTAAATTTGCAAGTTAAAAATAGTGCAGGTGTTCTGCCGTATAGTGTCCGGCCATCATATAGCGTCCGCCCCGTACTGCGCATGCGCAGTACGGAGCAGACGAAGCTTCGGAAAATTTCCGAAGCTGAACGGCGCCTGCGCCGTGAGTGGAGGTGGTAGCCCCACCATCCAAGCGGACATAGGGTTGTGAGTATTAAAGGGCCCCTCATGGGCGAGCTTTGCTCGCCACGCTTCAGGCTCGGCCTCGCTGCGCTCGGCTCTTTTTTATTCCTACTTTATGTCCACTTGGATAGTGGGGATAGAACCTGGACTCACGGCGCAGGCGCCGTTCATCCTCGGCAATTTTCGGAATCTGTGTTGCTGTGTACTGCGCATGCGCAGTACACAGCGGACACTATCCGATGGAGGACGTTATTAGACAAGACACCGGCAAGCACACTTCCAAAACTTGACATGTCAAAGTCACATGACTGGCTCTCCTCCCATCATTGGGCTCTCTCTTCTCCTTTAAAGTGGTTGTAAACCCTTACAAACCGCTTTGACCTACAGGTAAGCCTAGATTAAGGCTTACCTGTAGGTCCAAGCAATATCTTCTAAACCTATATGGTTTAGGAGATATTTGCCCAAAAACGCGGGAGTGACGTCATCGCGGCTTCGACAAATGACAGCGGCGGAGCTGCGAGACCCCACCAACAAGATGGATGCGGCGGACTACAGGGGACAGCGGCGACTTCGCTGGCTCCTGTGTCAGGTAAGTGACACATAATGGGCTACTATGCGATGCATAGTAGTCCATTATGCTTTGCCTTTGCAGGGAATGAAAGAGGAAGTAAACTCATCAGGGTTTACTTCCTCTTTAAAGCAGACCTTCAGTCACATTTTACACATTACATAATCCGTAACCCTCCCCTTCCCTTTTACACATTTGAAATGCGTTTATTTTTCAATAGGTACTGACAGGGCTTTTTTTCTCTGAAAATAAGTACAGGAACTCAATCACGACCCCCGCCCCTTAAAAACACCCTCCAAACTGCATCAAATAGTGGGTGTGGTCAAATTTTACTAACAGTGGGAGGGTCTTAACAGGGTCATTAAATACTAGGAGTGCATTATGTACAGAGTACAGAGTTCAGGGAGGAGGTTACTCACAGACTGCAGAGTTCAGAGGTGCGCTACACACAGAGTGCAGAATTCAGCCTTCTTCCACAGCTGCTTACCTCTACGTCCCCCATTCACATCTCACGTTTACCCATCTTCAGCTCTGACTTCTGCATGCAACCCCTCTCTACTGCCCTTCTCTTCTCCCCATGTCCTTAAAAGCTCCACCATCTTCTACGTACTGTATCTTATTTTTGTTGCTGTATTAAGCTGAAGCACCCAGAAAGCTCTAGTACCTCCCTTGGCTCCACCTCTCTCACTTGTGCCGAGATCATCATGTGGCGATGTTGGCATTTGCACTACACCCGGGTACCTGCATCTCCCTCGCCCCAATCCTTCACTCAGTGTGAGCCACTCAGAAGATCAGATCTGTGGGAGCTGTTGGGGGATGAGCAATCACTTGTAAGCATAGACGTTTTTAAGTAATAGTACTGAGCAGGGAGCAGAGGGCCTAAACTGGGTTCCACCACGTTCCAGCTGAAAAAACGCCCTGGGTACTGAAGCACTCACAATTCCTTGTCTAGGTAACAATGACATAGTCCTTTGTCCAACCCCACCCGCAGCCTTCTTAGATCACGCCAAACATCATAGGAGGCTACAGTCCAGTCTCCCCAAGTCAGCCAATCTCATGCATGCGCAGCAGGGCAGGCTGGGAGTTATCAGGAAATCACAGCCCACTCCTGACCCCAAGATGGCAGAACAGGAAAGAAAACAGCAGTGAGGACTTCAGGCACTGGACTTTCTGAGTTGGAAAGTTTGTGTTTTTTTTAATTCACCAGCTACAGTACTTGTAGTTGCTGACTGTAAAGCTGGCCTAATGCCCTGTACACATGGTTGAAATTTCAGACGGAAAATGTGCGATCGGATCCTGTTGTTGGAAAATCGAATTGTGTGTGGGCTCCTTTGGACTTTTTCCATCGGAATTTCCGACAAAGTTTGAGAGCAGGATCTAAAATTCCAATTGTGTGTAGCCAATTCTAACGGAAAAAGTGCCACGCATGCTCAGAATAAATTAAGAGACCACAGCTATTGGCTACTGGCCCGTTTATAGTGCCGACGTACGTTAAGAACGATCAGATTTTCTGACAACTTTGTCCGACCGTGTGTATGCAAGACAACTTTCGCACAAAATCCTTCTGAAAAAATCTGATGGATTTTGTTGTCGGAAATGTCCGACCGTGTGTACAAGGCATTACACTGCATATTTCAACTGGACTAAATTCACTACATGGTTGGCACTGTTGGCCCCCTACTGACTGTCATTTTTTAACTGAAGGAACATTTTTCAGCTTAACAGCAGCTGCATCCAATCAATGGCTGCCAAAATACAAGCACAGCAGGGGATTTGCCCATCCATGCAGTTTAGCATGCATAGAGGAAACTGATGGCCATTTTTCCTTTATTGAAAACCAGGTGAAGTTCCTCCATAAAGCCTTGTGCACGCTACTAGCTATTTTTTTTTCAACCCATCAGGTTGAATGAAATAAAAAAATGCAGCTCAGGTCAGAGCCGCTGTACTAACAATGCAATTTTAGTACAGCGATCTCCCTCGCTGTGCTATTGTGTTCTGACGGGGGGGCTTCCCTCCAGAGCACTCCAGTAAGCGCTGAGCAGGGTGTCAGACCTTTTTCAGTCAACGGCCAGCTTGCCATACACACGGCTGAATGCCGCCCGACATTTGGCCCGTGTGTACTAGGCTTAAAGAGGAAGTAAACCCTGATGAGTTTACTTCCTCTTTTTTTCCCTGCAAAGGTAAAGCATAATGGACTACTATGCATCGCATAGTAGGCCCATTATGTGTCACTTACCTGACACAGGAGCCAGCGAAGTCGCGCTGTCCCCTGTAGTCCGCCGCATCCATCTTGCTTGTGGCGTCTCGCAGCTCCGCCGCTGTCATTCGGCGAAGCCGCGATGACGTCACTCCTGCGCATGCGCACGGGAGTCGACAAATGCGGCAGCTCCATTTTTGGAACTGGCGCGTTCAGTGCGCCTGCGCGCCGCTGTCTACGGCGCATGCGCCGTAGACAGCGGTGCCCGTTTTCGGGCAAATATCTCCTAAACCATATAGGTTTAGGAGATATTGCTTGGACCTACAGGTAAGCCTTAATCTAGGCTTACCTGTAGGTCAAAGTGGTTTGTAAGGGTTTACAACCACTTTAAAGCGGTTTGGTACCTAAAAATTAAACTTCATATTATTAAAATCACAAGATAGAATACTTACCTAAATGAACCCTGAAAAAAAAAAAATATTCTTTACTTACCTTTTATTTCAGATGTTTCTGCTGACTTCCGGGTTGTCCTCCCGTGGGAGTAGGCGTGGTTATCGTCCTCGCAATGGTCCCTGGGAAATTTCTAAGCTATTTCCCAAGAATCCATGGGGGGACAATGAAATTGCGAAATCTCGTGAGATTTCATTAGGACGCCGGTCACGTGACGAGGGCGTGTCCGAATTTGCCATTTTTAAAGTGGGCAGGCAGCTGTATCTGCCATTACCACTGCTATCACTGAGCATGTGCGAGATGGAGCGAAGCATGCTGGGAGCCGAGCGTCATCGATATACAGGAAGTAAATGCCTGTGGGCTTCAGACGCCCACACTTAAAATGGAAAACACCAGAGCACTTTTTTAAAAGTCATCCTGAGGAAAAGAATCGTAGCGCCGGGGGTCAAAAAAACGCCAGACGTGGATGCTAAGCGAAGGTAGCAGTCGCCCACCTGTGGCACAGGTAAGAAAAAAAAAAAAAAAAGAGCGGAATCCCGCTTTAAGCAGAGAGAACTCCGTGAAGCTTTACACCACAGATGGGCAGCAGTGTGCGTAGTACAGCATAATGTAACAGACAAAAAAATACTACAGTACTCTCTCTCCATTATAAATCAAACCCCCTATGTGTCCTATGACTTTTTCAGGAGGTTTCCCACTGCTGTGCAGGACCTAGGATTCTCAATGACCTCTTGTCTTGATTTCTGATGGCTGCACAGCTCAGTAAGTCAATATATTCCAACATTTGCATAGGGGCAAAGACCATAATTGCACAGCACAATGTGGCTTCTCCCAGTATTGTTCCTTCTTATGTGATAAACAGCGGCATTTAGTAAGACAAATTGCTGATGAAGGAGCACAAGAGATGCAGCATTGGGTGGGGATAGAAGTATCATAATACATGTGCAATTCCTGGCAAAGAGTACAAAATATTTCTACAGAGAACACAGGGCTCATTCACACTAGCCCCTACGGTGCCATTAAACATATGCTTATTAGAGAGGGTTGTGTCACACATTATTGTCCAATAATGATCCGGTTGCTTAATGCACCACAACAAACTAAAATGCAAAGGATGTCACAATGCACACTAGTGCATTGCTATAGGTTGAGCTGCACTACAATGCAAGTACATTGGGAAGGTGCATAGAGGTGCTATTCAGAATGCATGGTGTGGCTTTGCACCAACATATGTATAATATATGCGTAAAATGAGAAGGAGAAGGTGCAGGAGCTGGAATATATTACACGTTCCACCCATTTGTAGGGTGCATGTTCCAAAAGGTGAACTTATCCTTTAAGCTTTACAATCAAAATCAAAAAAGTACACTATTACCATTTGCATACACACTTTGCTAGAAAATGCTAGATAGCGTGTGCATGTGTGTATGTATGCATATTTGTAGCACCCTTTTTGTCTTGTATTGAATTCCTGTCACTAGTTTGTATATTCAGCATTCTTTCACATTATTGAGTAATTTCCTTGGCTTTACTTCAAGAGTCATACAAACAGAAAGAATTAGCAAAACAATATGTACTTGTTTATTTCGAAACAAATAAAAACCTCAATAAATGCTTGCTGAGAAACAAAATGGCTGACTTGCTTGTTTTTTTTTTTAATTCCTTCTTCTTCAGTTGCAGTTTGTTCTCCTAAAATAATTACGGTACTGTATGAAGTTGCCCACTATTCCAATGTAAGAGATAGCAACTCCTTTTTACGGCTCATATTCCATTTAACAAGGAAACTTGAAATTGTTTTAACACCAGTGATTCAGCTTGATACATAATTCAGATAGTTAACAGTACTAATCTTCTTATTTGCAGAGAAGGATGAAAAATACGCTAGAGCTGCAGACAGTGGAGGAGTGCAGAGACCTTTTGGACTGGCAATGCTAAGGAATGTCTTGATAGTCACACAGTCTAATGTGTAATCACAGCGTATCACAGATTACTGACTGATCTGTGTAATTACAGCATGATGAGAAGAGGAGGGAGACGAGGGAGAAGCCAAAGAGAAGGGAGGGTAGCGGAGACGGGAAGTAAGTCACAGAGGGAAAGGTACAGGTTTTATACAGAAACATAAAAGACAGAGATGAGGATTAGTGAGAAAGGTGTTGGTAAATACTCTAATAATAAAATAGGGTTTCTAGAGAAGAGAAAATTACATTTGGCTGGAGAGACACAAGAAAAAATGTTTTATACAAGAGAGGTAAACAGCACAGATGATGATAAATGATGGCGGGAATACAGAAGAGGCTTTCCCTGCAGGGGTGACCCAGCAGACGATTCAGGACACATGTCACCAGGCTCTGTCTGGTTGGGTGACACAGCCTAGAGCAGTGGCACTTTGCCCCTAATCTGAGCTGCCATATGCCACTTACACAGCAATGACAAGGACATCATGCCTGACATAAGCAAAGAGTAGTAAAAGGGCACGAGGGATAGACAAGGGACAGGAATACATAAACAGGCCAAAATGGTTTCTAAACTATTCAAGGGTACTGATAATAACTTGTGTGACAGACCTAGCTGGGACAGAGGCTTTTGAAGGGGACTGATTATGGGCCCTGGCATTTGGGAGAACGGTGCTCTTAACCAATACACAATGTATGGTCACTGTAGTTTATCTTTTCCTTTCTTTTGTTCTTCTTCCTGTATGCTTTATACACTCAAGACTGATACAGAATTTTATACAGAATTGTATATCGTCGACGATACTATGTTATTATACAGTCATGGAAAAAAGTATTTGATCCCCTGCTGATTTTGTACGTTTGCCCACTGACAAAGAAATGATCAGTCTATAATTTTAATGGTAGGTTTATTTTAACAGTGAGAGACAAAATGACAACAATATCTAGAAAAACACATTTCAAAACAGTTATAAATTGATTTGCATTTTAATAAATGAAATAAGCATTTGGTCCCCTATCAATCAGCAAGATTTCTGGCTCCCAGGTGTCTTCTATACAGATAATGGGAGTGCTTCTTATCTCAGCTTGTTACGTGTATTAAAGACACCTATCCACAGAAGCAATCAGATTCCAATCTCTCCACTATGGCCAAGACCAAAAAGCTGTCCAAGTATGTCTAGGACAAGATTGTAGACCTAGACTGGAATGAGCTACAAGACCATCGCCAAGCAGCTTGTGAGAAGGTGACAACAGTTGGTGCGATTATTCATAAACAGAAGAAAAACAAAATAACTGTCAACATTGCTCGGTCTGGGGCTCCATACAAAATCTCACCTTGTGGAGTTTCAATGATCCTGAGAATGGTGAGGAATCATTGACTACATGGAAGAATCTTGTCAATGATCTCAAGGCAGCTGGGACCATAGTAACCAAGAAAACAACTGGTAACACGCTACACCGTAAAGGACTGAAATTCTGCAGCACGCACAAGGTCCCTCTGCTCAAGAAAGCAAATGTACAGGCTCATCTGAAGTCTGCTAATAAACATTTGAATGATTCAGAGGAGAACTGGGTGAAAGTGTTGTAGTCAGATGAGACCAAAATCAAGCTTTTTGGCATCAACTCAACCCGTGTTTGGAGGAGGAGGAATTCTGCCTATGACCCCAAGAACACCATCCCCACTGCCAAACTTGGAGGTGGAAACATTATGCATTGGGGTGTTTTTTTTTGCTAAGGGGACAGGACAACTTCACTGCATCAAAGGGACAATGGATGGGGCCATGTACTGTCATATCTTGGGTGAAAACCTCCTTCCCTCCGCCAGGTCATTGAAAATGGGTCCTGGATGGGAACCAAGGCAACAAAGGAGTGGCTCAAGAGGTCCTGGAGTGGCCTAGTCAGTCCCCAGACATTAATCCCATAGAAAATATGTGGAGGGAGCTGAAGGTTCGAGTTGCCAAACATCAGCCTCAAAACATTAATGACTTGGAGAGGATCTGCAAAGAGGAATGGGACACAATCCCTCCTGGGATGTGTGCAAACCTAGCAGTCAACTAGAAGAAATGTCTGACCTCTGTGATTGCCAACCAGAGTTTTGCCACCAAATACTAAGTCACATTTTGCAATAAAGTCAAATACTTATTTCACTATTTAAAATGCGAATCAATTGATAGCTTTTTTAAATGCATTTTTATGGATATTTTTGTTGTTATTCTATTTCTCACTGCTAAAATAAACCTACCATAAAAAATTATAGACTGATCATTTCTTTGTCAGTGGGCAAACATACAAAATCAGCAGGGAATCAAATACATTTTCTCTCACTGTATATGGTACTTCTATGAATAAAAATGTATAGTTAAAATATTTTTTTTAACCACTTGAGGTCCAGGCCATAGCTACAGCGCGGACCTCAATTTCTAGGAGGCCGTCATAGGACGTCCTCCCCTTTGCACGCTCCCAGCGCGTGCCCTGCAGGGCGCACGCTGTGATCACCGTGTCACTGAGACTTGGGTGATCACCAATCCAGTCCTGGCCCCTTAACATGTGATCAGCTGTCAGCCAATGACAGCTGATCACATGATATAAACAAAAGCTTGGTAATTGTTTTTTTCTGACAGTGTGAGGAGAACAAAAAGCCGAATCACTGGCTTATGTTGCAGGGACATCGGTCCCGAAGAGGAAGGAGGCACATCTGCCTCCTCTGTGCCAACAGTACCCCTTGTCAGTGCCACCTGCCAGTGCCCACAGTGCCCATTAGTGCCACCTATCAATGGCCATTTGTGGCACCTATCAATGCCCACAAGTGCCACCTATCAATGCCCACCAGTGGTGCCAATCAGTGCCACCTAGCAGTGCTGCCTATCAGTGTAACCGATCAGTGCACATTATTGTCACCCATCAGTGCCCATCACTGCCACCTATCAGTCCCAATAGTGCCGACTCATCAGTGTACATCAATGAAGGAGAAAAATTAACTGTTTGTAAAATTTTATAACAAAATATAAAAAAAAATATAAAAGATTTTTTTTTAAATTTGGTCTTTTTCAATTTTTTTAACAAAAAATAAATACCACAGAGGTGATCAATTACCGCCAAAAGAAAGCTTTATTTGTGGGAAAAAATTATAAAAATTTAATTTGGGTACAGTGTAGCATGACTGCAATTGTCATTCAAAGTGCTTCAGTGCTGAAAGCTGAAAATTGGTCGAGACAGGAGGGGAGTTTAAGTGCCCAGTAAGCAAGTGGTTAAACTTGTCCATTAAAGATGAAGTACAGCCAAAACTTTGGCTGTACTTCTCATGTGGATTACTGGAGTGCAGTTTGTTCTGCACTCCTGTGACCCATTTTCAGCAGACAGCGTGCTGCAGCCCGCTGTCAACTGAAGTCAAAGAGCCGGTCCAGGCTTGGGCAAGAGTGCGACAATGAAGTTGGGATCTGCCCACATGCCTGGACCGGCACCAGGCTCAGCCTCTCAGTGAGGCGCTGAGAGCCTGAGACGGCTACTCCCGCCCCTCCACAGCTCCGCGCTCCAGTGAGCGTGGAGCGGGGGGGCAGAGCAGAGAGCAGTGACTGACCGTCACGAGCTCTCTGCTCAGGGAGCAGTGAGAACCGAGAGATCAGCTACATTTGATCGCTTGGTTCTCAGTGTTAAAGTCGGCGGGGGACAAATGCAGAATCAGACTGATGCTGCATCCACCTAGGTAAGTATGATTCTGGAAAAAGCTTAACCCTATACTTCTCTTTTAAAGCCCACCTGAACATTTGTCTTTTAATAGAAGTATGCAATCAAGCTGCATAAATCAAGCTGCGTAAATTTGTGAGTTAGTTTTATTTTTTTAAAGTGTTAGGGCTCTTTTCCACTTGTGGTTGGGGCAATGGGGGCTGTATAAACACATTTTAACTGCCCTTTCTCCCCCTTAAACTGCTAAGGTAAGTGGCAGAGGTGTACACATGCAGCAGCAAAAATTATCCTCCTTTTCACCTTCATTGTCAAACGAGACCCATTCAAGCAGATGGAGCTGCGCCACATGCATCCATGTACATTGGATACACAGCATATGGTGGGCAGCATTTACAGGATTAAAACAGGCAGAAAATAGGTGACATATCACCTCCTCACTGCCTGTCAAATGGCGCATCAATTTGCAGATGTGTAACAGTGACAACCACGTGTGTAAGCACAGCCTTACTGCATTACTACTTTGTGAAAGTGGACTGTGCCATAAATTGTCATGCCCCCTGTTTTTGTGATTGCAACAGAATGTAGAGGGCATGTTGGTCTACTGGAATCCGGTAGTTGTCAGAGTCTCTGCCATGTGGCTCTTCCCCCATCTCCACTTATAAAACCATTATATGAAAGTACTTAGGGAGGAAATTAAATGTACATATAACATTGTACAGTTAATTGTAATTTCTATCCACATTCCCACTGGATCATTTGACATCTTATTATAAGGTTTTGGTAAATCTAAAGGAAAATTGTACAATAAAATTGTAAACGTATGGCCAGTCTTACTGTGTTATTTCATGCATAGATCTGTATTTCCTTCTGGAAACATGTGACAGGTCACATGAACTTAGAAGATCTTATGTGATTTTGCTAAATTTTCACGATCAGAATTTTACAGATGTAGCCTGTACCTTTAAGAAACCAGTAAGTTCAAACCACATAGATGTGAGTAAAAAAATAAAAATTATATATATATATATATATATATATATATATATATATTTTTTTTTTTTTTAGAAAGAGATGCTTTGAAATGACCCTGCAGAGTTTGCTGTATGGGCAGTCAGAAGTAAATGGACTCCACTGTCTGTTTACACCCAGCTACCTATTCCACTCTGCGTATATGGAAGAGGACAGATTCCCTTCCATTTTTTTATGGGCAACCTGATCAGACCTGCAGGTCAACAGATGTAAACAGGCTCAAGTTCTTTCCTGACCATAGGGCCTTAGACTGGAGTGCCTCTGGATTTTGCATACTTTAACCGCTTGCCGACCAGTTGCCTTCATTATACAGCAGCAGGTTGGCACGATCCCGCAAGCCGTCATAGCTATACGTTGGCTGCTGTCTAAGTGGGATAGCAGACGCACGCCAGCTGCACTGGGGGGGGGGGGGGGCGACGGTCGCGATGATTGTCGCGAGCACGATAGGCAGAACCACAATCTGTAATTTCCTCTAGGTTAGTGCCCTCCCCCTACATTTAGAAACACACACAGGGAACGTAATTAACCCCTTGATCGCCCCCTAGTGTTAACTCCTTCCCTGCCAGTGACATTTTTACAGTAATCAGTGCATTTTTATAGCACTGATCGCTGTATAAATGTCAATGGTCCTAAAAATGTGTCCAAATTGTCTGATGTGCATAATGTCGCAGTCACGATAGAAATCGCAGATCTCTGCCATTACTAGTGAAAAAAAACTAACAATAAAAATGCCATAAATATATCCCCTATTTTTAGACGCTATAAGTTTTGCGCAAACCAATCAATATACGCTTATTGTGATTTATTTTACCAAAAATATGTAGAAGGATATATATCAGCCTAAACTGATTAAAAAAAAAAGGGGGGGATATTTATTATAGAAAAAAGTACAAAATATTGTGGTTTTTTTTTTCAAAATTGTCATTTTTCTTGTTTATAGCGCAAAAAATAAAAAACGCAGAGATGATCAAATACCACCAAAAGAAAGCTATATTTATGGGAAAAAAAGGATGTCAATTTTGTTTGGGTGCAGCGTCGCACGACTGCGCAATTGTCAGTTAAATCGACACAGTGCCGAATTGCAAAAAATGGGGGGCTGATGGTTGCAACTGAAAAAAGGTTGGAGTGAACAAAAGCAAAATATCCTATGTACATGCATAATTAAAATTAAAAATAAAAACAGCTTTTTGGGAATAACACTGCAGTCATTACATTTTCATGAAAAACTAAAAAAGCACGTGCAATAAAATCAAATTAAAAACCAAGTAGTAAAGATCCTTCTAAGAGGTGTCAGCGAATGATGTGAGAACGACAGCCATGAATGAACCATAGTCTGGTATAGAAAGTGTTACACAACGGTGATACTAATGTGAGAAAGACATAGAAAACTGAGAAATGACAACTTCTCACCTTTAATTAGCTAGAGTCACCAAGAGGGGAGAGAGCAGGGAAAACAAGGTGTGCAGAATGAGCACTTAGGAAGCAGACATTAGTGTGCAGGAAGAACACATAGCCAGACAACATGGAGAGCTCAGCAATATTTTACCAAGGGTGTAATTACAGCCCTCTGGGCTTCAGCAGAGATCTACGGCTTTGCTCTGGTAGAAATACTATATGGCATGACAGTGTAGCACGGTGTGGTCGAGGACACTATACTGCTGCCTCCGACAGAACACGGATACAAAGGCATACTAATTTTGCTGTTGCTACAAGCAAGCTGTTTTTGTTAGCATCATCAAGCTAAACATGCCAATATTTACTCTTTAAGTTTTCACTGTATTGTTAGCCAAATAACAGCAAACCTCAATATTTGTTCTTCGGTACTCATGCATGAATAATTTAACTAGCATTTTATAAGGAACACCAAACAAATAATACATTCAGTAATAAGGTTTGCATTTTGTGCTGGCAGAAAGGTAGCACTTCATCCACATCACATGCTCTAAAATAAGCCAAAACATTTGTGTGTACACTTATCATTGTAGACGGGTGGTTCTCAAACTATGCTCCCTGGACCCCCAGTGGTCTGAAGGTGTGTGCTTGGTAGTCCATAGAGCCGCAGATGTTTGTTTTGGGCATGCGTCAAGGTGTGAAGGGGGTCCTCCAATATAGTGGTTGTCAGAAATGTAGCACTACACGTCACATGCCTTAAAATAGGCCAAAAGCATTTTTGTGTAATACTCATCATTGTAGACGGGTGGTTCTCAAACTGTGCTCCCTGGACCACCAGTAGTCAGAAGGTGTGTGCTTGGTAGTCCAGGAGCCACAGCTGTTTGTTTTGGACTTGTGTCAAGGTGTGAAGGGGGTCCTCCAATACAGTGGTTGTCAGAAAGGTAGCACTACACATCACATGCCTTAAAATATGCCAAAAGCCTGATAATATGATGATATGAATATTTGCGTGTGCCCTAATCATGGTAGACAAGTGTTTTTTAAACTGTGCTCCTTGGACCACCAGTGGTCAGAAGATGTGTGTTTAGTAGACCATGGAGCCACAGCCATCTATTTTGGGGGTCCACCAATATGGTGGTTGTCAGAAAGGTAGCACTCCACATCACATGCCTTAAAATATGCCAAAAGCATGTAGGGAGGTTGCCCACTGTGTGTGTGTAGCTAGTACCAGCTGCCCATACCTGGGAAAAGGGGTTAATGTTTTGCTGCCTTTTCCCTGGTGTGTGCACTGGCTTTCACTGGGGTACAGCCAACCTCCCGTGTTCTATAAAAGGAAAGAGGTCTGGATCCTAGGGGGCTCCAGGGAACGCTTGGGGAAATGTATGAGGAATCTACGCTAAAGACTCTGCTATGGAATGCCGATTCGCTGGAAGAAACTTAGAATATGGACTTTTCTGTTGAGCACCTCTGTGCTTCAACTTTCCTCTAAGAGACTTTGCCTGTGAGGGTAACCTGGGGCAGCCACAGTTTGGTTTAGTTGGGAAGAAGATGTTACTGCATGTTATACATGTTCTGCCAAAAGTTCAGTAAAGTGTTTCAACTGCTCAAAGCCTGGTTAGATGTTACACAAAGAGTTTATGTGGGACCCTTGCATCTCTCTAAAGAACCAGGGTCTGAAGTAGCACATTGGGGTCTGTGGATATACTTGCAACGCAAAGTTTGCCTGTGAGTCTAAGAAGAGAAGAAGTTTCCATGGGTAACCACAAGAGGAAACAGCAACCAGTCAATGGCATTGTACCTGGTTGAGTGACGGGTCCCCTGGTAACGAGGGGGTTCAGTGCTCAGACTCTGTTTCTAGCTGTCTGTCTCTGCAAGCAAAACAGCGGCCTGCCTACCCCCCTATAAACCTGTTTACGATAGAACATTTTTGTATGCACTAGTCACTGTAGACTAGTGGTTCTCACACTGTGCTCCCTGGACTACCAGTGGTCTGAGGGTCTGTGCTTGGTAGACCATGGGGCCACAGCTATTTATTTTGTATATGTATCAATGTGTGAAGGGGGTCCTCCAATACAGTGGTTGCCAAAAAGGTAGCACTCCACATTACATACCTTAAAGGAGAAGTACAGCCAAAGCTTGAGTGCAGTTCATTCTGCACTCCTGTGACCCATTTTCAGCAAAGAGCAGGCTGAAGTCTGCACTCTGCTGACCTCACAGAGTCGGTCCAGGCTCTGTGTCATCACGACCATTGAGTTGGGATCCACTCAGATCCTCGGACCAACACCTGGCTCATGCTCACAGCGAGCTGCTGAGAGACCAAGCCGGCCGCTCCCACCGCCTCCACAGCCCAGTGTTCCAGTAAGTGAAGAGAGGGCAGAGCAGACATCGGCTGACAGTCACCAGCTCTCTGCTCGGGGAGCTGTGAGAACTGAACAATCGGCATGCTTGATTGCTCGGTTCTCAGTGTTAGAGGTGACTGGGAACAGATGCAGCATTGGACTGATGCTGCATCCACCTAGGTAAGTATAAACCTGAAGAAAAAAAACAAAAACATACTTCTCTTTTAAAATAAGCCAAAAGCCTGTGTCACTGTAGACTAGTGATTCTCAAACTGTGCTCCCTGCAACGCCAGTGGTCAGAAATTGTTTGGTAGGCCATGGAGCCACAGCTGTTTATTGTGGACATGTGCCATTATGTGAATGGGGTCCTCTCATACAATGGTTGTTGAACTACAATTTATAGGCATTCATCATGTGGTTTAAAGAGGAAGTAAACCCTGATGGGTTTACTTCCTCTTTTTTTCCCTGCAAAGGTAAAGCATAATGGACTACTATGCATCGCATAGTAGCTCATTATGTGTCACTTACCTGACACAGGAGCCAGCGAAGTCGCCGCTGTCCCCTGTAGTCCGCGGCATCCATGTTGCTTGTGGCGTCTCGCAGCTCCAAAGAATCACAGCGGCGCAACCGCGATGACGTCACTCCTGCGCATGCGCACGGGAGTCGCGCCTGGCAGCTCCGCCGCTGTCATACGGCGAAGCCGCGATGACGTCACTCCCGCGCATGCGCACGGGAGTCGACAAATTTGGCAAATCCATTCTTGGATTTGCCGCATTTAGTGCGCCTGCGCGCCGCTGTCTACGGCGCATGCGCCGTAGACAGCGGTGCCCATTTTCGGGCAAATATCTCCTAAACCATATAGGTTTAGGAGATATTGCTTGGACCTACAGGTAAGCCTTAATCTAGGCTTACCTATAGGTCCAAGTTGTTTGGAAGGGTTTACTTCCTCTTTAAACTATGTGCTAGTGTCAGCCAGTAATGTGAAGTTATTCCAAAATCCCCAGAAATTCCCACCTGGCTCTGAAGAAGACCACAAATAAGAAGAAAAGCATGGAAGCTTCTTGGAAAAGGTTGGAACCAAGAAGGAATAAGGAATGATAAGGATACGTATGGTTAATGAAATGGATCAGCAGGAATAGGAAATAATTTGATAGATACAGTAGGTGTTGAATAACTGGCTTTGTAATCATCCGCTGTTGCCAATTTTGAAGGTGCTTATTGAATTTGCACAATATTTGAAAAATGTCAGAACCTAATTCTGTCCCTGGAAATGAGTTGGCAAAACAAAGTATTCCAAACATACTGTTCCATTGCTATATTATGATAGGTTATGAACCACCTTCCCTGTAGATTATAGTTTACCGCCCATACTAACAAACTTTTACCATAAAATCAATCTGCATCGTAGAGTCAGTTTATTAACTGTGAGCAATACTCTGGACTCAAACAGTTGCATTAAAATGCAAAAATATTTAAATTATAATGTAATAAACATGTCATGATAGAACATATTACATTTTTTTGTGAAAATATTGGCAATTATAATGACACTAAAAATTATATTTCTAGTTTTAGTGTGTTCATTAAATTGAAATGAAAGGATTTTTTTTTTTAATCACTGTTCATCAGTAAACACAAATTTATGATAATGCATGGCTATAATTAATTCAAAGTTATACTTCCGTTTTAATGAGAACCAACCATGCCAACTGTATAAGCGTAAAGTACTATATATATACAGCCAAAACATTTTTTTTTTCATTTTGAATAGATTAAAAGGGGTTAGGGTTAAAAGAATTGTCCCACTGAAAAGATTTCCCTTCACTTCCTGTGCTGCAGACAACAGGAAGTGAGAGGAAATTTCTTTAAAGGGGGTTGAGCCCCCTCTTTATTAATTGCCATGGTAGCAAGGGCTCTCACTGGAAGATTTCCCTTCTGTTCCTGTTCTGGTGACAGTTTAAAATTGTGGATTTTCTCTCATTTTCAGTCTCAGAAACAGTAAACACCAGGACAAACAGGGAGGCTAAAGCACCATAACAGGAACACAAAAACAACAGTGCCTCACTACTACATCCAAAACTTAAAAAAAAAAATCTTGCCTTTAGATACCCTTTAAAAGATTTAAAAAACAATGTTACAGCAGTTATTTCCTACTGGATGTCAAAGGGCAGACAACATATACAAAGCCAATTCCTAAAGGGCTCTTGTGCAGCAAATTTGAAAGTTGTGGGAGGGGCGTTAAATTATTAAAACTATAAAAAATAATACTATTAAAGGAGAAATCTCAGTTCTTTTTTATTACAGTGTTCTGTAGAAATGCTGACAAGAGGAATGCATTGGGATATGAAGTTGACACGCCCCCTCCCTCTGTATTCCTCTTGCCAGCATGTGTTTCAAGAAGGTGCTTGGAGTCGGAGATAAGCACCCACTATCAATCTATGAGGGCAGAGGGCAGAATAGTAAGTGGTAGAGCTGCATGATTAATCGTTAAAAACCCACAATCTCGATTCACTCCCCTAACGATCTCTCCCGCTGAGAGTAGGCGATTCTTTCATATAAACAAGTGGAGAGATTATCTGCTCACTCAGCTGTCAAAAGAAAGTATCCCAGGCAAGCTGCCAAGTGTAGAACTTGAAACATTGTAACTAACTGCTTACTTCTTAGATCAAAGGGAAAGAACTTCTTGTGTAAACAAATAATCTGGGCAGTCTGCCAAGCTTTCAACCATGTGTAAATGCAGGAAGTTTAACCACTTAAAGTCTAAATCTTTTTCTGAAACTTCTTTCTTAAAGGGATTGTAAAGTGAATTTTTTATTTTTTTTAAAATAACAAACATGTTATACTTACCTCCACTGTGCAGCTCTTTTTGCACAGAGTGGCCCCGAACCTGCTCTTCTGGGGTCCCTCAGCGGCTGTCTCACGTAGGTGCTTCTCACGTTCATGCGAGCTCCCTCGCATGGTGAGAAGCATCTGCGGGCGCGCTCCCGTGATACAGCTGGCGGCTATAGCCGCTCGCTGTATCACACGGCCCCGCCCCCCCAGCGCTCCGCGTCAGTGGATGTGATTGACAGCAGCGCGAGCCAATGGCTGCGCTGCTTTCCATCCATCCACTCCAGCCAATCAGCGGCCAGGCTGAACGGTGGAAAGGACGTCGGGGGACGAGCGCAGGGACTTTAGAGGGGTGAGGTAAGTAAAACGGGGGGGCTGGGGGCGCAAGCAGTGTCAGATGTTTTTTCACCTATTTTTTGCTAGAAAATTACTTGGAACCCCCAAACATTTTATATATACATACATATATATATATATATAAAATCAGAGACCCTAGGGAATAAAATGGCAATTGCTGCAATATTTTATGTCCCACTGTATTTGCCCAGCAGTCTTTCAAATGCAATTTTTGGGGAAAAAATACACTTCAATAAAAAAAAAAAAAGAAACAGTAAAGTTTGCACAATTTTCTTTTTTGTTTTAATGTGAAAGATGATATGCCGTGAGAATCATGAGAGAATCGCGATCTATCTTCTAAGCAAAAAAAAATCATGATTCCTATTTTAGCCAGAATCATGCAGCTCTAGTAAGTGGAGATAAGTTTAGTAGGGTCTGAACGTCCCAATAATTTCTCCAAAGGTGGCACCTGAATTGGGTTATCTAGTGAGCCAAATTGTGTGCATACAGCATGGCGAAGCTGGTAGTAATAAAATAAGTAGGTACATGGCCAATCGAAATCCACATGCAACTGAAAGAAGGACTTAAAACCCTGTGCAGTAAAAATATGACAAGTACTTTACCCCTTTGGTAGACCACCTTTGTTGATCAGGCAAAGAATATAGTTCTGGCAAATTGGGGTTAAACCACAAAGGATTATTGGGGGATGATAACCACGAGCCAGTGAAAACTTTGGTCATTCTAAATTTAAATAGGGAGAGGGAGGTACGTAGAATTGTCACGCCTGGACTAGCCGGGGCACAACCCCTATAGATGAGATTAAGGAGAGTCTCTAAACAGAAAAAGGCTTTGCTTTAATTAAAGCCCACTCAGGAAACTGAGAAGTGGAGTAGGCTGAAATTGGTGTAAAACAGAGACAAATATTAATGTAAAGAAAGTATCATGAAACAACATTTTTTTTGTGTTTAAATAAAACAGTTTGCCGCTTCCTCAAAATGTTAATGAGATTCTAAAAACATATGAAAATATTGCTGTTGAAACTCATTAAAATAGTTGCATATAAAAGTTTGAAAGATGTATTTTAAGAAAATCTACATTTATTATTGAGCATACATCTGCCTTCATAAATACCTTAAACTGTCACTAAACCCACATCATAAAAAACTATCAATAAATGCTGTTTTAAATGCTGCTCATACTTACACAGTCACTATGGGATTCATTTTCTGAATTCTGCAAAAAACCTGGTTAATCCTGCTGTTCTCTATCTCCACTTTCTGTTCATGTCCCCAATGGAGTTGGGGATTTTGCAGAGCAATGTTGGTAGCTACTGCACATGCCCAGTTTTCAATGAGTTTTGAAGCTGAGGATTTCCTCTCTAACACTTCTAAGCAGCTCATGCGACTATATAGTCACACATGTGGGCGTATACACAGTGTTAAATGACAGCCCACTCCCTCCCTCCTCCTCCATGCCCACTAACCAGCTAAGCACAATGGGGGGCAGGATATTACATCTTGGTTGATGGAGGATTCTCCTCTCTGTTATTCACAACGTTATGTAACGTTGATTCTCCCTGTGGCGACCACGGGGCCAATGCGAGTGATCGGGACCGCAGGGCTACCGCGATCTCTTGTGGCACACCGAGAACCGGGTTCACTGAGGAGAGAAAAGATCAGAGTATGAACAGCGATCTGTCATCTCCCCTACACAGTCAGTTAGAACATACACACTGAGGGAACACAATTAACCCCTTGATCACCCCCTAGTGTTAACCCCTTTCCTGCCAGTGACATTTTTACAGTAATCAATGCATTTTTATAGCACTGATCGCTGTATAAATGCCAATGGCCCCAAAAATGTGTCAAAATTGTCCGACGTGTCCGCCATAATGTTGCAGTCCTGATAAAAATTACAGATCGCTGCCATTACTAGTAAAAAAAAATTAATAATAAAAATGCCATAAAACTATCCCCTATTTTGTAGACGCTATAACTTTTGCGCAAACCAATCAATAATCGCTTATTGTGATTTTATTTTTTTTACCAAAAATATGTAGAAGAATACATATCGGCCTAAACTGAGGAAAAAATTTTTTTTTATATATTTTTGGGGGATATTTATTATAGCAAAAAGTAAAAAATATAGCTTTTTTTTTTAATTGTCGCTCTTTTTTTTGTTTATAGCGGAAAAAATAAAAACCGCAGGGGTGATCAAATACCACCAAAAGAAAGCTCTATTTGTGGGAAAAAAGGACGTCAATTTTGTTTGGGTGCAATGTCGTAGAACCACGCAATTGTCAGTTAAAGCAACGCAGTGCTGAATCGTAAAAAGTGCTCTGGTCAGGAAGGGGGCAAAATCTTCCGGGGCTGAAGCGATTAAAACATTTTATTGATATCAATTATTTATTTTTACTCAGTATCCCAAATGCTGTTTTTTTTTCTATTTTGAACATGTTTCCCTTCAGACAGATTGGGAAAGAGCTCGGTCATGTGACAACTGTATATCGATTAGGAATAAGCAGGGCTGGACTTACCATTGGGCTTCACTGGGCTCAAGCCCATGGGCCCCGCCCGATAGCGGGCCCCGCCGAGATACATAGCCGAGTGTACTCGGCTTGGCTCAGCTCACAGTCACTCCCATTCCCGCCCTATGATGGACATAACACAGGGAGTGGGCGTGACTGTGAACCGAGCCGAGTACTCTCGGCTCCGCTTGGGACTGCAAGAGGATCCAAGAGCCGCCGAGAGGACCCGAGAGCCACCAAGAGGACCCGAGAGCCCTCGAGATACACAGGACTCTGTATCTCAGCGGCACCATTTTTACATTTCCCCCCTAAAAGTTTTTTCCTTAAAATTCCCTCCTAAACTTGTTATACGTCGATAAATATGGTAATGTATAGAAGGTAGGGCCCGAAAGTGACTCAAGCCCAGGGGCCCCTACCACCCTAAGTCCTGCCCTGGGAATAAGGTACTTAGCTTTTTTGTTTTGTTTTGTAATTAAAATAATTACAGTGCCATCATCCATATACAGAAAGAGAAGAGACAATGTCATTAAACAGTGTGTGGTTTTAATATCACTTTAAAAGCATTTAAAACCAGCCCCTTTGTACTTTAAATTTGTTTTATTCAAGACTTGCTGAATTCACTTCCCTTTTTTATACAACTTCCACATTACACAAAGCTGCACAGGATGCTTTTATAAAAAAAAAATACCTTTATCAAAACCCTTAAGTAGCTTACAATCTAATGTTCTTGCAGATATATACTACATATTTTCTGTAACATGTAGGTTTGGGTATTTAACCTATTAGTATGTTTTTATATTGTGGAAGAATAAAAAACCACATGGAGGAAACATGCATAAACACAATGAAAATATACAAACTTAGTAAAGATGGGGGCCTGACCATGAATGAACCCGGGATATCAGTACTGAAGGAGAACAAATCAAGAATTTTTTTTTAAGTGCTCGTATTGATAGGCAAATGTGGCGTACAATTGATATCAGTTTGAATTTGAAAGTTGCATTTGGCCTGCAGTTGACCTCTTTTTGGTCTGATTTAAACTGCTTTTGCATTTACATAGATTTGTATGGGGGGGGGGGGGGGGGGGGCGAAGCAGTTCTGAACAAAAACAAGCCCATGCAGATCCTAAGCCCCCATTCACAGCTGAGCATTTTGTAGATAAATGTCCTCCAAAATGCTCTACAACCAAAATCCCATGGTTTTTAGCTGTAGCTTACCTCCTGAAGTTCAGAAAGGTACATGAGCTACATTTGAAGCAGAATAGGGTGTTTTTGGCGTGAGAATGTGCAAAAAAGTGCAAAAACACATCAAATAGGTCAAAAACATGCGATCCTAACCCAAAGGAGCTCCTGTATAACAATTCACACCTAAAAACACACAAAAAAGTATCAAAACATGCAAAAACCTATGCTACACTTAAGTGAGAATGGGCGCTTATAGTGGAAGTAAACTCCCCTACCGTTTTCAGCCAAGGAAGCTGCCATCTTTGCCTCTGTTTAATCTTCAACTGGTATGGTGCTGCACATGTGATCAGTTATGACACCAGCCATTGGATGGTTTGATAGTTTGGCTGAGAGCACAGCCAATGTGCAGTTAGCATTCCAGGCATGCCTTTTTTTTTCTAACTGTTTAAATCGATGGGTTTACTTCCACTTTAAAGTTGGCATCTCCACATTTGTTATAACAATGCAGTCTTTCCACCCAAGAAAACCTGTGTGACAAAGTCCAGACACTCTGTTGGGTATCTTTGCCAAGAAGCCGCTTCCCAAGTCCTGGAATACGAGACCATTGGATCTGGCTATAGAAACCCCAAGGACCAGACAACACCAGTCTTGGAGTACACCAGTAAATGAACTGCTTTATTTTTGGAAACACACTGAATTTATACAGCAAACCACCAGATAAGGGCTACTCCCCTTATCTCAGACAAAGTTCACCTTACACAGTAGAGCTAGTCCTATTATAACAATGACCTCCTTAGACAGTCTGGCTCCCCCTATAGGACTAACTTGTATAAGAAGCCACAAGCAATTAGTGACCAGCTCTGGATAACTTAAGAACGCATTATAACACAGAGTTCTCCAGGCCATGGTTCTCCTGCAGCCCAAAGTCTGTGACATCGGTTGTCCCCTCTTCAGCCAGAGCCCAATGCTGAAGACATACTTTCTGGGTGGCTAAAGGAAAGTATACCTGTCAGATAAAGTGATTGTAAAAGGCAAAACATTTGTGTATAAATATAAAAAAAAACATAAATACTTTTTTTCCCCCTTTTTTTTTATAAGTGATCACATAATCTCTGTTTCAGCTGCATAAGAGCTGGGGGAGGAGAAGCAGCAGCACACGAACTCCCCAGTAAAAGGCTATGCATGGTGGGGAGTGCATGTCAGGGCAAGTCTGATCATTGGAGGAGAGAAGGCTGAGTTCCCATCATAGCTAGAGAACTGACCACATGTGCTCTCTTGCTTAGTGTGGTCAGTTTCTAATAAGAAAGCAGAAGGACTATCAGGAACACAAGGGATTTTACACAAAGGAAGCAATATAAATAGAGCAGGATACTTTTCTATACAAGTACATGGTACAGCAGTCACATATCAGGAATATGAAATGCTGGGGTAAGAAATACTTTAACAAAGCCTTTTTTTTTATCACAATCCTGAGATAACTTATGTTGCTGGACTGTTTTCTAACTGCCTGCGAAGCACGCTGAACTTTTGTCAGCTTCTTCCATTAGAGTTGAATATACCACTGAAGAACCTGTCATATAAGACCTGGGCATATGTGGCCTATACACAAACTGACTCTCATTATTCCACTATAGGAAGTCATTAAAATGGACACAGCTGAGCCAGTCAGCTTCACAACAAGTTACGACTGGGGTTATCCTTTTATTAAACTATAGCTCATCATACTATTGCTGCATTGACCCCCAATTTTAGGTGCAGTGGTTCATTTATTAAGCACATACACATTTGCTAACAGCGCAGCCAGCATGTTGTTTATTTTAGCCACGTTTTCTAATATCTCTCACTCGTAAATAAGCAAAAGTAATAAAAGATGCACAGTAGCAGACGGGAATTTTCCACGAAAGCAGTGTGACAGCTTGGCATGTAATCAGCAAGAGAATAGGGGGCAGAATGCGAGACTACAGCGATGAGTGCTGGCCAATAGGTAGCAACAATCATATTCCAAGAGCACAGCCAGGCATCTAATAGGCAGGAATGCAGGACCGGACAGTCACGTATAGCAACTGGAGCAAGGAGCTGTGGTCCATTAGCATTTCCTTCACACAAGGCAATTCAAATAAGGATGTTATGATTATAAATATATTATTTAGGGAAGAATTTATAAACCGATTATGCATAGGAATCATGCCTGGTTTTATCTAACACTGATAATGAATGTTAATATTTACTTGCAGGACAAGTTAAACAAGTTTTGTGTTAAATATTCCACTTCTGTTTCGTAACAACACACAAAACAGACAAAAAGTTAAGCACACATAAATAGATAAAAAAATGGATCGATAGAAAATTGGAAGCCCATAAAACCATAAATTATGAGAAAAAAAATACAGTATTTACAGTATCTCACAACTGTACAACTGTACCCCCATCCCTCACATTTTTGTAAATATTTTATTATAAACAACACTGAAAATGACACTTTGCTACAATGTAAAGTAGTGAGTGTACAGGTTGTATAACAGTGTAAATTTGCTGTTCCCTCAAAATAACTCAACACACTGCCATTAATGTCTAAACCACTGGTAACAAAAGTGAGTACACCCCTAAGTGAAAATGTCCAAATTGGGCCCAATTCACAATTTTCCTTCCCCGTTGTTATATGACTCGTTAGTGTTACAAGGTCTCAGGTGTGAATGGAGAGCAGGTGTGTTAAATTTGGGGAGTATAAACAACCCGTGCTAGAGAAAAGAGGGAAGTTTTGCACTTATTATAAGATAAGTGTACACAACATTATGTGCAAGGTGTAATCACTGGTGCAATGTAAACACAACAGTGCATAAATAATATAATGACAGTGGGATCACATAACATAAATCCTGAAAGATAAACTATTGTCAGTTCATCAAACTGTACAAGAGTCCTCTTATATAGAACAAGAGTGGCCAATCTTCTCATGTAAACCCTGGATCGAGGCAGCAAGGAAACCATTAACGGCAATCTGTTTGTCTGTAGTAATATCTGAGGATGCAACACTATAGATGTAAGGTGGATACTCTTACCAGAAATGTTGGACCCCCATGCCCTACGACAGTGGGTCTAAAGAGCTTGTTATCCCGGAGGATTAGATTTCAACTTCTGATGAAATGGATTGTGGTGTAGAATCCCCCTATAGGCGTCCTTGATCCCGGAAAGTGATGAGTGGGCCTGATAATCGCGGACCGATGTTTCCCACATTTGAGGGCGGTGATACCTCGGGAACCCAGTATATCCAAACTCCAATTACGTAAGCCCCCGTTGATGACCGCTTGTGTCGAAACGCGTCGGACATTACTTGCACCCCATATTTCTTTTTTCTTATCCAATTTGTCTTTTTTGTGATAACTTTTTATATTTGTAAAATACGTATATAGTTTTAATAAAACCAACCGTTTTTTTTTTACCTACACCATCCGGAGCCCTCTCTTTTTCTTTTTTCCTGTTATGTATGCCATCTGTATGAGCTCTTATTTTGAAATTGGAGTTTGGATATACTGGGTTCCCGAGGTATCACTGCCCTCGAGTGTGGGAAACATCAGTCGGCGATTATCAGGCCCACTCATCTCTATCCGGGATCAAGGACGCCTATAGGGGGATTCTACACCGCGATCCATTTCATCAGAAGTTGGAATATAATCCTCTGGGATAACAAGCACTTTAGACCCACTGTCGTAGGCCATGCGGGTCCAACATTTCTGGTAAGAGTATCCACCTTACATCTATAGAGTGTTGCATCCTCAGATATTACTACAGACAAACAGATTGCCGTTGTTGGTTTCCTTGCTGCCTCAATCCAGGGTTTACATGAGAAGATTGGCCACTCTTGTTCTATATAAGAGGACTCTTGTACAGATTGATGAACTGACAATAGTTTATCTTTCAGGATTTACGTTATGTGATCCCACTGTCATTATATTATTTATGCACTGTTGTGTTTACATTGCACCAGTGGTTACACCTTGCACATAATGTTGTGTACACTTATCTTATAATAAGTGCAAAACTTCCGTCTTTTCTCTAGCATGGGTTGTTTATACTAACTTAAAATTTGCCTTCTGGTTTTCGAGTTCATATTTTTTTTAGAGCTACATTTATTGTTTTCACATTTATTGTAACTTTGTTTGTTTGAGTGTTAGCAAGGTCTCTAACATCCACCAGCTCCGTGATGTTGTCATGGAGGAGTGGAAGAGGATTCCAGTGGCAACTGATGAAGCTCTGGTGAGCTCCATGCCCAAGAGGGTTAAGGCAGTGCTGGAAAATAATGGCGGCTACACAAAATAGTGACAGTTTGGGCCCAATTTGGACATTTTCACTTAGGGATGCACTCACTTCTGTTGCCAGCAGTTTAGACATTAAAGTGGTTGTATACTCGAATTTTTAACTTTTACCTACAGGAAAGCCTATAATAAGGCTTACCTGTAGGTAAAAAAATATCTCTTAAACCTGTACGGTTTAGGAGATATTCCCCTCGGTATGCGCCGCTGACTGCAGCGGCGCATGCGCACAAGGGGATTCTCGGCCTGAAAACCCGGCAGTGGCCGGCCGGCTGTAATGAAATCTCCCGCGCGCATGCGCGGGAGTGACGATATCACGGCTCCGGCCACTCACAGCGCCGGAGCCGCGATACCCGGAAGAAACGCCGAGGGAGCATGTCAGCTCCCTCGGCGTGGATCGGGCCAGATGTCGGGGCCTCGTTCTAAGGTAAGTATTTCATAATGAGCTAGTATGCGGTGCATACTAGCTCATTATGCCTTTTGCTTTGCAGGTTTAAAAAAAAAAATAATAATTTGCGGGTTTACTACCGCTTTAATGGATGTGTGTTGAATTATTTTGAGGGGACAGCAAAGTTACACTGTTAATAATAATATATTTACAAAAATGTGAGGGGTGTACTCGCTTTTGTGAGATACTGTACATATACTGTATCTGCAACAATAAAACAATAGAAAAACCTTAACACTGTATTGTAAATTTTTCTCTTTTTTTACTTCATTAACACTGCCTAATATACACATCACATAGTTAATTATCTGATTTATTTATAAATGAGTGACAACAAGTATTAAACATGCATTTCCTAAACTCAGCCTTCAGGTGCAAGCTGGCAAATCACACTTCTAACAAGAGGGTGAACAATATGTTTAGTGTTTCCAATGCATGTTTAAGAGTCCCTCTAACCAAACATGCAATCTGAAACCATGAATTTGTTTCAAATGTTTCCTGATCACTGTAATTTAAACAAGAGTTTGGCCTCATTTTAACTTTTATTAACTATAACTATGGTTAGAAAGCACTCAGTAACATAGGTAACATACATAGTAACATGTACTTTGTTCCATATGGAACATAACATGTCAATTTTAATGATAGATATTCTTTAAAATTCCTTGCAAGGCATGGGCAGCTGAAAGACTGAGTTCACCCCCATGAGAAGATTTCCACATTTGCCGACTCTAATGTCTGCTTTTACCCGATGGACTGTCCATACCCCAAATGTTGTCCAGCTGTTAAATGAATAAGCTAAAATTTCTAGTCTGGGGTAAAGGAGTTACATTTTTCAACAGCACTCTGAACATGATGGTGTGTACTCTGCAATCAGCATTCCACAATAGGCAATCACTGTAGAAAGAAAGCACCAGCTCTACTAGGATGACCAAACAACAAGTAGTTTATTTCATGTCATCAAGCATTCATTGAATGGTTTTGTTCATAAGGACCCTTTTCACGCACAAAATGGTGTTTACGGATTATAATGTTTTTATGTATGAGGCTTGCAATAAGTTGCAATAAACTATTGCCCACTTATCTTTGTGGTGTTGCTGCTTCTCCACAACAAAGTAAAATATGAAAATTATTTTAGCAGTAAAGAGAACCCTTAGTTTATAGAATGGCCCATCTCTATATATCACCTTGTAAGCGGATGATCCAGTATACATGTATCTATGTGGTTTTTGTACAGGTAGGCACAAAGTGCAGAAGGACTGAGGTTCTGAGTGATTAAGCTGCAATAGCACGTAGGGGGGGAGGGGAACTTCACATAAAAAGAAAAATGCTAGCAGGAAGTTTTTTTTATTTATTTCTGAAGAGACATACAATGTACTTCTGCAATAAATGCTTCTTATCTGCCTGCCAGCCAACAGTTTTAAATTGTGCACTGGGCAGTGCTTACGCAGCTCAGTGTGCAAATCTCAGCATATCTTGGTGTTGGGATGAACTACTCCAGTCCGCATTTGCTGTAGTCAAACCAACTTGGGCCAGCCAATCGAGAAAGCTAAAGAGAGTGAACCTAAAAGAAGACTGAGCGAAAATGGAAGCATCAGTCAGGGAGCACAAATTGCTGGAGGACAGGTAGTTACTGCAGACCTTTGTTCTGCTTTAAACAATATCTGTACTAACAAAAAATATGGAATAAACCATTGCTGACCTCCTTTTGGAAATGCTAGTTAATTGGCTGCCTACAGCTTCAATACACTGAGTCATAGACTCAGAGCAAGCATGCAGCTAGTGAAGTCAAAGGAAGCCAAAGGAAGGCCAGGTCGCCTGTAGTCAGTGACTCATAGAGCACTGAAGGCTTTAAATCAGAAATATAATGACCAAGCAAGTAGGGTTTTAAAAGAAGTGCCAATATATGGTAGTTTACATACCTGTATAATTTTTAGATCTCCTTTAAGTAACCTAAAGTGTGCTTAAAGCCCAATTCCAGGATGGGGGAAAATAGCTTTCAGGCTCTTACTGTTTTCTGTGTTCCTGCTGGGGAGAATAATGGCCTCTATTCATCTTAGTGCCATGGTCACTGGTATAAAAAAGTAGGGGAAATACCCAAATGTCAAGCTCATATTAAGTTTTCTACAAGTGTTTATATAGTGTCAACAATTTATGCAGCACTTTACATATTGTACATTCAAATCAATCTCTGCTCTCAGGAGCTTACAGTCTAAAGGTCCCTATCTCACTGCCTATTTACAGGCACACATACTAGGACCAATTGGGACAGGATCCAGTTAAACCACCAGGATGTCTTTGGAGCATGGAAGCAGTGGTGGCCCATGCATTTTGGGGGCGCATGGGCGCCGCCCCCTCGACACCTCTGCCGCCCTCCCTATTCATGTGCCCGGCCCCTTTCAGGACACCTATGATGGGGCACAGTGGCTACATTTGATGGGGCACAGTGGCTGCATATGCTGGGCACAAGTGGCTGCCTATGATGGGCACAGTGGCTGTGTTTGATGGGCACAGTGGCTGCACTTGATAGGCACAGTGGCTGCACTTGATAGGCACAGTGGCTGCATTTGATGGGCACAATGGCTGCATTTGATGGGCACAGTGGCTGCATTTGATGGGCACAGTGAGGCTGCAATTGATGGGGGGGTAAAAATTTTGAGCACCAGCCGCCACTGCATGGAAGCAAACCAGCAAACCTAGTTGAAACCCACACAAGCACAGGGAGAACAGGCAAACCACATGCAGATAGTGTCCTGACCAGAATTCTATCCAGAGGCCCTAGTGTTGCAGGGCAGAAGTACTAGCTACTTAGCTACTGTTATTAGTAGAAAAGGAATAGAGGAGACCTGCTCTGGTGACAGCTTTTTTAGAGAGGATTTTCCTAACTATGGGGAAATTTCCTCTCACTTTCTATAATGTCTCTTAGCCCTTGTACACACGGTCGGACATTCCGATGGACAATGTCCGATAGGACCGTGTTGTCGGATAATCCAACAGTGTGTGGGCTCCATCGGACTGTTTCCGTCGGAGTATCCGACGGACCAAGTTTTCCAGCTGGGCTATAAAATTTTCCCACAACATGATCCGATCAGACTTTGTCCAATCATGTGTAGAGAATTCCGATCGGACAAAGTGCTACGCATGCTCAGATCAAATTCCTAGACCAAAGTTATTGGCTACTAGCCTGAACGTAGTCCCGTCCTAAGGAAATAACACGTCATCACGTTAAGTACGATTGTATTTTCTGACAACTTTGTCTGACTGTGTGTATGCAACAGTTTCGGACAAAATCCGTCGGATTTGGTTGTCGGAATGTCCGACCGTGTGTACAAGGGCTAAGACACAGTGAAGGGAAGAAAAAAAAACACATACAGGGGTTTTGACTATTCTGTCTAAAATAATAAAAATACATTTAGATATTCTTTAGTTACCATTGCAGCTTGAGAAATCAGAGTCTGTGTTTTCCATGCCATTGTTTCTATATATTTGTATAACTAAGAAAGTAAGAATTCTATGCTGCTGCTAAAGGGGCACTCTGTACTATAGTTTGCAGCTTGCTATAGGGGCACTCTGAAAGTATTAAAGTGGTATTAAATGTTTAAAAAACAAACTCTGCAAAGCTAAAGGGATAATGTGCTAGTATGCATTGCATGCTAGCACATTATGAAAGGCTTAACTTGAAATGAAATCCTCTAGCAGAGACTTCCATCTTTACCTGGTCTTCCTTCTGTGTTTACAGGCTGTGGCCGCTTGAATGGCCGAGCCGCGATGATGTCACGGCTGTAGCACAGGGCTCTAAAGGGTATGCCATTCCATCAGAGCGCATGCGCCAGTGACGTCACTGGCTGCTGCTCCTTAGAATATCCCCTAAATGGTGAACGTTTAGGAGATATTAATTAAACGACATGAACTTAACCTGTAGGTAAAAATAAAAAAGAAGTACGATCAGTTTCAGCAACTAACACTTTCAGGATCCCCTATACCCTATAGCTATGCATTTTTTGTACAATGAGTGTATTTGCTGTTATTGTCTTTACAAAATATTTTTAATACATTTCTAAATAAAAAAGTTATGAATTCTTTTAAAAGAAATCCTTGCTTCTCTATAAATTGTACCGTATAAAAATCCCCTGCTCCTTTTTTCCTTTTTCCCTTCTCTAGGATACAATATTTGCAGAATTATTAGGGGATGAGGTACCTATAACATTAATGTGTTTCTGGGATAGTGTGGACCAACTTATTTCTAAAAAAATAAACTGTTTGCTACCACTTTAAAAACAACTTGTAAAAAAGTCTATGTATCCTGGGGAAACCAGGACATCTGAAAGACAGGCATTGATGGTTCTATTTTATTATTAGTAAACTGTACACAAAAAAGATGAAAAGATAACCGAGATCACAACAACTCAGAGGATGAGAAATCATACATTTGGGCATATGTTAAATAACAGGATGCTCACATAGAAGCCACAGAGGATTAAGAGTGACATGATTTTATCTGCATTGATCCTATTTAGTGTGTCTCAATTAAAGTAGGTTATTGGGTCAGTGGACACACTCGGAATTATCTGCGAAACTGAATCCTCAGTTAGCAAAAAACACAGTTATAAACTAAGCAGTGGAAGTATATATTATTATTTACTAAAATTAGTAAATTGAGAGTTTTAGTGGTACATTTTCTCTTCTCATCATTTCAATTCACCATCATCCAATTCCCATTTTTTTTATAGAGGAATCCAAACAGAATCCCAAGCTCTTTCCGAAACATAAGGAAAAACTTTAGTAGAAATAAAACCTTGCTTCTGTATATTGTATACAATAGTCATTGCAAATAAAATTAGGATGATAGTACTAAGTGGTAACACTGTACAAGCCAGCATCAAATAAACATAAGCAGGCATAAGAAGTAAAAGCCTAACTAATCCAACTGGTAGCAGATACTGTAGATAGTTCAAGTAAAAGAGACTTTGTATGTCTTTTCTGCCATATATTCTCTCCCCATCTCCTAGAACTTTCACTACGAATCGTAGACCGACAGTGATGCTGAGTATGCACTAGTAAGATTTTATTTCAAATTTTTAGTTCTAAGAATGTACAATCAATGTTGTAACTGTTAGTGGGGTAAAATCAACAATTGTTTTCAACTGTAAAGACAAAAATATTTGATGGAGCAAGAAGGAACAAATGTTTACATGTGTACATGGTTTGTGTTTGGTAAAGTCCATTCTAGGGGCTGAAAAAACGAATTGATTAATCGACAACTAATCGATTATGAAAATAGTTGTCAACTTTTCATAATCGATTAATCGGCAAGCAGATTAGTTGGTCTGCATACAGAATGCATTATTTGTTTACATATCAGAACACACAGTGAAGCACACATACAGCTCAGTACACCGTCCATACATATCAATAAGTGCCTGAAAACATGTGAATGGGTGAGGAGCCCTTGAGAATGTCACGTGACCTGTGACGCAACGCGTCGGGAGGAGCCAGTGACGCCAAGCCTGCAGTGCACGGAAGCACGGAGAGGCTGTGAGGAGGAGTACAACCTGATAGTTGCCGTCATTCTATGCTCCAAATAGAGAGGTTTTGTGAGTGAATCGACGAGTAATTAGTAGTTTATTTGTGCTTGCAGTACCGCACTATGCCTTGTCTTTTCTTTTTCATGTTAAATGTGAACTAAGAAGAGGAAGAAATAAGAGAGTAAAAGATAAGAGATATACGTGGAACAGCGATTAAAGTTTTGTGAGGGCATGATGTTTGCGGACTTGATATAGGAGACTGCAGGACGGGACTTATGTGAAGTTATAATCTTGTTTGGAAGTCGCTATATTGAGGTTTTTTAACATCACCACACGGAAGTGTTACGATTGCATGGAATTGATAATATTTGCGATCTATCCATCCATCCCATTGGGAGCAGTCCGGCGGATATAGGGATTGGAATTTCCCCAATTAATTCTGCTCATATCTCCATCCATATCTATACATGGTAGACGCATTGTGAAGTATTCATTTATGGTTTTCTATACACATAGATTTTTTTATTTTTTTATTTTGGCACAGTGTCATATTATGATATTAGCGCACTAATAATTTTTTTTAAATATTTGTATTGTATAAGTAAGGGTTCACTACAATTGGTGCAGTTTTTATTTATATTTTATTCTACTATTATTATTTTCCTATTGTATTTATGCACTTTACCAGAGCTTGAGCACTTTGCACTTTATCAATGGGTGAAGAGCAATGCCTCATGGGACATGTAGTCCTGGGCAGGAAGTGAGTGGTTTTGAAGGCAGAAGTTTTTTTTTTACCTTGCTATAAGGGCACTCTGTACTATACTTTGCAGCTTGCTATAGGGGCACTCTGAAAGCAGGAGGAGCCAGATGCATTGATGGGGGATCCCAGAAGAGAATTGGGGCTGCTCTGTGCGAAACGATTACACAGAGCAGGCAAGTATAACATGTTTGTTGTTTTAAAAAAAAGTCACTTTAAAGACTGTGCAGGGAAGATCAGCATCTGAACCCAAAGAATGTGGAGGCTAATAGACTGGAGGTAATATAAGGCATTACAATAACATTTAAAGTAAACTTTTCCCAAATTAAATTTAAAATTATCATATCTATGAAAAAGTGAATCAGCTGTTAGTACTACTTTAATATAAAAGATTTACATTTCCCTTCCACCCTTCATGTCTGACTCCTATTTAAAATGCTCATATATCCTACTTCTGGGTGTATTTATTAGTATATAGAGGATATAAGTAATATATATTTTTACTTTCACTGTTTCACAGTATAAATAAACCCCTTATAGTAGCGATTATTTGCTCTTTTTGTACTATAAAGGGCTAATTTTAGTTTTTTGTTTTTTTTTTAAACCCATTATGACAGGAGATACAAAAAAAAAAGCATGCTACTACTACTAAACGTTTTAGGCCTGGTTCACACCTATGCATTTTTTTGTTGCTTTTTGCAGAAACGCACTACAGTTCATTTAGCATGGTTTCCTATGGGTCACATTTGCATCTATGCTTTTTTCAGCGGCTGCATATTTGGAAAGGGTCAGGGACTTTAACGCAAAACGGTGCTTTTTTGGTTTAATAGACTTCAATGGAGAAGCTGCAGAAAAGCATGTAGTGCATTTTTGCAGCGATTTTCGAAAACAAACGTTGCTTTGACCTCACTAACAATTAGAAAATTGAAGACTTTAAATATTAACTAAATTATAAAAAAAAATTTATAACATTTTTTTTTTGTAAACGTTACATATTAATTAATCTATACATCACACATTGTTTTTGTATGGCCAGCATATAATATATAACAGGTCTGTCTGAAAATCAGCAAAACAGTCTTTAATTAAAAAAATCTGATCTCTGAGTCTGATGATATTTACCAGATTCAACCGCTAATAGTATATACAGTATATCTCTTCTGTTTGTTATTCTCAGAGTGGATTAGAGATTTAGCTCCCTAACCATATAGTTGGTTATTTAATTTTACTACTGCTTAGAGATATTTAAGAATACGTTGCCTTTTTTTTTAAACTTTACATATTAACTCAGTTATACACCACATATTTTTTTATTTTTTATTATCCGATTAATCAAAACAATAATCGGCCAACTAATTGATTATGAAAATAATCATTAGTTGCACTCCTAGTCCATTCACTTCAATATCAAATGTTAAAAGCAAGCAAAATTTGTACTGAGAATTTTCATACAGTTTTTCGTATATAGCCAGTTTTAGATGCCGAGAGTAGGTGACAGGTGATGGGACAAGTTAACTCCCGTGTGCATGGGCAAAAGTTCCATCATCCTGGCTCAACCTAAAAAAAAAAAATTCTGAACATTGAAGACTGGGATGACACCAGCAGCGGCAGAGTTAGAGGAATTGGCAATTTACAAGGGAAAGGTGTCATAATGCTGTTCTGAGGACCTCAAAAGCCTATCCAAAAAATATATTTCACTTAAAACAGATGTAAATCCTAACTGGATGACATGTATTTTGCTGAAGCACTGTGTATAATAAAAAATGTCTCAGTCACTGCTGATCTTTTCCAGCCTCTTATAGCCAGTTTTAGTGAGTGCTTTGGTTTTGCTTCCTAGTGACCAAAGTGGTCACCTGTAATCTTCACTAGAAGCACATGTTAGGGTGACAATGCACATGACAAATGATAATGAAAACAAGAGATGGGGATGGAGCTTTGTCATCCTAAAAGTGCCTGGAGAAGGACCTGAATGTTAGAATCAACAGGTATTATTATTATTTTTTAATCAGGTATAGTTTTATTGAACCACATAAGTTAAATACAATAGTTGCACAAAGTTACAGTACTGCAAAGGTAAATAACACAGTCAAGCATACCAGCTCTGCATAGAATTAATTTAAACAACATTACAGAGTTACATATCACAGCAAAGGCAACTAGTTATCATGCATTAGAGATTCTGGTAAAGATTATAGTTGGATATAGTCATAAGGAAAAAAACAAAAAAACTATAAACCAAAACACACAATAGAAAAAGAAAAAACGGAAAGATGGCCAGCAGCCCAATCACAGTGTATTATTCTGCTAACCAAGGATCAGAAAGCATAAGCAAGCCCTACACGAGTAACCTGAGTTATCCATTTCAACACCCTGAGCTGGATTGGACTCCGAATAGTGGGAATTCACCAAAAACTACGCGACCCTTCACACCCGCAGCAGCCGATTCATAATCAATTGAGGGGTAGCAAGTCCAGACTCAGATAGCAAGCAATTGTGTTGCAAGTTTGAAAATGACTTGCTAAGCTATAAATAATTTATTGCCCAAACCAAAGTGCCCCAACACCTCCAACAAATATGTCCACTAGACGTTTTTGAAGGCCTTATCCCTAGCATCGAGGGACAGTATTGCTCAATTACACGGGTTATCAACAGGCAGTTGAAGGTTCAGGAAGAGCCATCTAATATTCAGCTCAGTAGATCTACCCAGAATAAAACCGGATTTTTATGATATGAATTTATGATTCTATGAATGATTTTAGAAATGACTTTTGCCAGTTGTGTAGCCAGCACTCGGGCCAAAGGTTTTACATCTGTCCTCAATGGTGAAATGAGTCTATAGGGGTCAGGGGACATGCTGTCCTTACTTACCAGGGACAGGTAATTTTGAAATAATGCTGCAGATTTAAACATTTTGACTATTGAAATATATTTTAGTGATTGAGTCTACATATGTGAAGACTGGGGCAAAAGTTGCCTGACAGCTTATCATATCTACTAGAGATTACTGTGACTAGATTTTTATAAATGCTTTCAGTAGACTATACATTTTATTTAAAATCAATTAAGGAGAACTGAACCTCCTTTGTATGGACTGCAGAAGGAGGAAAGGAAGAGATAGATCTGTTTTGATTCTTATGGCAGAGGAGGCTAAGGCGGGTTGCAAAAGGCCTTTTAGGCCAGGCAAAGTGTTCCTTGAAGTGAGGCCATCCCCCTGAAGGACCTGTAAAAAAATCTACCCAAATCAGAGGTTACTGCAATGATCCGGTCTCAGAAAAACTACCTGCAACGAGCAGTGAGCTGGACACAGACAGCCTAAGGCAGACCAGGACCCTCTGAGTGAGTACTGATGACCCTGGGAAGAGAGAGACACTTCACGTGACTGCTGCAGTTCTTCCACTATAAGTGACAAAATGCTGACTCAAGAAGTATGTATATGTGATGTGACTGTAATGCCATCTGAAAGCAACATCGGTGCAGCAATCCTAACATCCCATCCTCTGGATATAATGTCATGAAGAGGCCTCTGGTATGGAGAAGGGCACAAGAGGGAGGAGGGTTAAAACCTCAAGAAGGTGGATTGTACTTCTGGTAGGAGAAGGGGCAGGGCAGGGACTCTTGGCACCATTAGTAGACATTTGCAAGCTCCTTCACATGGGCCTCAGAAAGATGTAAGAAATAGATGGGTTATTCACCTCTTCATCATCTACCAAAAACTGAAAGATTTACTTTGGGTACTTAGGGTTGTAGTTGTCACAGCCTGCTTAGTTGGATGTTGACTACAGAAGGAAAGCTAAACATAGCATGAGTGTAAAATATTATAGGAAATCTGAAGAAAGAATGTAAATACATGGTTCAATTATGTAACAATGAACAGGGATGCAAAAAGAAGAGGGCAAAGAAAGAAAAAGAAAAAAAGACATACTGCAATTGAATCACCCAGTGGACCATATTAACCACAGAAAAACAAAATTTTGCCTCAAGTATAATCTGCAGATACACACTGTGGACCTGATTAAATAAAGTTGTAAGATGACCAGCAGGGTCATTAATCTTGGGTAATGCTGCGTGCTAACATACAAAAAAAAGGTGGGTGAGCGTGACATGCAAATATTCACATATGCTTATGTAATTACATCTAATATACAGTACATCTTAATTTTTGTGGCTGTCTATATCCATACAAGGATTTAAAGGCTTGAGAAGCAGGAAGCAGCAACTTAAAGGGGAACTTCACCCAAAAGGGGAATTTCTGCTTGTCTGTCTGCTCTTTAAGTTTTGGCACTTGTTTTTTTTTTGGGGGGGGGGGGTTGACAGGTACCCTCTCCCACTTTCGATCACCCCCTCTTCCTCCTCCCAAAGTAAACATACTAATGCCTGGATCCGAAGATGGCCAAAGAGCCAGCTCGGATGTTTGTATCTGCTGACTTTTAATTTTTGTTTTCCAGGGTGAAGAACCACTTTAAATATTTTTCTTATTTTACAAGGTATCATTAATAGTTTAAGTTTTATTTATTTTTTAATTCATTTGTAAGTAATATATTTAGCATGGAGAACAACAGTTAAGGTTAGGGTAAGGTTGCCAATTGTCAACATTTCGCAGCACCAGTCTACATTTTGGAGTGTCTGTGCCCAGAACACAAGCGCCCCTGGCATGTCCTTGGCCGTGAGGCTGTAAATGTTACACTGCGCAGTTGCATTGGCTACTCCAAAATATTGGTGCTGGCCTCTGTAGCAAACGGTGCATGCAGATATGTTGCTGCTGACCTTTGTAGCCAATACAGTGTGAAACCAGCCAATTAATGCAGTGGGCTAGTTTTCCTTTTGTGGATTCTGGTTACAGGGTCCAGCAGCGGCCGGGAACAAGGAGCATGAGGAGGAATCCCTACTCCAGGTGCAGTCATTGGAGGGGTAAAATATCACTAGTTACTAGTGTTAATTACTCTATACCTCTGGTCTCCATGTAATATTTACTGCTGTTGTCTGCTTTCATATATATATATATATATATATATATATATATATATACACACATACACATATATATAGTATGTATATACTATACCTGGCCAATCCCCTTGGTAGCTGGAAATGACTGAAGTAGGCACTGGTACTTCAGTGATCTTCACTGGCTTCCGGGTTCCTTGCTGAGTGTCCAGCCTGATACATTAACACAGGAGCTCAGATGTTCAGCAGGAGTGTGACCTGTGTGTGCCAGTACAGAAGTTTTTTCCGAACTGTTTCACACAAGCACTTAAAACTCAATTTGCTGACAAAGAGAGTGTGAAAGTATACTTTTTATTCTGAGGACCCAATTAAGAGAACTGTTACTAAACTAGAACCCAAGAAGAAAATGATTACCCAAATGATAAGCCATAGAAAGCAAATAACAACGGTCACACAGTATATTGAAAAAACAAACAAAAACAATAAACACGTTTGTTTCTATTGAAGTATAGTTCTCAATCCTTTCCCATTGTAAAGTAAAAAAGTGAAAGCCAACATATTATAAATGAAACAATTATAATTCAAAGCTAACAACATATTCCTAACCATCATTCCAATGTAAATGCTCACTGGGGCACTACTCCTCCCAATGGTACGAGGCACTATTCCTCCTACTTACATCAACAATGGGGCACTATTCCTTCCACTAAAACCAACAGTGGGGCATGATGGTGCACTATTCCTCCTACTGATACCAACAACTAGGAACTTTTTCTTCCAATGACAACAATAGTAGGACTTTATTCCTCACACTGACACTGATGATGCAGCGCTATTCCTTCCAATGACCCCAACAGCGGGGCATAATTCCTCCCACTAACACCAACGATGAGGCAGTATTCCTTCCACTGACACCAAGGGTGGGTAATAATTTCTCCCACTGACACCAAGGATCCAGCAAAGCATGAACCGATTTGCTACAGGAGAGAAAAAATTCCTTCCTGATCCCCCGAGAAGCAAACAGATATTCCCTAGATCAACTTTACTTCTAAATATTAGTATCCAGTTATATTATGTACATTTAGGAAAGAACCCAGGCCTTTTTTAAAGCAATCTACTGAGCTGGCCAGAACCACCTCTGAAGGGAGTCTATTCCACATTTTCACAGCTCTTACTGTGAAGAAACCTGTATTTGTAGATTAAATCTCTTTTCCTCCAGATGTAAAGCATGCCCCCTTGTCCTCTGTGATGACCTTAAAGTTAATAACTCAACATCAAGTTCACTATATTGACCCCTTATGTATTTATACATGGTGTCCATGACCCCCCTTAATCTCCTCTTATCCAGAGAAAATAAATTCAGCTCCTTTAATCTTTCCTCATAGCTGAGCTCCTCCATGCCTCTTATTAGTTTGGTTGTCCTTCTCTGCACTTTCTCCAGTTCCCCGATATCCTTTTTGAGAACTGGTGCCCAAAACTGAACTGCATATTCCAGGTGAGGTCTTACTAATGATTTGTACAGGGGCAAAATGATATCTCTCTCTCTGGAGTCCATACCTCTCTTAATACAAGAAAGGACTCTGCTTGCTTTGGAAACCACAGCTTAGCATTGTATGCCGTTATTAAGCTGATTTCAGGACAAATGTTTTCAATAGTTTAAATGAGAACACAAAACTGCATCAATAAACTGTTGCTTTTAGATCCGCCTGTTAAAGGCAATCTGTAGTCACAGAATACACTTTCATTTTATAAGGTCAGCATTGTAATAACAATTCAAACAATAGTTATATTTTACAATTCAATATAAGCTTGCTTGTAAAATGTCCTTTTACGTTGTGAAGGCTGCCTGTTTGCTGGCTACTTTCCTGGATCCTACATGCTTTGTAGCTTCTCCCCTGCGGTTTACGGCTAATTTCTAAGGACTACATATCCCATGGTACTTTACTGCCTGCAAGCAGTAATTCCTGTACTGACTCCGCCTCCTGAAACTCCTCCTCTCAGCTCCTCTGTAGTTCAGAGGGCAGGCTCTGTGAAATGTGTGACACAGCAGTATCTACCCACACATAGTGTTACTGAATTTAAAGTGTTACTAAACCCACAACCGTAAAATCAGTCTTCATATGCAGTAAAGTATGCTTATTATACTCACTGTGGAACCTAAGGGGTTAATACTCTACATTGTGTAAAAAGGCTGTTTGATCCTGTCTTCTCTGATCCTCCTTTTCTTCCACAGTCCTCAAACCATCTCCTGATAGAGCAGAGATTTTGGGGCAAGCTGCACATGCTCAGTTTGGTGTGTATTGCTAGAGAGTTTTTTTTTTCTTGGGAGAATGCATGTCATCAGCACAGGGCCAATCAGCACTGTCCAGAGCGTCAGAGGTCCTGAAGTCTCATAGGACAATCATGGGAGAATGAAAACTCCTCCTACAATCTTTAAGTAGTGCTAGACACTGATAGAACCCACAAGACTGCTATATACTGCTGATGAGAAAAGGTATTTAGCAGTTTATATTTACTAAAATACCGTATTTATCGGCGTATAACACACACTTTTTCCCCCTTAAAATCAGGGGAAAATCGCGGGTGCGTGTTATACGCCAATACTCCGTGATTTCCACGTAATTTTTTGGGCTCTGGGCGGCTTTTAGCCGCCTTCGGCCCTTCTCGCGGCTTTCGGCCAACTTCGGCCCTTCTCGGCGGCTTTTGGCTGCTCTCGGACCTTCTCGGCGGCTTTCGGCCGCCTCGGTCCTTCTCGCAAAGCCGCCGAGAAGATCCGAGAACGGTCGAAGGCCGCCGAGAAGGACCAAGACGGCCGAAAGTCGCCAAGAAGGGCCGAGGCGGCCGAAAGCCGCCTAGAAGGCCCAGTCGGCCGAAAGCCGCCGAGAAGGTCCGAGGCGGCCGAAAGCCGCCGAGAAGGGCCGAGGCGGCCGAAAGCCGCCGAGAAGGTCCGAGAGTGGCTGAAAGCCGCCAAGAACTTCCGGGCGCCGCCGAGATACACAGGACATCTCGGCGGCGCCATTTTTAAAAAAATAAGCGGACATCACCTAATGCACTAAGGCTGCAACGACGGACAAGCTGCATGACAAGGCTGCATGACAAGGCTGCAATGAGGACAGGCTGCATGACAAGGCTGCAATGAGGACAGGCTGCATGACAAGGCTGCAATGAAGACAAGCTGCATGACAAGGCTGCAATGAGGACAGACTGCATGACAAGGCTGCAATGAGGACAGGCTGCATGACAAGGCTGCAATGAGGACAGGCTGCATGACAAGGCTGCAATGAAGACAAGCTGCATGACAAGGCTGCAATGAGGACAGGCTGCATGACAAGGCTGCAATGAGGACAGGCTGCATGACAAGGCTGCAAATGATGCTGACAAGGCTTCAGATGGACCCTGATAAGGCTGCATTGATGGGCATTTAAATGTAAGTTTTTTTTCCTTAAATTTCCCTCCTAAAAGTTTTTTCCACAAAATTCCCTCCTAAACTTGGGGTGTGTGTTATACGCCAATAAATACGGTAATTGCATTTCCATGTTCTGTGTACTGTGGGAGACCAGATATACTAAATGCAGGGTCCTGGGTTTAGTAACACTTTATAAATGCTTTAAAGTGATTGTAAACGTTTTTTTTTTTGTAAAACAACAAACATGCCTATACTTACCTGCTCTGTGCAAGGGTTTTGCACAGAGTGGCCCGATCCTCCTTTTTGGGGTGTGCCAGTGGCGCTCCTGGCTCCTTCTCTTTATCGGGTGCCCCCACGGAGGGACACTTTCCATTGGGGCACCTAATCTCGAGTCCTGCTGCTATGTCCATTGACACAAACAGCCGGACTCAGCCCCGCCCTCCGGAGCCCATGTCACTGGATTGGATTGACAACAGCGGGAGCCTATGGCTCCCGCTGCGATCAATCTGTCCAATGAGGACCCAAGACAGTGGCTGCAGCTGCTGGACTCATGCTCATTGCTGGAGCGATCAGGTTCAGGCAAGAAAAGGGAGGCTCTGGAGGGCAGCTGCAGCACAGAAGGTTTTTCCCCTTAATGCATAGAATGCATTTAGGGGGAAAAACCCTGAGGGTTTATAACTATTTTAACCACTTTCCGACCATCCTAATGATACGGCTGGGCGAAATTACGTTATGTAACGTTGCTTCGCCCCGTGGCCACTAGGGGGCGCATGCAGAGCCGATGCAAATGCACGGCAGTCGCGATCACCACCAGGCCCCCGAAATTGCTTGGGGCACACAGAGAACCAGGATCTGTTTGTGTAAACACACAGTTTCCAGTTCTCTGAAGGGAGAAGTGACAGATCCTCTGTTCATACAGAGTATGAACAGAGATCTATCTCTTTCCCTACACAGTCCCCCCCCCCTTCAGTTAGAACACACACTAGGGAACACATTAACCCCTTGATTGACCCCTAGTGGTTAACCCCTTTACTGCCAGTGACATTTTTACAGTAATCAATGCATTTTTATATCAATGATCGCTGTAAAAATGCCAATGGTCCCAAAAATGTGTCAAAATTGTCCGATGTGTCCGCCATAATGTCACAGTCCCGATAAAAAACCGCAGATCGCTGCCATTACTAATAAAAATGAATAATAAAAATGCCAGAAAACTATGCCCTATTTTGTAGACGCTATAACTTTTTCACAAACCAATCAATATATGCTTATTGTGTTTTTTGTAGATATGTAAATATGTAAATAGAAGAATACATATCGGCCTAAACAGAGGGAAAATCGTTTTTTTTTATATATATATATTTTTGGGGGATATTTATTATAGCAAAAAGTAAAAAATTATGATTTTTTTTCCAAATTGACGCTTTTTTTGTTTATATCGCAAAAATAAAAACCGCAGAGGTGATCAAATACCACCAAAAGAAAGCTCTATTTTTTGGAAAAAAAGATGTCAATTTTGTGCAACATTGCATGACCGCGCAATTGTCAGTTAAAGAGATGCAGTGCCGAATTGCAAAAAGTGCGCTGGTCAGGAAGGGGGTAAAATCTTCCGGGCTGAAGTGGTTAAGCTTTAACAATCTGTATGACAAATTTCCTATTGGTAGCAAATACAGTTACTGAAACATTGGAAAACCTTTTACTTTTATGGGCAACATTTACAATAGTTTTCAAAATGATTATTAAGTGATTGTTTTTTAACTGCTTGCCGCCCGCCCACTGTCAAATGACGGTGGGGCAGTGCGGCTCTTGTTCTGGGATGCCGCCATATGACGGCGGCCCAGAGCGGCCGATGACGCACGGCGATCACGGCCACTCCATGTTGCTAGGACATAGCGCGACCCCGAACTGTGTAAAAAGCCGCGTCATTATAGATAAATCAATAAATAATTAATGGTAATAAACTAACACAGGAAGAGAGGGAACACCACTCATGGTCCTATCACTCTTACCTGTAGATAATATAATGAAAATTTAGATTTTGGTCATTTATTACCATTAATTAGTTATTGATTTATCTATAATTCTTAACAGGCATCCCCATTTAGCTGCTCCTGATGAGTGGATACAACTGCACGAAACGCGTCAAGCTTTTATATTTGATGCCATATCATAGTATCCACGTTTATATTATGGGTTTTAATTGGTTGAGCCATCAATTAATTTTGAATTCTACTATGACTGTGCCGATTCTGGGTATGCCGCTGATATTAATTTTAGTTATTTGATGTATTGTTTATTATGTTTATCATGTTATGAATTTTGTACTATATTATGATGTAATAATCATGTTGTACCTATCTTGTATTAAATCACTGATCTAATTAAATTTTTATCAACTAATGTGGCATGCCCATTGTGGTCACTTTTTGAATATTATGTACAATCCACCGAATGTCTCACCCTACCCGAGTGGTGTGCTTCATATAAAGTCCCAATGCCCCTTATGTCCCCTTATGTCCCTGTCTTGTTCCAAAGTAATATTTTTTTTTCTTTTTTGTTTTTCAATAAGAAATAAATAAACTTTAAATGGCAATTATCTGGGAGTAATGAATATGAACGAGCCCAGTCTACTTACAGGTCTATTACTAGAAAACATGGCAAAATGGGATATATAAATTATAGTAAAATCATTCCCCTGTACTCCACTTTTGGGAATATCTTCTATGACTGTTGATTATATGTCTATTGATTTTTACAGCTAACACATTTCCCCTTTGCTTTCCTTTTTTTCTTTATGTTGGCCAGATATACAAGATTATAGAAATAATGAAAAGGGCTGTAGTTGCAAATGTTAAAAATATTCAACTTCCTCAGACAAATAGAAAACATGTCCATCTGATATTTCAGCATTAAGCTTTTGTTTGGATGACACATTTTAATCGATTTCAAAGAGCAATAACCACAAGGATTCCAAGACACATCAATACCAGCCCCTTCAGGATCAGAGGAATGTCATCCACCGGGCTTTTTATTTCTATTCTTTTGGCATATGCACTGTAAAGGTTATTAACAGCTGGAGGGCCGGTGTTTTGGCTCCCAAATTCATCACTGTAACCAAAGTTGTCATTAACGGCTTAACCTGGGCTACTGCCCATTGGTGCTTGATTCTAACTCCTGAGCATGTACAGAATAGCAGTGCCTTGTAGACTGGGAAGATTTACTGAAAAAAGTACATTTCCCATCAGAACAAAAATACTAGGAATAAAAGAAAACCTGTAAGCCTGAATGGTAAAGTTTTAGACAAATGTAATTAAATCTCTGAAGGCTCATTTACACCTTTGCATGTGTAAGTAGTAGTAGTATTTGATTAGAGCCTCTGTCAGGTTTTTATCTCTATCTGTGTCCATGTTGGAAGCAGTCACTCTCTCTAAATGCCCTGATCACCTTTTTTGGGGGAATAAAAGTGAAGAGAAATCTAAAAAATTGAGTGGCCAACAAAACAGGAATAGATGGACAATCTTCCAATGGAGACACTTGTCCTTGAGGCAATATATCGGACAATCTTCCAATGGAGACACTTGTCCTTGAGGCAATATATCGGACAATCTTCCAATGGAGACACTTGTCCTTGAGGCAATATATCGTAAAATCTTCCAATGGAGACACTTGTCTTTGAGGCAATATATCGGAAAATCTTCCAATGGAGACACTTGTCCTTGAGGCAATATATCATAAAATCTTCCAATGGAGACACTTGTCCTTGAGGCAATATATTGGAAAATCTTCCAATGGAGACACTTGTCCTTGAGGCAATATATCGGAAAATCTTCCAATGGAGATACTTGTCCTTGAGGCAATATATCAAAAAAATCTTCCAATGGAGACACTTGTCCTTGAGGTAATATATCTGTCTGGCCCCAGAGTTGCTCATTCATCCCACAGGTAGCCTCTTGATGTGCAGATACATGTGAACAGTGATGGATCCTTGCAGCCTGTCGTTGTTTTTTACAGGCTAAGCAGCCGCAGCTCACATACACCTGTGATACCAGCCACAAGAAACTACTGATTATTGTCACCTGAATTCACTGTATGCTCCTAATCAACCATGTAAAAAAGACCTAGCACCTTAGAAACGTCAGCTGTTTGTTTATATTAGAGGGCAATCAGCCTGTTATAATTCTGCTGTAATAGAGAAATACAGTTCCTCTGTTGTGAACTTTGAAAATACATTTTTCCACAATGCTTATAGATACAGAGGTGAATGAGAGCTTATTTTAAAGTGTTACTAAATCCAGGACCCTGCATTCACTATATCTGGTCTTACACAGTACATGAAACATGGAAATGCAATTATTTTAGTAAATATAAACAGCTAAATACCTTTTCTCATAAACCTCATAAGCAGGTCTTGTTACTTCTATCAGAGTCTGGTTAAAGCTTGTAGGATGAGTTTTCATTCTCCTCTGAGTGTCCTATGAGGCTGCATGAACCCTAACCCTCTGTCTGGAGAGTGCTGATTAGCCCTGTGCTGATCACATGCACCCTTCCAAAAAATAGCAATACACACCAAATTGTGCATGTGCAGAGTGCCCCTAAGGCTCTGTACCATCAGCAGATGGATTAGGGACAGTACAAGACAGGAAGGATCACAGAAGACAGGATCAAACAGCCTTTTTACACAATGCGGAGGGTTACAAGCATGCTTTACTGCATATGCAGACTGATTTTACTGTTGTGGGTTTAGTAACACTTTAAGTGCATATACTGCTTGTTCAGGCTCTGTAAATACTTTAGTGGCACGATCTGTGCACAGGTTAACTTTAAGCATCACAAATTATTTTTTTCTCTTTTTTTTAATTCTCATTTTCTTTATGGAGTTACCGGCTTGCCACTTATAGTGGGGAGGAATAGGTTAGGAGGGTTGCTTATATGCAAATATAGTTGATAACATTTTATCACATGGTACAGTTATTTTATTTTTGACACCATGGCCACTTATATCATATGAGGTTTTGGTGGAGGGGGAATCAATAAACACGTGGAAGTAGGAGATGGGACCACCCCTCTCCCTTTTCTTGTTTTAGTTTTTTTTGGACTGTCATGTAAAGAGTTGGATAATTAGGCCATGAAGGCCACTACACGTAATCACAGACAATTAATATTTAATCACGTGGCATTTTTTTTTTCGGTAGACATAAAAATAATAGACATCATGGTCATTAGCGGCTTCTTTGGTGAGGGTGTTTTTTTTTTATATAGAAGGGCACAGTAGGAGAATACATAATTTAAAGTAGAAGGAAAAAAAGTGGGAAGGGATAGAGCAGACTTACTCCAGGGATGGCGGGGAAAAGGGGGGATGAGGAGGGGATTAACAACCTTTTTTTTTTTTTGAGGGGGAAGGGAAAGATAGTATAATTGGTAAACTTTTGACAGGATAGCTTTGTACTTAGTTCTTTCTTGTAATAATTATTCTTGTGTTTTTTTAATGTAAACGAAGGGAAAATGGAATACAAGAATGTATAATATTGAATAGAGATGTTGAAGTTTATAATAAAATTAAAAATTTGATTATAAAAAAAAAACTTTAAGCAGCAAATTTTTTTGATGTTTTTTTTTTCCCTTTAACCATTCTGCTACCATTATACATTTTAACATGTGTGCATACTATTATATATTTTCTGAAAGCAGAGAACATGGAAAATAAAATGGTAGTAGTGGCAATTTATGTATGTCATACAATATTAGTGGTGGTTTATTTGGTTTTACAGAAACATTTTCAGTCAAAAATACACTAACATTAATTTAGTGCACATGAACAGGATAATGTTAATTTAGTGCACATGAACAGAATACATTACCTATTTTTTCGGTAAACTATTAAAGATGATGTTGGATCAAGTAAATAGCTATCTGTCAGAAACCATGAATCAGACAGAGACAGAAGTACAGTTCAATCACACTTAATAATAAACGTAAATAGAACAAACGTAGTCAAAACATGCCAAAGTTCAGTAACCGGAACAGATAGTCAGACAAGCCAGTAAGTCAGCAAGCTAGAGATCAGTGTAGTGGAACAGCAAGAAGGATCTGGAGCCAGAAGGAATGTCAGCCAAGCAAGTCTTTAACAGGAACGCAGGAGATGTTGTGATGTTGACCAAGGTGAAGACAGAGATCATCTGGGTTGGACGGCTTAAGTAGGCAGGACTGACAAGCAGGATATCATCAACAGGTGAGTCACTGTGGAGAGATATGAGCTGGCAATTAGGCAACAGCTGAGCAGCCAGCTCAAATGAAGGAAGGGTTGAGCCCAGCCCTAACAGTGCCCCCTCCTCAATGACCCCTCCCCCTCGGAGGACCACCAGGCTTGAGGGGAAAACGTCTATGGAAATCACAGAGGAGTACAGGGGCATGTATGTCAGAGGATGAGACCCAAGAGCGTTCCTCTGGACCAAACCCTTTCTAAAGCACCAGGTACTGTATGCGCCCACGGAACCTACGGGAGTCAACAATGGATTGTACTTCATACTCCTCATGGTTCTTAACCTGTACAGGGTGAGGACGTGGCACCGACGTGGTAAAGCAGTTGTAGATCAAAGGTTTTAATAAGTAGACATGAAATACAGTTGAGATACGTATATTAAAAGGAAGGTCCAATGCATAAGCCACTGGGCTAATTCTGGAAGAATACGAAAAGGCCCAATAAACCGAGGTGCGAACTTCATAGAGGGAACACGAAGTTGGAGGTTGCCAGATGACAGCCAGACCCTGTCCGCAGCCTGGTAGGACGGCTCAGGCAGGCGTCTGTGGTCAGCATGTAGTCTGTACCTATCATTAGCATGTCACAAAGCCTCCTGAACTTGTGCCCAAGTGGAACGAAGACCACGGAGATACTCCTCTAACGCAGGAATACTCTGCGGAACAAATGAGTCAGGCAACATGGAAGGTTGGAAACCATAGTTCGCCATAAACGGGAACAATCAGGAAGCCAAATTCAAGGCACTATTATGAGCAAACTCCACTCACAGTAAGAGGTCTGACCAGTTGTTATGATGGTCAGAAATATAGCAACGTAGGAATTGCTCCAAGGACTGATTGGCTTGTTCTGCGGCCCCATTAGACTGCGGGTGACACGCAGAGGAGAAAGCAAGCTGAATTCCCAACTGTGCATAAAACGCTTGGCAGAACTGGGACACAAACTGACTACCCCTGTCCAAGATAATCACCTTGGGTGGCCCATGTAAGTGAAAGATCTCCCGAGCAAAAATGGAAGCCAGTTCCTTAGAAGTGGGCGACTTCTTAGGTGAGATACAATGAGACATTTTCGAGAATCGGTCAACCACCATAAGGATAACTGTGTTGCCCTAGGATTTGGGTAACTCCACCATGAAATCCATAGACAGGTGGGTCCAGGGCCTCTCTCCATTGGGTATGGGTTGTAGGAGGCCCACTGGAAGGTGCCGTGGAGTCTTACTCTGTGCACACATGGAACAGGCAGCTATGAAGGCGGTTACATTAGCACATAGACTAGGCCACCAGAATTGTTGGGAAATGGTCCAAACTAGTTGATTCTTCCCAGGGTGGCCAGCAGCCTTTGGAGAATGGTAAGTCTGGTGCACAGCAGTACAGAGACTCTCTGGGACTAAAGCAGCGGTCACAAGGTTTCTCAGGAGGAGCATGGACCTAAGCAGCTAGAATTTTGTCACCCAAAGGAGAAGTGAGACTGGTGCGAACCGTAGCCAGAATACGATCAAGAGGAATCACAGGAACCGACTCCTTCTTGGAAGTGGAGGAAAATTGTTGTGACAAAACGTCAGCCCTTACATTCTTAGTACCAGGTAAGAATGAAACAATGTAAATGAAACTAGACAAGAAAAGTTCTCGTACTCTGTTTGATGGACATGAGGCACTTGGCAGCAGAAGCGGAGCATGTGGGAACATCAAATACCCTTTTAAAAGAAGATACAAACTCAGGATAACTCAAGACAACAGGTTTTTACATCTCTCATAGAGGATTTGCCCAGGCCAAGGCTCCCTCAGAAAGCAAAGATATCACAAAACCTACTTAGCTTCTGTCCATGGAAAAAGCCTGGGCAGCATCTCAAAGTATATCTCAACCTTTCTGCTCAGGCCCATGCATTGGACTGGATCACCACCAAATCACTGGGGAAGCAGAGCGGAACCAGACATACCTTTCATAGAGGTAATAGTCGAGGTGGATGCCTGCAGGGACTGGAGCAGCAGCAGGGATGGCCTACAACACAGGTTGTACTGGAGCAGCCACAGTGGGAGATTCCAGATGAGCCGTGCGACTCAGGAGCATTTGTAATGCCATGGCAAACTGATCCATGCGGTGATCTTGCTCATCCAATCTGGAAAAAATATTACCAACAAGTGGATTGACAGCATCTTCTGAATTCATGGCCTTTGCCTACTGTCAGAAACCATGAATCAGACCGAGACAGAAGTACAGTTAAATCACACTTGTTTAATAATAAAAGTAAATAGAACAAATGTAGTCAAAACATGGCCAGAGTTCGATAATCGGAACAGATAGCCAGACAAGCCAGAAAGTCAGGAAGCCAGAGATCAGGGTAATGGAACAGCAAGCAGGATCTGGAACCAGAAGGAATGTCAGCCAAGCAAGTCTTTAACAGGAATGCAGGAGGAGTCTCTGTGATGTTGACCAATGTGAAGGTAGAGATCATCTGGGCTGGACAGCTTAAGTAGGCAGGACTGACGAGTAGGATATCATCAACAGGTGAGTCACTATGGAGAGACAGGAGCTGGCAATTAGCCGACAGCGGCCAACTCAGAGGAAGGAAGGGCTGAGCCCAGCCCAGCCCTGACACTACCAAAGGTGTCAAGCCTTAAAACTACCATACCCAAAACTGTACAGAGGTCACACTCTAAAAGCCTTTACAGTTCATCAGCTTAGAGTTAACCTTTCACTTCAGCATGCAGGAAATACCCACTATAAGTAGTGTAATCATAATTTTTGTATGCATGTGGATCTAATGTACACTTTTAGATTTGTAGGGGAGAGTGATGGAGGCATGGTGGGGGCTTTACATTTTTTTTATTGATTTTATTAATTTATTTTTTGGGGGGTAAACTTTATTGCTATCACATAGAGGGTGTGGATACCATGCCCGTGGAAAGTTGACAGTCAACTGTAGATATGTGTTAAAGTTGCCACTGTTGCCAACGTAAGCCTTACATTCTGATAGTGAAAGGGTTAAATACCCTGCAAATGCAAAAAAAGTCAGTTGATCTGCCAGAAAAGTACCCAGCTCTTCTGCCCTGCTGTGGACTAACAAGGCAGAAATGTGTTTGTGGACTGAGGTGTGTCGGCCCTGCCCAATGTCCTTTGCTAAACTACTTATCCACTACCACTCTCCTATCTCTACAACATAAAGGGTAAACACTTTTACATAGACTATAAACTGTAGAATGCTTTATGAGCTAGAATAACAATAGTTGAATTAAAAAATGGACTGGATGATTTTCTTGAAAATAATTATATCCAAATGTATAATTACTAAAGGCTAAGAGCAATACTATAATACAGGGAATTGATATGACTGTGGGCTAAAGCTGCTGTAGTTATGAGAGGTTAAACTTGATAGACAATAATCTTTTATTTAAGCTTAATAAAATATATAACCAATACTGTAAAACAGCAGTATAGTGTTCATCTTTTTGTCCCTGCACCCTACAGTAGGCAGCCTTTATCAGTGGCAGCACCGATGTCTGCAGCCTTTTTGATTATTTAATAATAGCCAGTATATCTCAGCAGGGCTGCTCTAAAGAACAAGCTGCTTTCACAATTTTTGCCACTGACATGCCCCCACACATATAACTCTTTTTTAAACTAGGACACCAGTCAGAAATGTATTTCATCACTGACTATATTACAAAATTACCAAATAAGAATTATGAAACCAATTCACAGTGGACTAGGCCAAACTGTGTGAGGAAGTGAAAGAGCATTCTGACATGGAAAAATGTCTAAAAGAAGGAATAGCTGCCATTGTATTTATATGGAGAAGAGTTGCGTAGCAGTATGGCTGCTGAGTTCAGCGATTCAGAAACAAACATAACTTTTTTTGTAAAGTAGACCTTGAATTAAATGGAAGGATTTCTTATTGCATCAGACCTCCCTTCCCCTTTACAAATCGCTGCATTAAAGCTGTAAAATACATCTGTGGGGGGAAAAAAGTTAGAGGATATACTTACTTTACCCCTGGCTTCTACACAAGTGTGATGTCACAATCTTTCCTGTGCAATCCTACTAATTCTGAGGATCAATGTTGGTGTACATGACATCAAAAGAGTTTACGAGAGTTTGTTCATGTTTAGTCATCTACCAGGTCAAGTAAAGGTACTTCATGTGTATGGCAGTTACCCTGTAAAAAGTGCCTAGCACAACCCAGAAGAACCCACCTTAGGGTAGGCCTCTCATGTGACCCTTGCTTGGTGCCCAATGAGGAGGCAAACATGGGGGATGTGATGCCCACCCTAGCACCCTACTCTTGCAGTTGTGAAACACTTTAGACCTCCCTGCACTGTTTCTGGGGTTGCAATGACCGGGGAACACTATTGCATATCTGGTGGTTATGTCCTACAGCCACTCCTTTTTGGATACAGTATTATAATATGCTTTGTTCAGGCTTGCATATTATTCTCGTCTGCAAGCCATGGGAGGCTCTGTTACCTAAACCTCTACTATACCTACAGCAAATAAACCTGAGAGACAGATAATAGGGTTTGTGTTCCTGGCAGCCCAACAGACCTCAGCTAAAGCCTGGAGACACCCATAACTAATGCCAAGGTCAAACAGAGGCTCATGGGGGTTATGGTACATGAAAAGCTGACCTCCATACTTACTGATACTATGTCTCCTCATAGTATGTCTCCTCTCAAGCGTCTCATCTGCAGCGAGAATAAATTTAGTGTTTGCAGCCACTCCTCGTAATTGAGGTCCTCCAGTCCCCTTATTAGTTTTGTTGCCTTTCTTCGGACCCTCTCCAGTTCCCACAAATCCCTTCGGGGGACTGGTGAGTAGAACCGGATGACAAACTCCAGATGAGGCCTAACCAGAGTTTTATAAAGTGGCAGAATTATAATTTTGTCCCTGGAGTATAACCCTTTTTTTATGAATGCTAATATTCTGCATGCTTTGGTTGCTGCAGCTTGGCACTGCATGCTGTTGCTGAATCTGTCATCTATTAGTGCACCTAGATTCTTCTCCATTCTTGAGTCTCCCTTACACCTACAGTACACCTACTTAGCTCAGAAATGTAAAATTCTTTGTGACATAAATATCACTGGGGTCCATGTGTATAAACCGGTGCAGGGACCCAGATGCAGAGCTTGTGCACCCAGGTCCATGGACCTGTGTACATGTCAAACGCAACTGTGTGGGTGGGTCTGTAGAGCTTATCTGAATTCATCCCCTTTATATGAGCTGTACTGGCATCTCAAAAAGTAAACAAACTGTTCTTCACACTGCATAGGGCTGAGCACCTGTGTTAAAGAGGAAGTAAACCCTGATGGGTGTTACTTCCTCTTTGTTTGCCTGCAAAGGTAAAGCATAATGGGCTACTATGCATCGCATAGTAGCCTATTATGTGACACTTACCTGCAGGAGAAGCCTGCGATGTCCCCGTCTTTCTCGCTAGTAGCGACCGTCCATTCTTCACCCCTTCCTTCCGGGGGGCCGCGAACTCTGGCTCTGTGACTGGCCGGAGTCGCGTGACGTCACGTGACGTCACTCCCGCATGGCCCGAGCTAGAAACGGCGCAGCATGCCCTTTCTAACTCCGGCGCATGATCCCTAAAAGTGAGTTACCCTGTCATCCAAAAATAAAAGCTAGGAATGCTCTCTGAGATAACTCAAAGAGTCTGCATAAGACACAGAATATCTCATCTCTGAATCTTTTTGAACAAAAATCAACAGGCCTCTTTTTCCACTCATTGAAAATACAGATATAACAAAATGCTTCCAATGATATATTAAACAGATCCAAAGAGAGCACATAAAGAGAAGTTCATTGTTGGGGTTTACATACAATTTAAATCAGATATCAGTCAAAGCAAACATTGTACAAAAGCCATTGAGTCTTTATTTGCAGGCTTTTTGCATTTAAATGTGTAAAATATACCAAATGAGTCAATTTAGCAAACACAAACCATTCTGTACTTCAACATATTCTTTATATCCTCACTTGTCCTGAAAAATCTTCAAGATAAGCTGCTTAAAACCATGCTATTGTTTACTACAATAAACATCAATTTCCTGTTTTGGTGATGGACAGCTGACATAAATCACATGCAAATTGCACGCAGTTTTTACTGTGTCTCCTCTTGATTCCACGGTAGCTGTCATTTGTAATAAAAAGGTGAGCATTCCCAAGCTTTTAACAGCTCTGATGTGCTAGCTAACCACTGTAAAGAAACCGAACAATGGGCTGAACTACTACTACTGTGCTTGCCAATCGCCATGAGCTCCCCTGCTGTGCACTGCACCAGCCATGCGAACACATTATTATAGGAAGGGCCTGGAACACACTGGCTGTTTGTAAAGACTTTCTATCTAGGTCTGACAGTAAATGAATCATGATGCATTGTTCAATGAGGAGTATTCTCTTGTTAAAAAAAAGAAGAAGAAAATAAGTTACATATAATAAAGTATTTGGTTTAAGAGGATATTTTATTACTATTGTATGTTCAATAGTCACATCATTAAATTGAGATATATCTATTCTATTGCTTTGCTTTCTTTAACACAAGCCCTTTATTCTAACCTTACTATAACATCTTTAGCATTGATTGTGTATTTTACGTTGTTTTCCACACCTTCATTTTTGCTTTTTGCACTTTTTGATAATAGGATGTCTTAAGACACATAAGTGGTGAATAAATAAATATGGTACTTCACAGTAAAAGCTTCTTTTTTCGACCGGTATTTACACTGTATGATTACGTGATCTCTGCTCGCTGTCCATATGTACTATTAATGGATTCAATGAAAGGTGTTTCTTACCTCAATGCATTGTCTAATTGGGCAACTAAGTGGCAAATGAGGTTTAATGTTGATAAATGTTAAGTTGTGCACGTGTGGGCTAAGAATGTGCATGCATCATACATACCAGAAGAGTACAACTGGGGGGATCCATAGTGGAGAAGAATCTGGGGGTTTTGGTAGATCACAAGCTTAATAATAGCATGCAATGCCAAGCTGTGGTTTCCAAAGCAAGCAAAGTCCTTTCTTGTATTAAGAGAGGTATGGACTCCAGAGAGAAAGATATAATTTTGCACCTGTACAAATCATTAGTAAGACCTCATCTGGAATATGCAGTTGAGTTTTGGACACCAGTTCTCAAAAAGGATATTGTGGAACTGGAGAAAGTGAAGAGAAGAAAAACCAAACTAATAAGAGGTATGGGGGAGCTCAGCTATGAGGAAAGATTAGAGGAACTGAATCTATTCCCTCTTGAAAAGAGGAGATTAAGGGGGGATATGATCAACATGTACAAATGCATAAGTGGTCCATATAGTAAACTTGGTGTTGAGTTATTCACTTTAAGGTCATCACAGAGGATAAGGGGACACTCTTTACATCTAGAGGAAAAAAGATTTCCTCTTCAATACAGAAAGGTTTCTTCACAGTAAGAGCTGTGAAAATGTGGAATAGACTCCCTGCAGAGGTGGTTCTGGCCAGCTCAGTAGATTGCTTTAAAAAGGGCCTCTATTCTTTCCTAAATGTACATAGTATAACTGGGTAATAACCTTTATAGGTAAAGTTGATCCAGGAAAAATCTGATTGCCTCTCGAGGGGGGGGGGGGGGGGGGGGATCAGGAAGGATTTTTTTCCTCTGCTGTAGCAAATTGGAGTATGCTTTGCTGGGGTTTTTCACCTTCCTCTGGATCAACTGTGGGTGAAGGATTGTGTATATGGGATTGTATTATTTTTTTTTTGGTTGAACTAGAGGGACTTGTGTCTTTTTTCAGACTGACTAACTATGTAACTATGTTACACTTTCTTCATAAAAAAAAAAGATTAAAGAAATAAACATGTTACACATGGCAAGCAGTGATCACCATTAGCGATATCCTGCTACACTGCACATGGATCACACACCAGAATGTAAATACACACTCCCCACATAGCCTTGCTATACTGTATGTGAGCTAAGCGTAAATAGTAGTTCTGAAATGCTACATTATGACTGTAGTCCTGTACTTACTAGGGATGAGTTTCAAGTTGAAAGAGGATTCAACTCAAACTCTGATTATTTGAGGTTCAGGCTAATTAAATGGCCATATTTGGCCTGTTCTGTGTCAAACCTCTGGCTTGCTGGTTGGCATTATCTGGAAGTTATTTATTAAGTGCCAGTATCACCATTATATCAGTTACTTCCTGACCCAATTGCTGATTGTTTCACATAGTAAATAAGCTAGCGGGTAATATTAGTGGGAAATATTATAAATATAAGGATCTAATACTCAACAGATGATGAACATATAGTAACATTTTGAAAGTACTGTATATAGGTTATTAGGATGAGATATTACCATTAAACATACTGTATGTAATTTAAATGTTTTGCTGTAGTGGGCACATATTTCAATCTAAGCTACCTGCATGGTCACAATCTTAGTTCTAAGTTGCCCACTCTTCTTTGGTTCAAGGCTCAACGCCTGGATCCATCTGTCTTTGATGATGTCTTCCTTGTTTTTTATATGGTGGTTGTATGTGTGAACATGTTGCTGCATTTAGGTAGGTAGGCTGCACTCATGGCTATGGCACAATACTGGAAAATACAACCTGTCTTTTTATGTTATTACAGAAAAAAAAAAGGAAAATGTCTTGCTATTCCCAAAGAAGCAGACGTTGACCTGTGAAACACATTAAACGTATATGTTGGGCTCCTATCTTTCAATCCTTTTAATTATAACCAATTATTGGAACCAACTATGTATACAATGGGTGACATTTAAGTATGGAGGATGTAAATTGTAATCTCAGCAACATGTGTGATGGATATTCTTTTTAAAGAATGATTTTAGTTTGCTGTAATAACATTTTGGATATTTTTACATATATAAAACTAGTAATTGTTGGTACCTTTAAAGTCCTAATAGTTTTTGTCTTGAAGGATTTTCAAAGTTGTATATTATTGAAGGATGTGATACCTGTAGGAAGGATATGTAATAAATTCACTACTCCATTTTCTTTTTTCTTTGTTTATACCGCTCAAAGCTAATAAGAGGGCTGGATGAGGAAAACTACAAACATGACTACAAACATTAAACTTCCCCGGAGAAGCGACTATTAGACAGATGTGATAGCGATACACGCATCTTTAAATGGAGACTCTAGCATTAGGAGAAAACGTTTTAATCTTAGATCTCTTTTAAAAAAATGCATCACACATGGAAGTTGGACAAGAAATGGTTTAATCGTTAACTGTGCAAGGGGTACTTTACTATTAAGGTGGTAAGGATGTGGAACTCCCTTCCAGATTTGGTGGTGTCAGCAGGGATTGTATATTTGTTAAAAAAAAAAAACTTTTTTCATGTGTTTCTTAGCAAACACATTGTACAGGAATGTGGAAAACAATAGTCACACACACACTCAGGTTGAACCGGTGTCCTTATTCAACCTTACCAGCAACTACTGTATATAACTACAAAAAGTGAAAGAGCTGCTCATCTTTCAACACAAGTATATAACTATGTTTATGGAAGCTGTATCTGAGAGTCTGGCCTTAGCAGTATCACCGTGGTTGTTGAGGTGTCGTTCATCATGTTTGAAGAAGGATCAACATTGCTAGACAATCTGACTGACAATGGATTTACACTGTGGGGCATTTTTTTTTTAAGAATTTGTAACACAGCGTGCTGTTATTTACTATGTCAATTTTTGAAAGAGTAAAATAAGATACTATGTACAGCTTACTCATTTACATTTACTACTTTCCTACAACCCTCTTGTGCAAGTATATCAGCGAGGCAGGCATTACCCCTTATTATACCAAACTTCTTGGGATAGTAAATGAAACCCTCTCCTCTACTGTGCCAGCTAATCCCCCTAACCAATATAAAATATACTTTGTACCCAACTGGTTGGGGATGGGGGGATGTACCAACTCTACTCTTCTTTTTTTAATCCCTTTGCTATATGACTTAAAGGGTTTGTTAACCCACATGTGTCACTTTCTATAATCCGTTCTGTCTTATAAGGATATGTCTCCCTGTGTGTCTGTTGTATATAAAAAAAAAAGCCGTATACACCTTATCTGTGACTGCTGATCAACGGCCACGTAAAACGCCACATCTCTCCTCTCTCCGTGTGTCAGAAGCAGTGGGAGGGGCCGAGATGCCCTCGCTGACGTCACTCTGGAAGGGAGGAGGAGGGAAGGAGGAGAAAGTCGGAGATATGTGGCGCATTATGTGACCGCTGATTAGCGATCACAGATAAGGTATATACAAATTTTTATTTTTACAGCAGACACACAGGGGGACATATCCTTATAAGACACAACAGATTATAGAAAGTAAGACGTGTTATTAAGGCAGCAGCAGAGGGGGGCGGACCATGACACAGGAGCCAAAAGGCAGGGATGGGAGGGGGGAGGATGTCACAGTAGCAGAGAGGAGAGACAGGAGACAGCAGATGATGGAGGCACGCAAACTGACCACGGTGTCAGGGCTCAGCAGCCATGAGTACCGTGGTCAGCTTACAGAGGGGAAGGGAGAAACTGGCAGACTCAGCCAGGTTTGTTAGGTGTTACAGGGGTCCAAATGACACAGGACAAGCACTGTGTCATATAACATGCTTTCAAAGAGCAAGATCAATGTTTTTTAGGGTGGTTAGCATATGCTTTAAAAAAAAGTTGTTTTTAAAAAGAAAATCTGTTTGTAAATCATGAACATTTCTGTGTGTCTGCGCTAGTCTAATAAATGTCTTTATATATCAGTTTTGTTTGGGTTATAGCGCCAGAATTATTTTTTCAGAAGGCCAGGATTTTTTCTGAATGACTCTGAATGCACAAACAGATTAGTTGGCGTTTCTCGTGTATTTTGCAATTCCAGTGAAATATTCTTATCCAAAGAAAAAACAATCATTCAAAGGCACAAATGACTTTTGCAATAACAACTTGCATTTTCCCAAGATTGTGAAAGGTTTAGCAGGAATCAATACATCTCATACACCCAGTATGCTCTGATCAGGGAATGAAATGGGATGCCAGCTAAGTGACAGAACAGCATGCACAGATCACTCGGGTGGAAACAGATAAACCAGATGAGTGACCTGGAGTGTGGCGGAATACATGCAGAATACGTAGATGAGGGAATAGGTTACATCTGTTGCACCCCAGTATTCTGGATCTAAATAAACACTGGAATGCTGTCTACCAGCTGGAAACAGGGACAGCCAGAAATAAGAGCAAAGCCCTAAAGTTAACATGGTGTAACAGAGAAACACTTCTCCTGTATAGTGGAAATGACATATTAAGCAAACATAAATCTAGGTAGTAAAGCTCTCCCCAGAGAAGAAAGTTGCGCAGAAAAGAGATTCTACATTGCCCACTAGGATGGTGGTAGCAGAAACGATAGTTACATTTATTACATAGTGACTGTAACGTGGAATTAGGTCAGGCAGTATGTCACCTGCACTACAACAGGGACATGTTCATATCACACGTCTCCTTTTCTGCAATACAGAAAGGCAGGTTTACTAAGACCGAGCCTCTCCAAAGGCTCTAAAACAGAATGTCAGAAAACGCAAGTCAGTAGTATATACTGTATTTTGTGAATATCTATTTTACTATCAATGCTTTTTGTGTCTTGATGCACAATTTGACAAAAAAAAAGTACTATAGAGTACTCTAGTTGATGGAAATTTAATTAGCTTAAAGTGGTTGAAAAGGCAGAAAGTTTTTTATTTTAATGCATTCTCTATATTAGGATAAATAGTCTTCAGTGTGCAGAAGCCCCTCTAATACTTACCTGAGCTCCCTCTGATCCAGCGATGTTGCTCCTCATTGGCTAAGACAGCAACGAAACACATTGGTTTCTGCTGCTGTCAATCAAAGTCAGTGAGTCAATGAGGAGAGAGAGGGGGCGGAGCTGGGCCACGGCTCTGTGTCTGAATGGATTCAGGGAGCTGAGGCTCAGCTCAGGTGCCTTTGTAGCAAGCTGCTTGCTCTAGGGGCACTCAAAAGGACAGAGGGGCCAGGAGGGACCTGAGAAGAGGAGGATATGGGCTGTCCTGTGCAAAACCATTACACAGAGCAGGTAAGTATACCATGTTTATTTTGAAAAAACAAAACAAAAAACTTTTAGTATCACTTTAAAGTGTTACTAAACCCAGGACCCTACATTCATTGTATCTGATCTCCCACAGTACAAAGAACATGGAAATGCAAACGTTTTAGTAAATATAAACCGCTAAACACCTTTTCTCATCAGCAGTTAGAGCAGTCTTGTGACTTCTATCAATGTCTGGTTAAAGCTTGTAGGAGGAGTTTTCATTCTCCCCTGATTGTCCTATGAGGCTGCAGGACCTCTGACCTTCGGTCTGGACAGTGCTGATTGGCCCTTTGTTGATCACATGCACTCTCCCCAAAAAATAAAAAATTGTCTAGCAATATGCGCCAAACTGAGCATGTGCAGAGTGCCCCTAAGGCTCTGTTTTATCAGGAGATGGTATGGGGACTGTGGAAGAAGGGGAGGATCAGAGAAGACAGCCTTTTTACACAATATGCATTAACCCCTTAAGTTCCACAGCGAGTGTAACAAGTATGTTTTCTTGCATATACACACTGATTTTACTGTTGTGCATTTAGTAACACTTTAATAAAGTAAGTTTCAGTAACAGAAGCCAGCTCTGTGTTCATCTTAAAGACTGGTACACACTGACAGCTCTGGTCTGGAGCTGCAGTACTAACCATGCAATGTATGTCTAGAATTCTCCCCCGCTGAGCTGTTGTGTTCTGACACGCGGACACACCTCCCCGCCAGAACACTGCACGTCCGACATACGCGCAACAGAATGTACCAGCAAATGTCTCCTGGCATTCTGCTCATGTGTACCTTTACCAACACCACAAAGCTACTAATTCACTCTTATGTTATCTCTTGCCTTGAATACTGCAATTGCCTCCATGTTGGCATACTCCTACACAGACTATCATCCTTCAGTCTATTATGAATACGGACCAATTTTCGGAATATTTCCGAATTACAATAGTACCGAATTTAAATGAATCCAAAACAATGAAAAAATTAATTTGGACGAAATTTGAATTCTAATTCAAAAAAATGTCAAATTCAAATTGTTTTCCAATTTCCAAAGAGAATAAAATAGAATAGAAAATAAAGGAATAAAATAGAAAGCAATAGAATAGAAGAGAAAAGAAAAGAATATAACATAAAATAAAAGAATAGAATATGATAGAGTAAAATAGAACAAAATATAAAATAAAAGAACAATATAGAATAGAATAGAATAGTATAAAATAGAAAGAATATACCCATCTTCTGAAATTTGAATGTCAAATAGAATAAATTTGAACTCAAATACATAAGAAAAGAAAAGAATAGAATAGAAATAAAAGAATAGCATAGACTATAATAGAAAAGAAAAGAATATATTTCAAAAAACAATAGCATAGAAAGAATATAACCATTTCCCAAAATTCCAATAGAATCAATTCGAATTTGAATAGAATAGAAAATAACACAATCGTATAGAAAAGAACAACTGAATAGAATAGGAAGAATATAAGCATCTTCGAAATTCAAATAGAATAAATTTGAATTTGAAAAGTAAAGAATAGAATAGAATAAACAAATCGAAAAAATTTTTTTAAAAAACAAAAGAATAGAATAGAAAGAATGTAACCATTTACCAAAATTCAAATAGAATTAATTAGATTTTTAGAAAAGAATATAAAATAAGATATTAGAATAGGAAGATGGTTATATTTTATTCTATTCTATTCTATGTTTTTTTATATACTATTCTGTTATTTTCTATTCCATTCTTTCCTATTCTATTCAAATTTGAATTGACTATATTAGAATTTTGGGAAATGGTTACAATATTTCTATTTTATTCAATTTTTTTCATTATATTCTTTTCTATTCGAATTTTAGAAGATGGTTATAGTCTTTCTATTCTATTCTATTTTTTTATTCTACTCTATTTGTTTCTATTCCATTCTTTTCTGTAATATTATTTTCTATTTTATTATATTTTTTTTATTCTATTCTATTTTATTCTCTTTGGAAAATGGAAAACTATTCAAATTTGAAAACTATTTGAATATGTTTCGAATTTGAAAACTTTGAAACTGAAAAAATTTAAATTGAATTTGAAAACTATTTGAATTCGAAAACTTTTCGAATTTAAAAACTATTGGAATTTGAAAACTATTCAAATTCAAATTCCGAAATTTTGAATCGATTCGCATATGAATAAACTAAACGAATTCCGAAAACGAATTAAACGGGTTAAACAAATTTAACTACACTAATTTATGTATAATGTATAATGAATGAAAACAAAACTATTTTTTTTTGTTCTGCACATGTCTACTTGTCATCTCCTCCAATGCATCCAGGACTTCTCAAGAACCTCTCCCATCCTCTGTAACTCCCTAGTCCAAATTGTAGGGCAATCTCCTACTTTGTCTGCTTTACAACAATCCCTGAAAACTTATCTCTTCAAGGAAGCCTATCCCAAAGCTAGCTAGCAACTGAGTCTTACTATCTCAAACTACTCATTCCCACCCATTTACTATTGTTTGTATCATTTTCCGTTTCCTTTAGTTTTTAAGCTCTCATGAGCAGGGCCCCAATAATCTTCTTATCTTGAACTGTATTGTATAGTATTGTACTGTATTGTACCGTAATTGTACTGTCTCCCTTTATTTTGTAAAGTTCTGCTCAAAATGTTTGTGCTATATTATTTCTATATGATAATTACAATATAATGATAATCATCTAGGTTGTCCCAGAACGGTACTCTCACAACTCCTCTGTTCTACCTTGTTTACTCGTATCTCTATAAAACAACAAATATCCCTGCAGTCTATCCTCATCTGTGGTTGCCCATTACTGTATAAGGCTTCATGCACACTAGAGTTTTTTTTAAGCTCCTAGAAGCTAAATAATGTTATGCTATGTGTTGTGTAGATTCTTCATGTACACTAATAAAACGCAAAACCATCTAAAAGCTACTAATACGCTACAAGAAGCTGGCATAAAAACGCTATTATCATTGTTTTTTCCTCCAGCATTTTTATGTAGCGTTTTTTGAGCTTAGAAAAAACGCTAGTGTGCATGGAGCCTTATGCCTCGTACACACGTTCGGACTTTCTGCCAATCGTGGAATTTTGTCTGAAGGGCGTTGGCTAAAACTTGCCTTGCATACACATGGTCACACAAATGTTGGCTAACAATTACGAACGTAGTACTAGATGTACTGCGTGTTTTTTCAGCTCCTTAGCGCCACCCTTTGGGCTTCTTCTGCTAATTTCGTGTTAGTAGAAATTTGGTGAGTGTTGATTCGCGCTTTTCTTTTTGCATTTTTCATTTAGAGCTTTACAGTTTGCGCTTTTCATTTCATGCTTTTCAGTTTCTGAGCAGCCGTTCGTCAACCAGATATGTTGCGGAATCGGAGGAGAATGCGTGTTATTTATTATTGGCATTGGAGTTATTGCTTTGACATTATTTTTTTGGTTGAATAATGATTTGATTTGTTATATTTTCTATATTTTTGGATGCATAGAATGCACTTTTTGGTTAATTTATATTGGCAGATAGCGTGTCTATTTTATTATTATTTTTAATGCACAATAAATAAATAATTGTGTAGAATAATACTTGGCTATGTGTTTTACTTCAAATGACAGTTTGAGAGTAGACAGTTATATTTGAAAAAATACAATGTAAAATTGACAAGGGACACCAACATAGTTGTATCTTTGATCTTAAAACTAGGGGATAATGGTGTTGTGGTCACTTGCACAAATTAAAAAAAAAATAATAATATTATTCTTGATATCACTATAAAAAAAAGCCTTTGAAAATGTGTTTGCAATACCTCTATCAGTATCATCAGCAACGCAGCTTCATTATTATCCCATTAAATAATAGAATGTGCGCTGCATTTCAAAATTTCATAATTTGCCACGTCACGAATGTTAATTCCCCATTGTGAACGCTAGTTTACAAGACCGACTGCTTCTGCTTCTGAGCATGCGTGTTTGTACTCTGGACTTTTGTCCGACGGACTTGTGTACACACGATCCAAAAATCCAACAACACACATTTGTTGGTGGAAAATCTGAAGACATGCTAGCTAACATTTGTTGGTGGAAAGTCCGACAACAATTGTCTGATGGAGCGTACACGCGGTTGGATTTCCCGCCAACAGCCTGACATCGAACATTTCCCGTCGGAAAATCTGATCGTTTGTATGGGACTTTAGTGTTGACTGTGCAACATTGACATTATCTACATGTTTTTTTTCATGCTACTTCCTAAACTTTGCCTTATACACATATCTGGACTGTTTCCTGATGAACTTTAGTACTTGTCTTAAAAAAAAAAAGACTAATCTGCTTGAATCTAGGAAATGGCAAGAATACAATCTAAAAAATAATTTGAAGACTGAATAAGAAAACAAATACTAAGTGATCATAAAACTAAATAGATTGAGTGGCGAGCTTTGCCCTTAGAGGAGCAACCTCCTCTGAAGCAGTAATACTTCTGTTATCGAGGAGACCTTTAAAGCCTAAAAGGTGGAATATCCAATCAGCTCCACATGAGCCCCCAAAGGGAAAGCGATAGAACCTTTTCAAAATGACACTACAGCTACCAAGTAAGTAATCTGGAAATTCAAGAATCCTGACCTGCAGGTGGCCTCCGCCTCCTGACTTTTATCAATAAAGACATTTATATTTATATACTTTTTAACCTTATTTTGGCAATACGTGGGTAAAGCCAAGCTGAAGAAAGGTTTCTTGAATCAAAAGAATTCATTTTTATTTTACTCTGCTCAATGTTTTATCTAAATTAATTATTAATGATGTTTTATAAAATCTAACAGCATCGTTTTGTAGATATTTTTATAACAGGACACACTGGAAATATGATTCCCATCAGATTTACCACCCTGAAGCAGGAAAATAGAGCATGATTAAAAGCCTCACTAATAAATACAAGCATACCATTCCTTCTATTACTCTGGTACAAGCACAGGCTGCCTTGTCTGCTTACTCTTGGCTCTAATACTATCACCAATCCATTTTCCAAATTTCATTACAATAGCAGACAGTATATATGTACTCTCAACTAGCTGTTTTGCTATCACTGTTTTGGATCAGTAGGGTGAAACCATCCTTATATATCTATGCTGCATGTTAGCCACACTTTAGGACTTGATGCTCAGCTATATGAAAATAATAAATCTGAGAAAACTGGTATTGGCTTAGAGTTTTCAGGTCCCCACAGTAGCAGATAGGATGGTGCACCTTAGGGTGCTTGATGCTGAGTTTCAAAAAGACCCCTTTACTTGGACAGAAAAAAATAGAGCAAAGTCTTGTCTAGCACCCTGACTTTAAACAGGGCTGCTAATAAATCTAGGTGGTAACTAGCCTGGCTAATTGATAGGTTGATCCACTGATTTCTGTCCTAAGTCTGAGTGTGGTGCAGTCTCTCTCTTCTGCCAATAGGGGACACCGTGGCTTTTGCCATAAGAATGATGGATTACCATAAATTCAGGTAATGGGTAATTAGGTTGTCTCAGACAATAAGCAGGAGTTTCTTTAACCGCTGTGTATGCTGGGATATGCTATTTATTTGGGAGGAGTCAGGTGATCAGGGTTTTTCCTGCCTAAGGCTGCGGCCTGGGTGGGTGTGTGTTGAGAAGCTCCTGGTTGCTAGGCCTGAAGCCTGAGGCCTATCCAGGAGGCATGCTGGCTGCTAGGTCCACTTAAAGCCTATCCAGCAGTTCAGGGTTCCGCAAAGGAGGAGCAGCCAAGGTTAAGCCCTGAGCCTGGGACAGAACCAAAGGTGTTATATGCTCGGCCTGTTCATTGTCGGAGGTAAAGGAGAAGCAGTTTCCATTAAGGGACGACCACTCCTGTTACCAGAGGCAAGGTTGGAAGGGATGCAGTTCTGAAGGAGTAACAGAGCAGACGGGGACAGTGAAGTAGCTGTGAGTAAAGCTTGAAGGAGTACTGCAGGTAGCTGTAAGTAAAGCTTGAAGATAAAGGACAGTGGTTAGCTGTGGGTGAAGCTCAAGAATCCAGCGGGTGACTAAGAGTCCAAGAAGTCTAGTGAAAGACAGTGAGCTGAGCTTAAGGATCTACAGCGGGATACTGTAAGTTAAGCTGAAGGATCTACAGTGGGTTACTGTGAGTTAAACTGGAAGATCTTCAGTAAGATTCTGTGAGAGCATTTGTTGCTATAGGTGACAGTGGTTGCTACAAGATACAGATTGCTGCATTCAGCTTAAATGCCCTCTTTCTGTTTTGCTGTCTGCCTAGTTCTATTTTTGTCTGCAGAGTTTGCCTTAATTGCTATTGCATTGCCTAAGGGTGTCCTGTGCTCTAAACCCTCTCTCCCCAACGTTCCTGTTAAGAGAAATAAAATGCTCTTTGTTCATTTTTACAAAAAGTGACTGGCGCCCAATCTTTTCATCTTGCACTGCACCCACTATGCCTAGTAACCGGCACCCTGAGGAGGAATGTCAGTTCTCCATGGCTCTGGGGGTCACCATCAGGCCCTTGGAAGTTGGGGAAACCGCCACACTTCTAAAAGAACATGTTTTATACTCACTTTCCTGACGGAGCTGGTGAAATCTTTTGTGATTCCTTCTGCTGGTTGCACAACTGTGCCCTGTTGTGAAGTAGCTGTTTGTGCGAGAAACAACGGCATCCAGAGGGACACACAGCGAAGGCTTAAGAAGTCGCCTTAGGGTGACAGGGTGGTGATGGTGGTGGTGGGGGCTTAAAACCCTAATCCCCAGCCACTTGCTAGGGATTGGGATTTTTACAGTGCTTCAGATGTTTTTTTTTTACACAGTCCCGGCCACTACAGCAGTGTGTGTACGTTAGTAAATCTGACTGTCGGCTTTTATGTGGAAGTGATACAAGTGGCTGTGAAGTTGCCTATCACTTCCACCACCGCAATGTTCCGCCTTTCCCCTCCGGACGACCCACCCTGCTTTGTTCACTGGCCTCCGCTGTTCCACCTGTGGGATAGGGAAGGGTCAAGGCAGGTGTCGCTGGGAAGGGCAGCGGTAGCTCAACGGACCTCTGTCCACTCAGCCTCCCTCCTGTACACAGACCAGGAAGTGGCGTGTATGATGTCACTTCCTGGCCCGGAACTGTCATTCTCCAGGATCAGTGTTGGGGTAAGCAGCTGATGGGACATGGTCTGTGTTCCATCAGCTTCAGTGGATTAGAGAGGAGACCTCCAGGGTCTAATAGACCACGGGTATCTCCATAAAGAGAACCTGTCACCTATATGTTCTCACATAGGAGGCTATTGGTCCCTTATGTGATAGCAGTAAATGTTATGTAAAAATAGATAGTAATTAAACCAAAAATGGTTTAAACATATAAGGAAACATATACTTTTTTTATTTTATTTTATTAAAACATCTTTAGAGGCGCCCCCCCCCCCCCCCCCCCACACACACACACACACACATACATACATGCTGACCCCGGGATAAGCATATATCATCTAAATGCAAAAGACATTTATATTCTTACTTTAGTCTCGGTGTGCTTTATGTATTTCTTCCAGATCTGTGCACTAATCCAGTATTTTGCCTCTTTACAAAAGCGTTCTGTAATAAAGACCAGTCACTGCTGCTCTCTCTCCTTGTGCGGGGTGACTGGTCTTGTATCCACCCGCTGTTGCTATTTTCTACTGGGAGCCTGTGGTGGGAGGAGCCAGCAAGACCCCTCACATAGTTCTGCTTTCTGCACTGGCTAAATACAACACAGTGATGATGTCACTGATACTTTTACAAGGTAATATCTGGGTTTGTAAAGGTATTTGGTGCACACAGAGTAGATTTATATATTTTCTTGGCTTTTGAGCAATACATTTAAAAAAATGTGTCAAAGTGCAAAAATTCTACATTAATGGTAGCGCTGTGATAAATAATCTCAATACCATTCATCAGGTGATAAAAATAAAAATAGAGAAAATGTAAAAAAAAAAAAATAGTTCATAATAATTCTAAATAAAATCAAAATAAACCCCGTGTCATTTGTGCTGAAGAAAACAATACACCAAGTGCTATTATCAATAATTGTTGAAGTTCCCACTCTTAACTGATTTTGGTGTCATCCAAGGAAAAAAAAAACACCTCCTGTGTGTAAGTGATCCCTCTCCCAATAGAACATAACTCACCAGATTCCAATGCCTTCCATTCTCATGGTTGACATGATAAGCTCAATAGGTCAATAAATCAGCTCTCTCCTCATATAGGCAACATAGTGTTCATCCACAGGTTTAATGTATGGCCAAATCCACGAACTGCAAATCAAGAGTGGGTGATTGGGGAAACTTCCTCTTCAGCTGAAAGTTCCAGAATGAGTACCCAGCAGCCCTCACAGGAACATTCCCTGTGACTCCAATCTGACCCTCAAGGCAGATTGTGTTTATTTTGATTTTATTTTGAATTATTATGGACTATTTTTATTCCGTTTTTTTTCTATTTTTATTTTAATCACCTGATGAATGGTATTGAGATTATACATCACAGCGCTACCATTAATGTGGAATATTTGCACTTTGACACTTTTTTTTATATTGATACAATTTTGAGGTGGCAGCAGTGAGAACAATTGTTTTAATTACATATGAATTTATATTTAAACACATATATGTAAATGATACCGTATATATGTTTTAGTTGACAATAGTCATCTCCTATTGGTCATCACATCTGCGAATTATAGAGCTGAATGTTCAAGATATGGTTCTCTGTGTCTATTTTTTTAGATGTTTGTATGTGTTTAACCTCCCTGGCGGTACGATTATTTCGGATTTTAGGTGCTAAAAGCGGTACCATTATTTTGCATGAAAATTTGGCGTTTTATATTGTAGTCCTGCAATTCTTAGGAATAACTCTCTTAAATCTGTCCAAACCAGAGTCTAGCAGACATCCCGGGTATGATAAAGTTTGAAAAATTAAATCATAAATTATAATATAATAAATAATTATAAATAATTGTACCAAATAATAATATAACAATAATAAAAATTATTCAATAATGTAATCAAATCAAAAACACTGAAATTTGCTCAGTTGCAGAATTGTCACTGTCATTACTTTTCAGTATTTGATGACGGATCTCCCCACAAATTGCTATCGCTCAATTCTGCGAGTGATTCTAATTTATTATCGCTGTTTTCTAGCTGGTCTAAAATCATTTTTGATGCACAGTGACAGTTTTGGTTGCTATGGGCAATCTCCAGTTTCCAGGCATAAAGAACAGTTTTTATTATATAAAACTGCATGCAGGACACTGGGCAGACCACTAGGGACAACGGGGATGTGAAATATTTACATACAGCAATGTAATCTGTAAGATTACATTATACTGTATGTTTACTGTTTGTTTCACTTTTTGAATTTGGCGCCGATCTCCGTGCCCGTGCGTCGCAACGCTCGCAGGGCACGGAGATCGGCGATGTAATGCATCGAGCGAGACACGGCTCGCTCGTACAGCGGGGAGACAACGCTGGATCCGAGGGAGAAGGTAAGTAATCCTCCTCCTGGATCCAGCGATGCAGTCCCGAGTCTGACTCGGGGATACCGCTCTTGGTATAAAAAATCCACCCCGAGTCAGACTCGGGAATACCGTCAGGGGGGTTAATATATTTTTGGCATAAAATTGACATTTTTTATACTCATTTTGTGTACGTCAAGCCTTTGTGCAGTACCATTAAATTCCACATTAGCCTCAATTTATTTCTCTTTACATATATGTAAAAGGTAAAGTAGTTTCTCTATAGCTCAGACATTATTTGTATAGCACATTTAAAAATATGTTTAGTTCATCAATCAATTTTATCAATTATCATTGTTGTTTTTTTTTATTTTGGTACAATGGACAATGAAGGTGGCTACAAACTTTGGCCAATATAAAAAAACAAAAATAACAGTATTCTTTTTGATAATATGATTAAAAATTTAACTGGTGCTCCCCCTGTATAAGTTGACCTATGAAAGTAGACAATGCCCAGGGAAGTTTGATAAAATGTGGTCCTCCTGGATAGACGAATCTGCTGACCTTGGTTCCCCCTCCCCCTAACTTTGAGTCGGACCAAGACGGTTGTGAATCTCCCCCTCCGGTTGACCGTCATATTCTCTCTCTCCTGACCATTTCCAACCTGACCTCCCTGGCCCCCCTACCCCCCCCCCTCCCGCGGGCTCGTGCGAATGTCAAGTACCTGCATGATGACTGTGAAGTTCTGCTGAGGATGACCTTCATTTATGATAGAGTGTAACGGCTACTTATGTTATCTGTACTGCTGGATCATTAATTTAAGAATGACTGCCGGATGAAGGTGGTTTCTCCTTTCTATAACTGAGTAATATCGGACTTACTGTACTTTGCAATGTAATGCTGATTTGTCTAATAAAATCTTCTGTTAAAAAAAAAAATTGAACTGGTGGTACTGTGTCTATCGGTAAAGACCATTATAAAAGCAGTATACGTTGGATGGATGATGGTTGGTCTGTTATCCAGCAATTGGAGGAAGGGAGATGGCCTTGACCAATAGAATAAATATATGCGGGAGGCAATAATTCTACAATTTTGTGTGCCACATCCAAAGTTTGATCAAAATCTTGGAATACCCCTAGAGGTGGACATTTAAGGCACTTTGAGTCAATATCAGATTTTTGAAAATACAAAAAAAGTTTCTTTATTGAAAAGGTTAAAAAATTACATAAAACAAAGAGTACATAGAGTAAAGGAGATCTATTTTCTCCTAGGGTATTTTGAATAACGTGTATATGTACGGATCATCTGTGTATTTATGTACTCTTTGGTTTATGTTATTTTTTAACCTTTTCAATAAAGAAACTTTTTTTGTATTTTCAAAAATCTGATATTGACTCAAAGTGCCTTAAAAGTCCACCTCTAGGGGTATTCCAAGATTTTGACCAATAGAATATGGAATATAATTTTGGTGGGAAGTGAAAGATCAATTAGGGGGTCATCAGTTAATAGTAAGGCTTGATACCATTCAGAGTATTGAAAACATTGCAGTATAGAGTGTTGTGAATCAGTAGGCAGCGTTTGAATGAAAGAATATCAAACGTCAAATAACCTGTGGGCCTGTGTTTACTTATGTAGGAAGGCCTCCACCCATTATTGCTGTTTTAATGTTAAAAGTATAACATTTTCAACCTCTACGTAAGATGGAGAGCTAAGTCCAGTTCCCATTTTTGAAATAGGGGCAAAAAATCTGCATTCAGCATGACCAATTAATTATAGATAGATATAGAGAGGGTATCTAAATTGGCAAAAGGGTTTGAAGGGTTTGAAGGAAGTCAATGGGTGGAAAATACCTGGCTCTTTGAATAATGATTGCAAGAAATGCCATATCAGGATCGAGCTCCAAAACTCCAATGGAGAATGAGTTATATTGGTGAGATTGAGGACTGACATTTTGGGATGCGAAGTATACTGTTTTAATGTTAAATGCTACCAGCCATGCTGTATATTGTAATAAGTATTACTACTGTGAATGTATTTGTAAAATAAACATATCACTACTAGAATTTATGAAATTGTCCCTTCTTTTGAACTAAGGGTATAAAAAAGCATTTTCCTGGAGCAGGAACATTTACGTGCTCAGAAGGTGGAAGACTGCACACGTCTATTTGGAACCAGTAGCTCTCACTGGACAGAATTATGCACATTTAAGCAACCACAGAGGTGTGCATAGGCAAACACAAGGTTGCAGTCAAGTGTGCAAACATATGTGCATTTTTTTTCCTCACACTGCTTGCAGTAAAAGACCCTACAGATGTTGTGTGTTTAATTCAGTGGAAGTAAATGGTCAATATACACGCTGTCTTGACTCAGACACGCAATGATCACATATACACACTTTATGCATCTGGACAAAGCTGAAATGGAACCACTTTCTCCATTTTCTACTCACAGACATGCACGGCTTGAGTGTAATAAATAAAATGCATTTGAATTTAAGTGCCACTGTAACAATCTTTTTTTCCCATTTAGAAAAGAAATACTGCTGCCACAGTCCCATTGGGCAAGGATACAAATTTCAGCAGTTTGCATCATGAGCTATATGAAACATTCGGTTGTGTAAAATTAAAAACAAAAGCTTTATTTCTGCAAAAGGTTCTAAACATTTGAAACAATTCCCCAATTGATTGATTCACGGTTCACATACGGCCAGAAAAAAATGTGCAGTGATTATTACAGTTAAAAGCTGATCCCCAACCAGTGGCTCAGATGCCACTCATGGCCAGTGCTCAGCTTTTCGGTGCCAGTCTTCACATCAGCTGCATCAAATACATGTCATCAACATAATGTGAATTAGAGATAAAAGTACTTTTCATAACAGTACTGAACCAATCGTGTGTCAGCAGCCAAGAAGTAAATACAACATGGCACCTTTGTTGTCCAGAAAATCTTGTATTTGCTGCTCGGGCCTGCTTAGTGACTTCTACCTTTCCACAGGAACGATGTCCCTACTGTACCAAGATAACAGAAGTAGGGTATGAGACAGACTGGCCCAAAGGGAACAAAAAAGCCAGTCCCTAATATAAATAAAAGCCAGTCCCTAATATAAATAAAAGCCAGTCCCTCCAAGAAATAAAAGCCAGTCCCTCATATAAATAAAAGCCAGTCCCTCACAGGAATACATGACAGTCACTCATAGAAATACAAGACAATCCCTTATAGGAATACAAGACAGTCCCTAATAAGAATAAAAGCCAGTCCCTCATAGAAATAAAAGCCAGTCCCTCATGGGAATAAAAGCCAGTCCTCATAGAAATAAAAGCCAGTCCCTCATAGAAATAAAAGCCAGTCCCTCATATGAATAAAAGCCAGTCCCTCATAGGAATAAAAGCCAGTCCCTCATAGGAATACAAAACAGTCCCTTATAGGAATAAAAGCCAATCCCTCATAGAAATAAAAACCAGTCCCTCATAGAAATAACCGTGATTGGCCACGCAGTCATCTGGGACTTGTCACGTGTCCCAGATGACTGACAGGAGGGAGGGGGCAGAGCTCAGCCCTTCCTGCGCCAAGGGGAAGTGATGTCACCAGCCCAGGCACTGAAGGAGACAGACTATGAGGGACCCCCTAGCAACAGACATTTCCAAATGTTTTTTTTTATTTCTTTTAGGAATTTTAATCTATTTTTTTTATGTGTGTGGAACACCACTTTAAGAGGCGATATGATCAACATGTATAAATACATAAGTGATCCATATAGTGAACTTGGTGTAGAGTTATTCACTTTTAGGTGAAATGAACTGAGGACAAGGGGGCACTTTTTACGTCTGGAGGAAAAGAGATTTAACCTCCATATGTGGAAAGGCTTCTTCACAGTAAGAGCAGTGAAAATGTAGATTAGCCTTCCTCAAGAACTAGCCAGCTCAGTAGATTGTTTTAAAAAAAAGAGTTGGATGCATTCCTAAATGCACAAAATAGAACTGGATATTAACATTTAAAGGTAATAACAACAGAGATTGTAATTATTATTATACAAGATTTATATAGCGCCAACAGTTTGCGCAGCTCTTTACAACTTGAGGACAGACAGTATGATTACAATAAAATTCAACACAGGAGGAATCAGAGGGCCCTGCTTGTTAGAGCTTACAATCTAGGTAATTGAGGGAATATCCAAATATCTCCCAGGGGATCAGGAAAGATTTTTTATCCCCACTGGAATAACGTGGATCATGCTTTATAGATTTTTTTTTTTTGCCTTCCTCTGGACCAACTGTGGGTAAAGGATAGTATATATGGAAGTTTTATGTTTATTTTTTGTATAGGTCGAACTACATGAACAAGTGTATTTTTTCAACCTGGCAAACAATATCATTATTTAACTATGCGCAAATGGCAAAAAAAATTGTATATATATATATATATATATATATATATATATATATATATATATATATATATATATAATATATATATATACACATATATATATATATATACATATACATATTTTTTTAAAGCTTAAGAAGTGCCCACAGTAAAATGTACAAATCCGTTCTCTTAACCACTTCAGCCCCGGACCATTTTGCTGGTCAAAGACCAGACCACTTTTTGCGATTCGGCACTGCGTCGCTTTAACTGACAATTGCGCGGTCATGCTACGTGGCTCCCAAACAAAATTGGCGTCCTTTTTTCCCACAAATAGAGCTTTCTTTTGGTGGTATTTGATCACCCCTGCATTTTTTTTTGCGCTATAAACAAAAATAGAGCGTCAATTTTGAAAAAAACACATTATTTTTTAATTTTTGTTATACTAAATATCCCCCAAAAATATGAAAAAATAATTTTTTCCCTCAGTTTAGGCCGATACGTATTCTTCTACATATTTTTGGTAAAATAAAATCGCAATAAGCGATTATTGATTGGTTTTAGCAAAAGTTATAGCGTTTACAAAATAGGGGATAGTTTTATGGCATTTTTATAAATTTTTTTTTTTTACTAGTAATGGCGGCGATCAGCAATTTTTATTGTGACTGCGACATTATGGCGGACACATCGGACATTTTTTACACATTTTTGGGACCATTGTCATTTATACAGCAATCACTGCTATGTATATGCAGTGATTCATGTGTAAATGACACTGGCAGTGAAGGGGTTAACCAGTGGGTGGCAGTGTAGGGGTTAAGTGTTCCTAGGGTTGTGTTACTAACTGTGGGGGGCTGGCCTTTAATTTAGTGAACACTGATCTCTGCTCCAATCACATGGAGCAGAGATCAGCATCACTAGTTGCTAGGCAGAATGAGGAAATGCTGTTTACAATGGCATTTCTCCGTTCAGCCGCCCCGTGAGATGATTGCGGGTATGCCCGTAGCAATCGAGTCTGCGGGACCCGCGACCGGACTCACGGGGGTCCTGACTGACACGCAAGCATGCCGCCGGCGGCACACGGGCGATGGCAGGGCGGCATTAAAGATTGGACGTACCTGTACGCCAATATGCCTGCCCGTGCCATTCTGCCAACGTACATCGGCGTGCGACGGTCGGGAAGCGGTTAAAGAGAGAGAGAGTACATGACAGGTCACAAGACACACTTTATTTAATTTATTAATAAAAAAATTATGGAAGTCGCAGACATTGATCGAAAAATACTACTAGAAGATAAACTGAAACAAAAACCTACAGATGACCTAGTACCGATCATCCTCGACTACAATACCCAATTTAAGGATGTAGAAAGAATAATTAGACGTAATTGGAACATTTTGTTAGCAGACAGACAACTACAGCAAATACTTCCTCCAAAACCCAAATTTGTATACAGACGGGCCCCAACTATCCGGGATAAGATAGTAAAAAACATCCCAGACCCCCCCAAAAATAATTTTTCATTCTTCTCTGGTAGGGTTTTTTTTCCCCTGTAAACGATACTATGCTTGTTTAAAAACTGGATGCCAGAATAAGAAAAGGAAGGACTTCACATCCACAACCACCGGGAATACATATGAGATAAAGGACTTTATAAGTTGTAATACTGAGGGAGCGGTCTACGTGTTGGAATGTAACTGTGGCCTCCAATACGTAGGCCGTACAAAAAGACCCCTGAGAATACGTCTGAAAGAGCACGTACAGAATATTATAAAAGGATTTGACAAGCACAGTGTGTCGAGACACTTTGCCTCTGTCCACAACAAAGACCCTTCTCATTTAAAGTTTTGGGGTGTAGAACCTTATGTCAAACATTGGCGTGGTGGCCATAAAGTAAGAACACTGAGCCAATTGGAATCCAAATGGATTTTAATTTTGGACACTTTTGCACCCCAAGGCTTAAACATAGATTTTGATTTGAATTGTTTTATTAGTGATTTTTAATATTTACACTAGTTATTTACAAATCTATTACCTTTTTAGACTCCCCCTATCACACCTGCGGCTCTTTTTAAATAGTTTACACCCCCATTATCCCCTTTCTTAATAATTTTAGTGCGATGTAACATCTAGGGGTTCATTTATATATTTTACACACATATATATATATATATATATATATATATATATATATATTTTTTTTTTACATCTTTTTATACATTTTTTTAATATATTTTATATATTTTTTTCTACATTTTCCTTTTTAATATACACATTTTTACAAATATTATTATATGTGACCTATTGTAAAATATTAGAAATATATAGCTATGTGATTATTTAATACCTGGCTTACAATTGTAATTTTAATTTATCTCAGCATACATTTTAAATAGATCTAGGTGCTCGAGTAGATTTCCGGTGTCATCACTCCTCTAACCAGCGCGCAGTAAACCTTTATGCTACAAAACCTCCAAAGTAATGTCTACCGGCTTACTTCCGGCGACATAACACACAAAAAATGGCCGCAACGAGACTTCCGGTCTCCGGACTCCAACAAAATGGCCGTCGTAATTACTAAATTCTAGTATATAAAGGATACTTCCTTCTCTCTATTCATTCCCTGATGAAGTCACGTGACGGTGACGAATACGCGTAAGGAAGGAGAAAGAGAGAGGGACACCGGAAGGAACGCTGGAGTGCACCGCTCGTTTTTTATTCATACACGCTATTTATGAGTGCTCTATAATGTGAGTACCCTGTTGTTATATTTTAATAAAATTTGTTTTGCTGAACTACTACACTATGGATTACCATCTTTATATCTTGTGAGGTATACCCATCCTAAGATTTCAGAACTGGAGCGATAGGATATATACACCTACACTATAATAAGGCTGTAACCTCACAGCCGTGAGGTAAGGGCACATCCACTCACTTATTGGATTAAAGAAAGAAACAACCACTGCACTGAAGTGTTTGCATGATAACACCAACACTTGAGTTTGAAACAAAGCTGAACTTTTATTTTGCAGAATTTTGCACGTCTATTTTTTAATATTTCAGGACTTATCAATTTGTATCATTAGCACTTTACTTTCCTTTTTGCCACTTGCAACGTTTACACAAAGCTATGCACTGTTTTTTTGCTGCTAGCAGTATTTGCACAATGTAATGCACTGTATGAATTAGAAGTCCATGTTTTATATTTCTTTTTTTGCTGCCACTACTTTTTCTTAGTTAATTTATTTGATATATTTAGATTTGTTCTATATTTTGCACATTCACTTGGCACGCTATATTGCATTTTTTGCACAGTTGTGTTTACTATTATTAGAGTGTACGTATATGGATTTCTGTTGTCCAGATACTGGCCTATGATTGCTATTATATATTTACTTACCTAGCTTATTACGCAACATATAAGGTAAAAGGTACTTTTTATATCAAGTTCATATCCATTTATATAGTTCTCTTTCATTATTTCTCATCTATAGCTCCATTATCTAACCCCCCTGTTTGCTTTCCCCCACCCTGTCCCTTCTTTTTTCTTCTCTTTTTCTTTCTTTCTATTTCTTTCTTGTCTCATACTGCGCGACACTATCATTTATAATTCACACGACACACTGATGCAGTACCGTGGCATAGAACAGACTTACTTCCTGTTACAGCCCAAAAAGTTTCTGCGGTAACGGTAAGTCCAAAAAGCAGACAGACAATGGTAAATAAAGGGGTTGATTTACTAAAGGCAAATAGACCGTCCGATGTCCAAGAGAATTTGCAAGGGAATTTTCTTCCCCAGAACTTGTGAATTAGGTAAAACTCACTTCGATCACACAATCACCTACAAGCAAAAATGCTGTTTCTTTTATTTTCTTTGCATGTGACGTGGTATTCATTGCAATGTGAATTTCCACCACATTTGCTAAGTTAAGATTCCCTTGCAAGGCTAACAGCCTACAGTATTTGCCTTAAGTAAATCAACCCCATAATATGTCAGTCACTCACCCCTCCTCCACCAACCCCCCCCCCCCCATCAAAAAACTGAAAAATACATATTATTTAATTTTATAACTTTCTTTTTATTTATTTTGAACTAATAATGCTTTTATTTGTTGGCAAAATATAGCAATTTAACAGCTTCAGCCCCGGATGATTTTACCTCCTTCCTGACCAGAGCACTTTTTTGCACTTCGGCACTGCGTAGCTTTAACTGACAATTGCGCGGTACAAATAGAGCTTTTTTGGTGGTATTTGATCACCTCTGCGGTTTTTATTTTTTGCGCTATAAACAAAAAAAAAGCAACAATTTTGAAAAAATTCAATATTTTTTACTTTTTTGCTAGAATAAACATCTCCCAAAAAAATCTAAAAAAACTATTTTTTTCCTCAGTTTAGGCCAATTCTTCTACATATTTTTAATAAAAAAATCGCAAAAAGCGTATATTGATTGGTTTGCGCAAAAGTTATAGCATCTACAAAATAGGGGATAGTTTTATGGCATTTTTATTATTTTTTTTTTTATTAGTAATGTTGACGATCTGTGATTTTTACATTATGGCAGACACCTCGGACACTTTTGACACTATTTTGGGACCACTGACATTTATACAGCGATCAGTGCTATAAAAATGCACTGATTACTGTGTAAATGACACTGGCAGGGAAGGGGTTAACCACTAGGGGTTAAGTGTGTCCAAGGGAGTGATTCTAACTGTGGGGGGGGGGGGATGGGCTTCAGCTCACATGACAGCAATCACTGCTCTTGATGACAGGGAGCAGTGATCTCTGTCATGACACAAGGCAGAACGGGGAAATGCCTTGTTTACATATGCACTTCCGCGTTCTGCGGCTCCATGACATGATCTCCGGGAAAACGGCAGACATCGAGTCCCCCGGTCCCGCAGTCACGTGCACGTGCCTGCTATCCCGGCTTCTTAAACGGGACGTACAGGTAAGCCCATTTGCCCACTGCTGTCATTGTGCTGACGTATATCGTGCAGCAGTCGGCAAGTGGTTAATATTGATCTTTTGAATGCTCACAAAGCATGAATACTAAGACAATAGACAACATTATGTAATGCATGATATAAGTCTTTTATTATTCAAGCAAAATTAAATACTAAGAGAGCCTATTCTAATGGTGAGCATATATATATATATATATATATATATATATATATATATATATATATATATATATATATATACAGTGCCTTGCGAAAGTATTCGGCCCCCTTGAACTTTTCAACCTTTTGCCACATTTCAGGCTTCAAACATAAAGAAATAAAATTTTAATTTTTTGTGAAGAATCACCAACAAGTGGGACACAATTGTGAAGTGGAACGAAATCTATTGGATATTTTAAACTTTTTTAGCAAATAAAAAACTGAAAAGTGGTGCGTGCAAAATTATTCGGCCCCTTTACTTTCAGTGCAGCAAACTCACTTCAGAAGTTCAGCGAGAATCTCTGAATGATCCAATGTTGTCCTAAATGACTGATGGGGATAAATAGAATCCACCTGTGTGTAATCAAGTCTCTGTATAAATGCACCTGCTCTGTGATAGTCTCAGGGTTCTGTTGAAAGTGCAGAGAGCATCATGAAGACCAAGGAACACACCAGGCAGGTCCGTAATACTGTTGTGGAGAAGTTTAAAGCCGGATTTGGATACAAAAAGATTTCCCAAGCTTTAAACATCCCACGGAGCACTGTGCAAGCGATCATTTTGAAATGGAAGGAGTATCAGACCACTGCAAATCTACCAAGACCTGGCTGTCCCTCTAAACTTTCAGCTCAGACAAGGAGAAGACTGATCAGAGATGCAGCCAAGAGGCCCATGATCACTCTGGATGAACTGCAGAGAACTACAGCTGAGGTGGGAGAGCCTGTCCATAGGACAACAATCAGTTGTACACTTCACAAATCTGGCCTTTATGGAAGAGTGGCAAGAAGAAAGCCATTTCTCAAAGAAATCCATAAAAAGTCTTGTCTAAAGTTTGCCACAAGCCACCTGGGAGACACACCAAACATGTGGAAGAAGGTGCTCTGGTCAGATGAAACCAAAATCAAACTTTTTGCCCACAATGCAAAATGATATGTTTAGCGTAAAAGCAACACAGCTCATCACCCTCAACATACCATCCCCACTGTCAAACATGGTGGTGGCAGCATCATGGTTTAGGCCTGCTTTTCTTCAGCAGGGACAGGGAAGATGGTTAAAATTGAGGGGAAGATGGATGCAGCCAAATACAGGACCATTCTAGATGAAAACCTGTTGGAGTCTGCAAAAGACCTGAAACTGGGACGGAGATTTATCTTCCAACAAGACAATGATCCCAAACATACAGCAAAATCTACAAAGGAATGGTTCACAAATAAACGTATCCAGGTGTTAGAATGGCCAAGTCAAAGTCCAGACCTGAATCCAATCGAGAATCTGTGGAAAGAGCTGAAAACTGCTGTTCACAAACGCTCTCCATCCAACCTCACTGAGCTCGAGCTGTTTTGCAAGGAAGAATGGACAAGAATTTCAGTCTCTTCATGTGCAAAACTGATAGAGACATACCCCAAGCGACTTGCAGCTGTAATCGCAGCAAAAGGTGGCTCTACAAAGTATTAACGCAAGGGGGCCGAATAATTTTGCACGCCCCACTTTTCATTTTTTTATTAGTTAAAAAAGTTTCAAAAATCCAATAGATTTCGTTCCACTTCACAATCGTGTCCCACTTGCTGGTGATTCTTCACAAAAAATAAAAATGTTATATCTTTATGTTTGAAGCCTGAAATGTGGCAAAAGGTTGAAAAGTTCAAGGGGGCCGAATACTTTAGCAAGGCACTGTATGTATATATATATATATACACACCTATACATATATATCTCAGGATAAGTCTTTGACGTTTCTAATAGTATTTCTAACTATTTTTTTTATTTTTAGAAATGTATTTTCATCAGAACATTTTCAACAGTCATAACAAAATATGGTGTGGTATTAAATACAGATATAGACCAAGACATTTCAAATTCAACCTTCCGTGTTCTTGTCTCAAGTGTGTAGGAATGAGACAGGTGGCAACAACACATATACTACAGTATACAGTATACAAGGTCACAGCTTCTTATTCAGAGAAGTCCTTCAAAGTATATAGGTCCTGTAGCTAAAAGATATCATATTGTTACGATATATAAGTAAAGATAAGAGGAATGGTTGAGGGAAGGGGGGAGGTTGTAAAGGAATGGGAGAAAGCCTGCCCCCGAGTCAGCTTCTGAAGAGAGCTCACTTTATATATTTTTACCTATTGAGTTTTGGCAAAATCAAAACAGCAGAAGAAAAGGATCATTATAAAAAATCCAGTTGTGAAAGTCCTAGATACAGGGCTACTGGAAAGGGACATTATTGAAGGGCACAAAAAATGCACAAGTCACAAACAATTTGTCACAAAGAACACAGAAAGCTTGTATATAGACTAGAGCAGTGAAGGGGTTCCTTCAGCATTGGGCAATTGCTGCCTCTCAGATAAGTTCCCACTCACAGCATTGATCTTTTTAGCTATCTGTAAGGAGGTAATTCTTCCCAATGACCACAAGTGTAAGGACCATTCTTCCCACTGACCATCACACTAATGTATCATAAGTTAGAGATTTCTAATTTTTAGAAGGGGTTCCCCAGGGCCAGAGAACTATTTCAAGGGTTCCTCTGTGTTGAAAAGGTTGAGAAAGGCTGGACTAGAGCCTATCGGAAGATGAGACTATCGGACAAATGATTACGAGTTTTTTTATTGCATGCTAGTCTCCATAGCGAAAATTAAGAGGTTAGTAAAAGTTTGAAAATTCTCGAGTAAAAATTCAGGAGTGATGTATTGTACTTGTATTGTTTTTTCAGACAAAAACTATAGTGATTAAACAAAAACATTGACAGCGTGAAGAAAGAAAAAAGCTGAAAACCGGCTTCTGTTTACTTCCGTGATCAGCTGTCATTGGCTGACAGCTGATCATGTGGTAAAGGGCCTGCTGTAATTGGCCCTTTACCCTGCTCTGTGATCAGTCGAGTCCCAAGGCCACCCAAATTAATCAAGGAAAAGAATCAGAACAGAAAAGGAAAGGTAAGAATGGTCCCAGAGACAGCGCTCAAGCCCAAAATACTGCCGATAGTCAATGTGCATATAGTCAGTCAACCCAAGGTTTCCAAACTCTCACAAATCCCCTCTGGGAGTGTAGGATAATGGTAGCAATTTCTCATGTGTCAAAATCCAACTACCTAAGTTGGTAATAGTAAGTAACAATTTTCAATTGTTGGTAATAGTAAGCTTGGATGCCAAGAGAATAAAAAATATCAATTGTTGAGTAACTTGCAAAACATGCTCAAGCTGTTCACTTAGGAGAGCTACTCCAGGTGATTGAAAAGGGGATACCCCTGTTATCCACCTCAGGAGGACAAATGCCTTCTTCTAAAAACCCAGAATTTGAGGGCATTCCCATGAGACATGGCGCATAGTACCCAGCATGTGTTGAGTGAGTGTTATTTAATCTCACCATGAGAGCCTCCATAAGTTAAAGGATAAGTTCACCTTTTTGGGCAGATTTTCTCTTTTCATAATAAATAGAAGCGTTTTCCAATGCCATTTGTGGCTCAGCCATCCCAGTGTGCCTTTCTCTCACTTACATCAGGAGGTTTATAACCTTGTCAGTTTTTTGTATCTTTGAACGGATTTTCAGATTCCATCACTTCTTGTAGCTTGTATCAGAATTCACTTCCTGTCAGGTCATCTCCCAGAAGCCTTCACTTCCTTGTTGCATCACAGAAGAGGGAGTGATAGGGTGTATTCCCCACTCTGGACCACACCTCCCTCATTACAATACCACCTTCCACCTACGTCCTATACAATCTGATGCAATAGCCTTTAGCCATCAGCTATGTAGTACAAGGGCCTGTCTGATTGGATACAAATTGAATGGATTGTTCAGGTGTGTCCTCTTATTCCACAGGTATGGTAAATCTAAAGAAATGCATGTGTGTGTTTTAGAATGTTTTCACTTGTCACGCATAGGACAGCCTATTCACTTGAATGGGCTGCTCTAGGCTCAACAATTGCCCCAGAGAAGCACCAGAACTATTTTTGGAGTGGCGCATGGTGTGTTACCACAGTTTTTACTAATGAGGTCAGCTGGTAAACTGCTTGTGTCATACTGGCTAGTCTATGCTGTCTGTATACCAAGGAGTTTCTGAAGTGATCTGCAAAATATAGCCATGGTTGAGGTAGGCCTTGTCTTCAAAATGTCTATTTATGCGCAACAGAGGTACACTGATGGTATATTGGTACATATAGCTGGATTTTAGAAAAAAAAAAAGAAAGGTGAACTTAGCCTTTAAACTCTCTAATGTGGGTGTATAAATTGGACTTGGGTAATCTGGGTGTACCTCTCCAATGTGATTAAACATCTGGCTATGGTAAGAACATGAAGAAGTAACTTCTGGTGTTCTCTGTGCGGGAAGACTCAACACGTATATGGAAGGGACTAGTAGATTTTTTCATTTGTAGGAGAGTATAGACTAGGGTTTCCACTGTTTGCCAAAATGTCTGTATCTTAGGACAGATCTAAAAGATATGATAAAGTGTTCCTGATTGTTTGTGGCACTTCCAGCAATGATCAGCTATATTGAGATTGAGTGTGTGCAAGAAGGTTGGGGTGTGATACCAGTGATTAAGGATCCTGAATTTATTTTCCTTATTGCCAGGGCAGATAGATGTTTTGTGAATCATGGTCCAAATTGTACTCCATTCCTCTATTCCTCGGTTTATTCAGAATCGGTTCCCATTTAGCCATGTAGTAATGCTTTAGGGGTGTACCAGTGTATGGGATCTTCAAGAGTTGGGTTATTATGTATGAGATTAACTCTATGCAGGTTGCTGCCATAATGCAAAGCTTTTCTAAAGGTGTGTGTGTGGGGAGAGGGAAATTAGTTGAGAGGAGATAGATTATGTGAAGTGTTTTATTTGGAAATAACTGAATAGAGCCCGTGAGGGCAAGATGTATGGTTCTTGGTTGTGAAAGGCAAGAATGATTTGGTCTACATCATTAAGGTTGCCTATGTAAAAGAGAGAGTTGAGTTTTTATGACATAACCATATGATGGGTGAGACTATCCACAATGACTGGTGTGTGGAAGAAAGAAATCATGACATCAGTGAAAATTTCTTCTGGCATGTGTCCCAACAATTTATTTAATATTTCTGTCCCCCATTTGTTGGTTTACCAAAACTTTCTTTTATGAGAAATCATCTGTGAGTTATGCCAGTGACTAGCATCTCCTCCTTTCTGATGTCAACGATTGTTGAGCTCAAAAGCTTCTGCAGCACTGCCACTAAAGTGTGCATACTCCTCTTCAAATAAGTAAGCCTCATGGTTTGATGTGAGTCCTAATCATCCTACTTGCCCACGATGGCATGGCCCTGGTTGGGTGCTAGGATGAACCACTAAATATCACAAATCCTGTTGACATTACTTCAGTTTTTTGGACCCTCTCCCCCAGCCCATGCAAGGTAGTGTGGAGTTTTCAGTCAAGCAACTGATCACCCTACAGACATTTCTATCTGTGAGGGGGGCCATTGCTGGACTGGATTAAATGCTGGACCAATGAGCTGCAGCTTGGTAAAATAAGAAAAGCAAACTGAAGAACAAAAATAAGGTATTTCTTTAATATAAAAGTGTAATTAAAAGGCAATTTTTTTTTGTTGGATGGAGTAGAAAGGAACCGCCTGTCAGATTTGTATTGCTGTCTAAGCCCCTGTTAGGGAGATTCATCTTCTCTATTTGTCCTGTTTACCGTATTCACCAAATGCAAAAGTGAAGGAAAATCTAAAATTTGGGGCTGTGCCCAGAACAGGGGAAAGCTTCCAATGGAGACACTAGTTCAGGTGAGATATATATCTTTTAGAGTTCTGTTGTCCTGGCGGTCTTGAGGTGGAGAAGCCTAGTGTTGATGGGGTATGCAGGTGGACCGGGTCATCACTCCTGCTTTGGATTACCACTGCTTGATTTGACTGCTTTTAATAGGGTGGCCAATACTATCTGGTAAGAGGCCCGTGTGCTTCTCTGAGTGGTGGAGGAAGTTTCTTCTTGCTACACTTTTTCTTCTGTCTACACATATAACTAACTATAACTATAACTCATTTTTCTGTATTCACTTTGGTGTCATTTTATTAAGTTATAGTGGTTTATTAAGAAGAGCTACACTTTTCTTTTAAACTAGTTCAGGTGACCCTGGTGACAACCAAGGATTGCCTCACTTTGAAGGGATTTCCTCTCACTACGAAGGGAAATCCCCCCAATGGGAGATAAAAAACTCATAGGGGTTAAAACCTTCTTGAAGCCCCATACACACTATCAGATTTTCTGCTGATTTTTGTCTTCAGATGTACCAAAACCATGTAGTGCAAGGGCCTGCCTGATTGCATACACATTGAAGCTGCTAAGGTTTGACCTCATATTATATGGTTTTGGTAAATCTGAAGAAAAAAAATCAGCAGAAAATCTGATAGTGTGTATGGGGCTTTACTCTCTCCCCTTTAAGGGTACATATTCTAAAATGTTTTAGAGTGCTATTTTTCATAGTTACAGTAGCTCCTTAACAGACAATCTTGAACATGGCTCACAAATTGAAAAAGGTAAGGACCTCTGCAGCTTGATGGCTTGCCACATTCATCCATCAAGATCTAGATTCCCCTTTGACAGCTTATATTCAAAACTGACTAAACGAAAGGCTGGTAACTTTAGCAAATGTTTATACAGAGTAAACGTAGAAATGATCCATCTTCCGTGATGAACGATTCTAGCTGGCGAATTCAAAGTTCCACTGCACCCACACACTGACAGCATGACGGAAATACTGACACATACAATTGCAGCGGACTCATTCATTTCACTTCTCATAGCTACTATGCTAATCCAACAGTCACTTTTACCACTACTTGAATATTGTCATCAGATCATATGACTTGTCTATTTCAATAACAGAACGTAATGCAATTACATCAATCAAACTCTTACACTGACTCATGCTACCGGCTCTTGAATCTACATTTGATACAGGTACAAATTAGTAACCAGACTATTAAAATTATATAAAGACAGTTGGGGTAAAAGCTGCCCAACTACAATGGTCCAGTCAACCCAGACTCTACCATTCAGCCATACATACCAAGACAAATGGCTGCTTTATGTAATGCCAGGCACTACAGTAACAGACAGCAGTTTCTTTCAGAAATAACCCCAATTTTTCTTTAGAGGGCAACCCCACTTTCCTGTAAAAAAAAAGCTAATAAAATATATTGTATTTTAATATTATTGAATATTATGTTTCCTTTTTAAACTGGTTTGCTGTCTGGTCTCTGGCTTAGGCCAAAATGATGTCATACATCCTTAGCCCTTGTACACACGTTTGGACATTCTGACAACAAAATCCGTGGGATTTTGTCCGACGGATTTTGTCTGAAACTGGTGTTGCATACACACGGTCAGACAAAGTTGTCGGAAAATCCGATTGTTCATAACGTGATGACGGGTCTACATTCATGCTAGTAGCCAATAGCTCTGGTCTAGGAATTTGATCCGAGCATGCGTGGCACTTTGTCTGATCGGAATTCTCTACAAACGATCGGACTTTGTCCGATCGGGTCATGTTGTCGGGAAATTTTATAGCCCTGCTCTAAAACTTTGTCGGTTGGATATTCCAATGGAAACAGTCCGATGGAGCCCACACACAGTCGGATTATCTGACAACACGGTCTGATCAGAAATTTTTCGTCAGACTGTCCAATTGTGTGTACAAGGGCTAAGAGTATTCAAGGGAATTTGTTTTCTTTCATCTGGAGGATGGGGGTTTTGCAGCTAAACACACATGCCTGTCTGTATGCCTGAGCTAAGAGCAAATGGATTCCAGGAACTAAATGCTACATGAATCATCTGCCCTTACTCAAGATGGCTACAGCTAGAAATGTGGGGTTTCCCTAGCAATTTCTCAACAAAATAAAGCATTGAAACATGGATGGATGGGTGAATTTGCTGTGAATATTAGAAATGATTTCAATTAAAATTATTAATAAAAAATAAAAAATGTATGGCCCATAATCCTTCAGTACTCTCAGACTGTTAAGGGTGTATTTAAATTGTACTGACGGATGAGGATGCAAGGAAAAAAAAACAAAACATTTAATCTAGCTTAGCTCTTAAATGAAAGAGGGAACTTATGCTACTTATTTAACTCTTTTTTGCTCTGCTCTTGCAGTACTACCTTGAGCCTTTCATAGTCCATTCTTTATCCAAAGCTCCTAGCCTGAATCACCTAGGTCTTTTTTCACACTCTTGAAAGATAAGGATCCGGTAACTCAGATAAACATTCTCACAAACACTGGCATCTGTTGATTAGAATCACTTTCAGGAATTCAATTTTTTCTTCTGTTCCTAGAATTACCTTTAGAAAAGCAAGTTCAATCCACATTCCACCCACGAGCCACTTACCCAAGCTATGCTCTGCACCAAAGATACAAGTAGACCTATATAAGAGAAACATATTCACTGTAAGCATTTGAAATGTTTCCCCAGCCAACATGGTAGTTCTTTTAACCCTATTACAAAGGAAATTTACTATAAATGACTTCATTTCTATATATACGTATCTTTTTTTATAATAAATTTCTCCTAGTGTCTGTGTGGTCTGAAATCTACTGACTGTATTTCACAGACATTAATCACAAGATTAGGTCATTAATACAGGATATCCAAAATCTGTTCTGTGATTCTATTAAATTATTTTTCTACTGTACATCAACATATAACTGTGGATTTATCAGTAACAAATTTGGAACATATACATTTTTTTTTATTTTTTATCCAAAAGTTATTTTTAGAAATTTCCACTATATTGGCCTAAAGCAAAATTCACTGTTTATAAGCGCCATTGAAAATGCTATTTCATCCTTTTTTAATAATCAAAGCAAACTCACCCATCCATCCATGTCTCCCTGCTCTTTGAAAATTGAATTTCTGGCCTTGCCCATATTAACCCTTTCACGCATAAGCCTATTTCTGACATTTGTTGCTTACAAGTTAAAACCAGTATTTTTTGCTAGAAAATTACTTAGAACCCCCACACATTATATATATATATATATATATATATATATATATATATATATATATATATATATATATTTTTAGCAGAGACCCTAGAGAATAAAATGGCATAGTTTTGCATAATGTGAAAGATGTTACGCTGAGTAAATAGATACCTAACATGTCATGCTTTGAAATTGCACACGCTCGTGAAATGGCCACAAATTACAGTACTTAAAAGTCTCCATAGGCGACACTTTAAAAAAAATGAACTGTTACCAGGTTGGAGTTACAGAGGAGGCCTTTTGCTAGAATTATTGCTCTCACTCTGACAACTGCGGCGATACATGTTTATTTGAACACTTATTACATTTGTGGACAATTTAAAAAAATGTATTTGTTTCTCCTAGTTATTTTATTTTATTAACTTTTTTACAATTACGGTACATTTTTGAGTCTTTAAAAAAAAAAAATATATGATCACTTTTATTACTGTCACAAGGAATGTAAACATCCCTTGTGACAGTAATAGGTGGTGACAGATACTCTTTATGGAGGGATCGGGGGCCCTCCTTTGCATTTAAAAGTATTCAGATCACCAGCACTGGCGACTCTGAATATTGTATTTTTTTTTGGCAGCCGAGTAAACCAGAAGTGACGTTGTGGCGGCCCTTCTGGGATTTTACACTGGAGACCCCATCCAGCTTTGTTCAGTTCTCAGCCTAGCCGGCGGATGCGCCGGCTGGCGGCTCGGGTCTCCCGGTGGGACTGGAGGCCCGGGAAGAGAGGCGGGAGGGGTGGGAGGGTTGTCACCTCCCGCTCCTTTAGGATAACAGCCGAGCGTCTTTCAGCCGCAATGGTTGTTATAACTAAAGAGCCAGCCATCCACTCTAAAAAAACAGTACTGGAGTGATACCTGCAGCTGAAGGGATCATATCGGTATAACCCCTTCAAGCCATGAATGCAAATTTGTGTATGGTCGACGTGAAGGGCTTAATAAAGGACAAATGATTCATATAGCATTTACTTTCTGGAATCCATCTGCCCTTAGCTTAGGCATGCAAGCAAGAGGCATTGGAATTTGCTTCTTAAATTGGACTGCTCACTTTTTATTTGTCTTTACTATACACTCATCATATTTTTTTATCTATTAATTCATTTTTTTCACTGATCTATATATATGGACATTGTTTGAATAATCCTGATTTTGGTATTTTAATATTCACTTTTTGTGTCACTTTTCTATGTGTAATGGTTCACTTTTTAGTGCAGCATATATTTTTTTATTATGCAAGCAAGAGGGCATGCATAAATGAGAATGTCCTTCCTCCTCTCCTCCAGATGATAGATAAAAAATGCTCATGAAGACTCTTTGGCTGTATGACATCATTTTGGCCTAGGCCAGAAACTAAGAAGCAGCTGAAGAAATGGAAAATATAATAATAAAACAAGTAAATATAATATGCTTTCCTATCTATTTACTAACTATAGACACATACAGATTCAAAATAGTTAATGTTGTTTGAGAGAGTTTTGTTCTGCTTTAATGATATTCTATGTTGAGTCATTTTGGATTGAGTTACTTGTTCACTAATGCAGGTTATGTTTCAGCTCAGTTTTACCATTTCACTATCTACATCCGAGATTTTCTCCCATTCTGCCTTTCACAACTACTGTATTTATCGGTGTATAACACGCATTTTTTCCCCCCTAAAATCAGGGGGAAATCGGGGGTGCGTATTATACGCCGATCCCCCGCTGTTTGATAGGGCTTTCTGCCGCTATCTGCGGCTTCCGTGTATTTCCGGCCGCACTCGGCCGTTCGCGGCTATCTTTGGCTGTTCTCGGCTATCTTCGGCCGCGGTCGGCCGTTTTCGGCGGCTTTTGGAAAGTCGAAAGCCGCTGAGAATGGCCGAGTGTGCCCAAAAATAGCCGAGAAAGGCAGAGTGTGGCCGAAAATACCCGAAAGCCGGCAAGAACGGCCGAGAACTACCAGAGCCATTTTTAAATGGCAAATGACTGACAAGGCTGCAAATGCAATGCTGCATACGACTGACAAAGCTGCAAATGACTGACAAGGCTGCAAATGACACTGACAAGGCCTCATTGATGGGCATTTAAATATAAGTTTTTTCTTTAAGCTTACCTCCTAAAAGTTTTTTTATTTTAAATTCCCTCCTAAACTTGGGGTGCATGTTATATGCCGGCGCGTATTATATGCCGATAAATACGGTATACAGTCCATCTCTTACCTCATCTTCCCTCTGCATGTTACCATTATCACTTCTTTGTGGGAAGTTTGGCAATCCTAAGCCCCGTACACACGGTCAAATTTTCCGATAGGAAATGTTCGATGTCAGGCTGTTGGTGGAAAATGCGTTGTCAGACTTTCCTCCAACAAATGTTGGCTAGCATGTCTTCAAATTTTCCGCCAACAAATGTGTATTGTCGGATTTTCCGATCGTGTGTACACAAGTCCGTCGGACAAAAGTACAAAGTACAAACACGCATGCTCGGAAGCAAGGACAAGCTGGAAGCGGTCGGTCTTGTAAACTAGTGTTCGTAATAAAGCATTAACATTCGTGACGTGGCAAATTATGAAATCTCAAAATGCAGCGCACATTCTCTTTTTCTTTAATGGGATAATAATGAAGCTGCTTTGCTGGTGATACTGATGGAGTTATTGCCAACTAATTTTCAAAGGTTTTTTTTTCTAGTGATATCGATATAGATAAGAATAATATTATTATGCTTTTTTTTGTTTTTTTTTGGGCAATTTACCACAACACTATTATCCCGTAGTTTTTAAGATCAAAGATACAACTATGTTGGTATCCCTTTTTAAATTGTATTTTTTAAAATGTAACTGCCTACTCCCAAAATGTCATTTGAAGTAAAACACATAGCCAAGTATAAGGCCCCTTTCACACATGCGCACAGTATGTCCGTATTTCATCCATCCGTTTGCGGATGAAATACGGACATACATGTATCCCTATGGGATAGCGGGTGTCTGCGGATAAACCGCAGGCACCCGCTATCGTCCGCCTCCGCTATTCTCCGATTCTGCAGACGGAGAAAAATCCTATTTTTCTATCCGTCTGCAGAGCGGATCGGATGAACACGGACAGACGGTCCGTGCTCATCCGATCCCCCATAAAGGAGAGCAGACAGCTGACAGGGCGGTCCCTGCACAGTGTGCGGAGACCGCCCTGTCCGCCGCCGGATCAGCAGGGACAACGGTGCCATCCCCGCTGAGCAAGCGGATCATCACAGGGCGGATCCGTCCCGTGTGAAAGAGGCCTTATTCTCCAAAAATGTTTTATTGTGCATTTAAAAAAGAAAGAAGAAATATTATTAACACCATTATCCCGTAATTTTTAAGATCAACGTTACAACTATGTTGGTGTCCCTTGTCAATTTTACATTGTATTTTTATAAATGTAACTGCCTACTCCCAAACTGTCATTTGAAGTAAAACACATAGCCAAGTATTATTCTACACAATTTTTTTATTGTGCATTAAAAAAAGAAAACAAATAAAATTAGACATGCTATCTGCCAATAGAAGTTAACCAAAATGTACATTCTATGCATCCAAAAATATAGAAAATATACCAAATTAAATTATTCAACCAAAAAAATGTCAAAGCAATAAAACCAAGGCTAATAATAAATAACACATTATCTCCTCCAATTCCACAACATGTCTGGTTGAAGAACGGAAACTAACTGAAAGGAACGAAATGAAAAGCGCTAAATGAAAAGCACGAAAAGAAAAGCGCGAATCAACACTCACGAAACTTCTACTAACACAAAATTAGCAGAAGAAGCCCAAAGGGTGGCACTAAAGGGCTGAAAAGCCATGTAGTACGTCTTGTACGTCACTACATTCATAATTGTTGGTCAACATTTGTGTGCCGTGTGTATGCAAGAGAAGTTTGAGACAACGCCCTTTGGACAAAATTCTACGGTTTTGTTGGCGGAAAGTCCTATCGCGTGTGCGAGGCATTAAGGTAAATTCCTACTATAGCGTAGATAGATAGATATTTCAAGACTATATATTTCTATTGATTTAAATGTTTATATAGCAATGCATACAAAATTACATACATGCATACCCCACTTTTAAGTACCCAATGGGGTTTATTTACTAAAGCTGAAAAGTGCAAAATCAGGCTCACTTCTGCATAGAAACCAATGAGGTTCTAACCCCAGCTTGTTTAATTAAGCTTTTGTAATAAAACACGAAAACTCATTGGTTTCTATGCAGAAGTGAGCCTGAGTTTGCACTTTTCAGCTTTAGTAAATAAACCCCATTGTGTACTTAAAAGTGGGGTATGCTTGTATAAATATTTTGTTGATAAATGGTCATACACAAAGATATTATACTTAAATATGTCTGTTACATTTTCTTTAATTTCCTGCAGGTTAACAATAATTCCTTTTATATACTATGCTTTGTTTTCAAATTCATGCATTTTTAATTTATAGCGTTTATTTATGGAATCATGCAATCTTTTATATCCCTGCTCCTTGCATATCTTTCTCAATCATGCTTCCATTGGGGGTATTTATTACTGTACTCTGGTATAGAGACTACACATACATTTCCGTTAATTATGTTTGCAGAATTTTTTTTTTTTTACGTAAAGAAGAGGTGATAACTGAAAAACAAGTTGCTACCAATATAGTATTCCATTTCTCACTGATGATTGTCTACCAGTCTGTCTGAACCACTTATATCCCCAGAAGAACTTGCTCATTAAAGTGGCAGAACACCCACATGTCCGTGTCGCTCTATGACTACTCGTCTGAAGACAGATCTCCAGGGATCTCGGCTGGCGAATGGATTCCTGTGTAGGAACAAGCACTTCGGAAAACTATCTTTGTGGTGTTCATTTTACTCAAAGCCAAACTGAAATACTAAATAAAATATATAAATAAATAAAACTAAATAAATATATTTGCTGATTCATCTGTATCATTTGCGTTTTTATTTGTGTTTTATAGCCCCAAAGGTTGAATGCACTTTTAAAGAATTCGAATTAAGCATGGTAATAATGCGCCAGGCATGAGGATAGATGTACACATTTTCGGACAGGCTTTCTTTGATTTGGGATTCATTAAATCGCATTTTAGACATGGAAGAAAAAATATTCTTAACTGCTTCCTGATCGCCTCATGCAGATATACTGCAGCCGAAGGGCACGTATCTTCGATACCCAACGATCATCTCATGGCGAGGAATGTAAACAAGCATCTCCCCGTTCTGCCTAATGACAGGCCTAATGTAATCGGGAGCGGTGATCAGTGATGTGTCACACACAGCCCCTCCCCCCACAGTTAGAATCACTCCCTAGGACACACTTAACCCCTACAGCGCCACCTAGTGGTTAACCCCTTCACTGCCAGTGACATTTTTACATTAATCAATGCAATTTTTTAGCACTGATCACTGTATTAACATCACTGGTCCCCAAAAAAGTATCAAAAGTGTCAGTTAGTGTCCCGACTGTCTGCTGTAATATCGCAGTCCCACTATAAGTTGCTGATCACCACCATTACTAGTAAAGAATAAAAAAAAAATATGTAGAAGAATACATATTGACCTAAATTGATGAAGAAATTAGATGTTTTTAAAAAAAGGATGTTTTATAGCAGAAATTAAAAAATATATATTTATTTTTTCAAAAAATAAAAACCACAGAGGTAATAAAATACCACCAAAAGAAAGCTCTATTTGTGGGGAAAAAGGGACATACATTTGTTTAGGTACAGCTTTGGACGACCACGCAATTGTCAATTACAGTAAGGTAGTGCCATATCACAAAAAATGGCCTGGTCATGAAGGGGGGGTAAATCTTCTGGAGGTCAAGTGGTTAACTGTAGCCTGTGGTGGGTGAGATATGTTAGGGGTGTAGAATCTGTCGGGAGTCAACAGTGTGTTCTGCCAGCTTGAGTGAACCATGTTGGAGTAGAGACAACGGCATACAGCTTGTCTTTCTGTTTCACAGCAGTGTCGAGCGTGAAGGGCTCCTGAAACGGATAGTTCACCTTTACAAAAAAGCTGCCTATGCACGTAAGCGATGTTTGTAGATCAAAACAAACTGTACAGCTGTGACTAAAGATGAATAATACCCTTGTTATAGGTGTAGGCCATTTACATACCTTATGAAGCCTAACTAGGATACTCCCAGGATGTTGCAGTGAGGCCTAGTCATCACAGGAGTGAGCACTCTGATTCAAACCCCCTCACATACTCTTTCTCTCCCCTAATTAAGTATTTCTTAGTTCAGCACTCCTGTGATGGTGGAGGTGAGCAGTGATGATTAGGTCTCAGGCCGCGTACACACGCGGGGACTGTTCGCCCAACTTTGTCCGTCAAACAGTTTCGGCAAACAGTCCGCTCAAAATTAGCATGGACGGACATGCCCACACACGACGAACGAACAGTTTGCTGAAACCGTGCGCGATGACGTGAACGGCACGTACGACGGGACGAAAAATACGACGTCCTATACACTGCATTATAACTTTCGGCGTGTAAATCCTTTCTGAGCATGCGCGGAACTTAGTTTGACGAACAAGCCTACACACGGGCGGACTGTTCGCTCAAACAAGGTTTCAGCGGACAGTTTTACGGAATTTCCGAAAAACCTTGTTCGTCAAACTGTCCGCTGAAACTGTCCGCTGAAAGCCCACACACGAGCGGACTGTCCGCCCAAACACTGTTCAGCGGACAAAGTTGGGCGAACAGTCCGCGCGTGTGTACGCGGCCTCACTGCAACATCCTGGGAGTATTCTAGTCAGGCTTCATAAGGAATGTAAATGGCCTACACCTATAACAAGGTTATTATTCATCTTTAGTCAGAGCTGCAGTTTGTTTTGATCTTTCACACTGGGGTGGTTTTCAGTCACTTTAGCACTGGAAATTGCCTCTACTAAGCGCCTGAAAACCGCCTTCCATTCATTTAGGTGTGACTTTTCACACTGGGGTGGTGCGCTTGCGGTACGTTTTTGAAAAGCCCTGCAAGCAGCATCTTTGGGGCAGGCTGGGAGTGCTGTATTTAGCACTCCCAAAATGCCCTGCCCATTGAAATGAAGCGTCGCAACACTGGAGTTTTTAACCCTTTCTTTGGGGTTAAAAGCACCCCGCTAGTGGCAGAAAAGTGCAGCTTAAACAGCGGAAAAGCTCAGCTGAAACGATCGTTGCTTTACCGTGAACGCGGCTGCGGCCCCAGTGTGAAAGGGGTCTTAGCAACATCCTGGGAGCAGCAGTGGCCAGTCTATAAGGGGCTCCATGGGCCAGTCCCTAATCTTCATGTGGGGAGCCAGACGCGTGGATTTCTACAGGTTTTTTTTTTTTTAAGTACATGATTAGAGACTGAGGCTCTAATTGGCTTTAGAAAGATTGGGCCCGGGGCGCAGACCACTGCACCCCCAGCCCACCCACTTCTGATATTAGCGAATCCCCATTCGCTATTGTCTTCCTGCTTCTCCTCCTGGCCAATTAGTCAGGCTTCATTAGGTATGTAAACGGCCTACACCAATAGCAAGGCCTTTAATCAACTTTAGTCAGAGCTGCACAGTTTGTTTTTATCTAAAGATGCTCCTTATTTGCGTAGGTAGTTTTGTGGTAAAAGTGAACTATCACTTGAAGCTTTGGCACTCGGCTGGTGCACAGGAGGAGGAAGTGCATGCAGGTAGCTTTTCAGTGCAGTATTTGGTCCCAAATTAGTTCCTAATCAGTACAAGGTCTATTTCTAAAAAAAATGGGGAAAAGAAAATAGCTACCAAAGTGAAGTTATTGTCCATAGTGAACAGACGCTTTATTTCATTTCATCAGAAAATAGAAGATCAGGCCTGATTGGCCACTGAGGGCTGTAACTTTTCTTTAAAGGGACCTTTATGATGCTGGAAAGACCTAAAAACATATTGTACATAATCCAGTATTAGTCATATACAATGTTCTAACCGTAACAGAAATGTCAAACTGTCACATTATATTGAGGTATATTGAGGGCTGCAGTGATCATGAGTTGATCCAGTCTATTGTGTATGCCATACATTTATATGTCCAGCAGTTAAATATCCCCACTACTTTTATTTCTGAACATGCAAGGAATATGTATGCTTGCTTACCCTTCTGTTTGCTTTCGGGATATAAAACCAAGCCCTCCATGCATCCAGCTGCTACATCAGTATACATTATAACCTATTTATGTATTGTGTTGTTTCTTTTCTAGATCCTGAATTCTCCGAATATTTGCCGCCTGCTTATTGACCTAGGCCTGTCTGACTTTGTTTTTAGCTCCTGTTAAGCTAGCTGTTGCCTGAAAGCTGGGCAGCTGCTCCACCTTAGGGCAAGAGGCTAGCTGTTATTAGCTTGAGTACTTCCACACTCAGCACAGTACAAGGCTACAGTTTTCATCCCTACTCCCTCTGCCTAAGATCGCTCTGTACATAGCACCAGGAACCGTATTCAGAATATATCCAACATAAGCAAAATAAATAAATGAAATAAAAAGATAACAGCATTTTAAAACACATTCGCTCAGTTAAAGTACTATGACATTAAACGACTTTGCAAATATAACCTCTTACCCTGGCTTTTCATTTCCTGCTCTTTGGGCGCTGCCATCCCAGACCTGGGGCAGTATAAAAACTGCCCTGTGCCTCTGCTTTACTGATTTGTTTAATTCAATGTCCTCACCGCCAGGAGCCATACATTATTATTTTTTTGTAGGATAAATGTTGCAATCATTGGAGATCACTACTAGCTTGAAGCAATAACCCCTTGCATGACTTTAGCTACAGTGTAGAGAGCACAAGTCTTCAGACTAAGACTGAGAGCAATACGTAGATACATAGTTGCCTAGATGTACATTTCTACCTCCACAATTGGCTGTCTATAATCACATGTACCGATCATCCATACCATTATGACCACTGACAGGTAAAGTGAACAGTATTGCAACAAGCAAGTATTGTAACTGAACTGCAGCATGTGAGCATATTGTTCTTGAAGTTGATGTGTTGAAAGCAGAAAAAAATGGGCAACTGTACAGTTTTGAACGACATTCACAGGGGCAAAATATTAATAGCTAGATGACAGGCTAAGAGCAGCTCTAAAACTGCAGCTTTTTTTGGATATTCCCAGTCTGCACTGCTTAGGAACAACCAAAACTGGTCCAAGGATAGAAAAACGGTTAACTGGCAAAAGGGGCATGGGAAGCCAAAGCTCATTGATGCACATGGAGAACAAAAGCTGGACCGTGTAGTCTGATTTAATAGAAAAGCCATCATAGCTCAAATTGCTGAATGGTTGTTACAATCAGGCCTGGACTAGCCATAGGGCACACCGGGCATTAGCAGGAGGTAGGCACCAACTGGGGTCACTGTTTTCCACCCGCTGTGCAGATCCAGCCCCAATCCCCCTGGAGCAGCGCACAGATGATCCCACACATATGGCTGAGCTGGCTGCTCTGCTAAATAGAAGGATTAAGGAGCAGGGAGGGGGTGGGGCCCAGACTGGCACTCGGGGAGGAGCCACAGCCAGGGGCCATGTCCGCCCATTGAGTGCAGAGTGAACACATGTGACTGACATAGAGCAAGACCACATTAAAGAAGTACAGAGAGAGCCCAGGGGGCCCAGAGAGTGAGAAAGATAGATATCTGCTATACATAGAGAGAGAAATACTGTATATAGAGAGAGTGAGAGAAGTACTGTAGAGAGAGTAAAATACTGTGTACAGCGAGAAAAGGGGAAATACTATAGTGAGAGAGCAGGAAGAGTACTGGGAGCTACTAGGGGAAGAGACATCTACGGCACAGAGATGTAGAGCAAGAGAGAGATCTATACAGAGAGCGAGAGAGAGAGAGAGAGATCTATATAGAGAGAGCGAGAAAGAGAGATATCAATACAGAGAGAGAGGGAGAGAGAGGGAGAGAGAGAGAGAGAGAGAGAGAGAGAGAGAGATCTATACAGAGAGAGAGATATCTATACAGAGACAGAGAGAGATCTATACAGAGAGCGAGAGAGAGAGATCTATACAGAGAGTGAGTGAGAGAGAGAGAGAGAGATCTATACAGAGAGAGAGAGAGAGAGAGATATCTATCTATACAGAGAGAAAAAGAGAGATCTATGGAGAGAGAGAGAGAGTGATCTATACAGAGAGAGAGAGATCTATACAGAGAGCGAGAGAGAGAGAGAGATCTATACAGAGAGAGAGAGAGAGAGAGAGAGAGATCTAAACAGAGAGAGCTATCTATACCGAGAGCGAGAGAGAGAGAGAGAGATCTATACCGAGAGCGAGAGAGAGAGATCTATACAGAGAGAGAGAGATCTATACAGAGAGAGAGATCTATACAGAGAGAGAGAGAGATATCTATACAGAGAGAGAGATTTATACAGAGAGAGAGAGAGAGATCTATACAGAGAGCGAGAGAGAGAGATATCTTTACAGAGAGAGAGAGAGATCTACTACAGTCAGAAATAGAGATGCCTGAGAGTGAGAGAGAGAGAGAAACAGAGGGGGATAGGAGAGAGAGAGGGGAAAAATGAGAGCGATAGAAAGAAAGAGAGGGGGAAGTAAAGAGAGAGAGAGAGAAAGATACAGAAATTGAAGGAGATAGAGAAGTAGACAAATATAAAGAGAGAGAGAGATAAACAGAGGGAGATAGGAGAGAGAGGGGGGAAGAATGAGAGAGACAGAACGAGAGAGAGAGTGGGAAGGAAAGAGAGAAAGAAAGAGCAAGAGATAGAGAAATAGAAGGAGAGAGAGAACTAGACAGAAGTAGACAAATAGAAAGAGAGGGGGGGGGGAGATAGAGAGAGAGAAAGAGTGTAAAGTTGAGAGAGAGAGAATGAGATAGGGAGATAGAAGGAGACAGAGGGGAGGAAAGAGAGAGAGGAGAGAAAGAGAGAGATAGAGAAAGAGAAGACAAGAGATAGATCTGTATACAGAGAAGTCTATTATACAAAGAGACCCCATATACATAGAGAGAGAGAGATTGGGAGAGATCTAATATATAGAGGCCACATTCACACTGGGGTGGGCGGCATCGGCAGGAACATATATCTGATCAGAGTGCTTGGGGGGGGGGGGTGCTATGCCTGTGTGTCCTCTCCTGGTTCTCCCGTCCCGCTTACGACGTCATCCTATCAGTAGAGCAGGGGGCAGAAGGACCTGAAGATCTGCACAGAGAGTGGGAGTCTTTTCATATTGACAAGTGGATAATGACAATCCAGATCTGCAACTCCTCCCGCCCCCCCTGCATTGTGGATAGGATGACATCATTGGCGGGACAGGAGAGCCAGGAGAAGATACACAGGCTGAATCCTGACTCTGCCCTGTCGAAGGTAGGACTGTGCAGGGGAGGTAGAGAGTAAAAGGGGGCACTGTGATTGGAGAGAAGGGGGGAGGATAATGACTGGAATGGGCTCTGAGATGGGGAGGGGGGATGTGGTTGCTAGGGGCACTGTCATGGGGCTGTGATTGCTACGGGCATTGTAATGTAAAGAGGCACTGTGATATTCAGGGGACCGTACTGTAAAGGGGAACTCTAATCATTAACGTGGACCCCTCCACAGTCCCTGGAAAAATTGGCTGCTCAGCCTAAAATGCCTAGGCCTATTTATTGTCCCAGTCCGGGTCTGGTTCCAATAGAAAAGTGTCAGAACACAGAGTGCATCTCAGTTTGTTGTGTATGGGGCTGCATAGCTGCATACCATTTAGGGGCTCATACTGACCCATATCCACACCCAAAAGCACCTACCATGGACACATGAACTGTACCAGAGAGCAATGGAGGGTAGCACTGGATAAATAGCTGTGGGGTGGCAACACTTGTGATTGGTTATCACAGCAATCACATGGTACTGTTTACTGTGCTGATACCTCCACTTCCATAACAACAGAGGGAGGAGAGAGATTGCTTAATTACCAATGGGGACAGAATGAAGGGATCAGCAGCTGCAGACATCAATGTATCTAGTGCAACTTTAACAAACACTGTGTTTAACACCCTCAATATGCATGTTTATTCATTTCCAAAACATTGTGGCAAAAAAAAATTCAAATCACTGTGGGGTGTCTAATTTCTGATAAAAGGGTGATTTTGGGGGTTTTCATACTATTATTGGCATTGTTATTTTAACAGGAAGTAAGGGTGTAGGCAGGTGCAGTCTACATTCTCCACTACAGGTGGTGCTCATCCACAGTGGCAATGCAGACGGTTTCTTTGGTCACGGGGGGGGGGGGGGGGTGGAGTAAGCTTCCCGCCGGGCCTGTTTGTATGGTTAACTTGCTGTTTTAATACAAAGTTGTTTGCAAAACGGGACTCTGAATGTTTACTGCCTACCAAGCTGCACCTACCAAACAAGGAAATCTATTTTTTTTAAATGTTTGCTTTTGTTTTTGTTTTCCCCTTTTTTATAGTAAAAAATAAAGCATTTATTACACATCATAATAAATGATAACTTTGTATAACACAATAAATGATACTTTGCACGGAGTGTAGATGAAAAGCCAACTAAGCTTTATTGTAGTTAAAATAACCAACATTTTCCCCCTACAAACAGAGGAAGGTAAAAAAGAGAGCTGTTCTAATTAGTGATCAGCCTAATTATTATACATTCTTCTTCTGAATTCCAAACAGAGAGGGAAAACTGGACCAGACAAACTTGGATCTGGTAGAAATTGCCCCCAATGACAACCAGAACATTTTGTTTTCAACCTATGCTTATCTCTACCGCAAATCTGTGTTTGTAGAAGTGAACAAGCCAGATTGTGCAAAGCTAGAACAAGCCAAGCACACACACACACACACACACACACACACACACACACACACACACACACATATATTTTACATTTTTTTATATTTTTTTATATTTATTTGTACTCTATGTGTTATATGTTAATTTATAGAACCGTTTCTTAGTTACTTTACTAGAACGTAACCTCTCTCAAGGACACTCTTCTTTGTTTGCTTTGTGGCTATAATAATCTGTTCTTATCTTTTCTGAATCATTGCTTAAATTATTTTGTACCTGCATAGATTTTTTTTTTCCTTATCTATTTTTCTTTTTTGGATCTTAAATTCAGGTTGTTTACCTGCTTGTGAAGTTTTATTGCTCGTCACGTGACCTGTGACTTTCCAACTCTCTTTACGGCAATTTCAGTACTTTATTTATTGCTCTGTCTATTTCTTACCCATTTAATGCCTCAGCTGTTGCTATGTGGTGGGCAGCTGCTCTCACCCTTAGGCTGAACCCGAGGAGAAGGCTAGATGTTACAAGCTTGTAGACTTTAGTATGGTTCCTGCCCTTGCTAAATTTGTATGGATGCCTCATCATGACAGATCTATTTGAATAAAATGCTGATCTCTGTTTCAGATCAGACAGAATATACTTACACATATATATGTGTTTAGCTGAGATGGGCACATATTGAAAGTTTATGTAAACCCTAACAATTATCTGCTCTTATTTGTTACCTTTTATTTTGCTGAGCACCGGGATAGATGATAACATGCTTTATAAGAGTCATCAGATATGTACATTATAAAGCTTAAAATTATTTATAGTAAGGGTGTCTATTTATTTAAAAAATGCCTAAGCCCCTGTACACACGGTCGGAAGTTCCAGCAACCAAATCCGTCAGATTAATTCCGACGGATTAATTCTGGAAGAGGTCCGGAAATGATGTTGCATACACACGGTCGGACTCAGTTGTCGGATAATCCGATTGTACATAACGCGATGACGTTATTTCGTTACAACAGGACTACGTTCAGGCTAGTAGCCAATAGATTTGGTCTAGGAATTTGATCTGAGCATGCGTGGCACTTTGTCCGTCGGAGTAGGCTACACATGATCGGAGTATGTCCGATCGGAGCATTTTGTCGGAAAATTTTACCGGCAAGTTGGAAAAGTTGGTCCGTCAGATATTCCGACGGAAACAGTCCGATGCAGACCACATACAGTCGGAATATCTGACAAAACGGTCCGATAGGAAACATTCCGTCTGAATCTCCGACCGTGTGTACAAGGGCTAATACTTTAATTTACCTATGACCCTCAGCTCTATCTAGTCATAATGCAGCATTTTTCATGAAATACCTCAATCACAAAAATATTGCATTACGGACACTAGATAGAGCTAATCATAGGCAATCAGTGTATTAAGCAAAATATGGTCAGAATTAGTGACAGCTCAGCAAATGCTTGTTATATTCATCCAGAGATTTTTTCTTTTTTTTCTTTTTTCTTTTAAAGGCTCCTTAGACTACCCTATTTAGTGGAAATTTACCTTAGAAAAATCTGTGATGTCTTCGATCCCATTGAAGAGATGGAGCACTGGCTGGAAACCCTGAGGAGATAGCATAGAGGTGGATACATCACATCTGCTCTTATTCATACAAACAAGGCCAAATTTTGTTAAAGGTACGAAGGTACACATTTCATAAAAATTCTGCATGAAGTTAAGCTTTAAATATGCATTTGAAAGCACTTTATTATATACATATGCATATACAGTATCTCACAAAAGTGAGTACACCCTTCACATTTTTGTAAATATTTTATTATATGTTTTCATGTGACAACACTGAAGAAATTACACTTTGCTACAATATAAAGTAGTGAGTGTACAGTTTGTATAACAGTGTAAATTTGCTGTCCCCTCAAAATAACTCAACACACAGCCATTAATGTCGAAACCGATGGCAACAAAAGTGAGTACACCCCTAAGTCCAAATTGGGCCCAATTCGCCATTTTCCCTCCCCGGTGTCATGCGACTCGTTAGTGTTACAAGGTCCCAGTTGTGAATGGGTATCAGGTGTGTTAAATTTGGTGTTATCGCTCCCACTCTCACATGCTGGTCACTGGATGTTCAACATGGCACCTCATGGCAAAGAACTCTCTGAGGATCTGAAAAAAAGAATTGTTGCTCTACATAAAGATGGCCTAGGCTATAGGAAGATTGCCAAGACCTTGAAACTGAGCTGCAGCACAGTGGCTAAGACTATACAGTGGTTTAAAAGGACAAGTTCCACTCATAACAGGCCTCATCATGGTCGACCAAAGAAGTTGAATGCACGTGTTTAGAGTCATATTCAGAGGCTGTCTTTGGGAAATAGACATATGAGTGCTGCCAGCATTGCTGCAGAGGTTGAAGGGGTGGGGGATCAGCCTGTCAGTGCTCAGACCATACTTCCCACACTGCATCAAATTGGTCTGCATGGCTGTCATCCCAGAAGGAAGCCTCTTCTAAAGATGATGCACAAGAGAGCCCTCAAACAGTTTACTGAAGAAAACCAGACTAAGGACATGGATTACTGGAACCATGTCCTGTAGTCTGATGAGACCAGGATAAACTTATTTGGTTCAGATGGTGTCAAGCATGTGTGGCAGCAACCAGGTGAGGAGTACAAAGACAAGTGTGTCTTTTCTACAGTCAAGCATGGTGGTGGGAGTGTCATGGTTTGGGGCTGCATGAGCGCTGCCACCACTGGGGAACTACAGTTCAATGAGGGAACCTTGAATGCCAACATGAACTGTGACATACTGAAGCAGAGTGTGATCCCCTCCCCTCAGAGACTGGGCCGCAGGGCAGTATTCCAACATGACAATGACCCCAAACACACCTCCAAGATGACCACTGCCTTGCTAAAGAAGCTGAGGGGAAAGGTGATGGACTGGCCAAGCATGTCTCCCAGACCTAAACCCTATTGAGCATTTGTGGGACATCCTCAAATGGAAGGTTGAGGAGCTCAAGGTTTCTAACATCCAACAACTCTGTGATGTTGTCATGGAGGAGGGGAAGAGGACTCCAGTGGCAACCTGTGAAGCTCTGGTGAACTCCATGCCCAAGAGGGTTAAGGCAGTGCTGGAAAATAAAAGGGCCACACAAAATATTGACACTTTGGACCCAATTTGGACATTTTCAATTAGGGGTGTACTCACTTTTGTTGCCAGCAGTTTAGACATTAATGGCTGGGTGTTGCGTTATTTTGAGGGGACAGCAAATTGACACTGTTATACAATCTGTACACTCACTACTTTACATTGTAGAAAAGTGTAATTTCTTCAGTGTTGTCACATGTAAAGATATAATAAAATATTTTCAAAACAGTGAGGGTTGTACTCACTTTTGTGAGGTACTGTATTTATGTGCAAACCCCACCCCATCCGCCAACAACAAAAAAAATAAAAAATAGTAAGAGTTATAATTTCCTGTGTACTTGACCGTTATTGCAATGTTCTCAGTTAACATTGTTCCTAGTTTTATTTCTGGACTACAGTACACCTACCCACATGTTATAGAGAAATGGAGAGTGGGAAGTAGTCTGCAGCACTGTCTTAAATACACTAGAGGTGTAAGGGTTGCCACCATAGGAGAGAAAGTATAACTGCCAAAATCATCAGGTGAAAAAATGGAAAAATGGCCTGAAAAAAAGAAAACAAATGCAGCCACCACATCTGGTGTTTCAGAATTGGTATGTTGCAAAATATTACATTTGCTCATTGGGATTAGATACAGTTTGACACTCCACACTGAGCAACGTGGTGCTGACATGTTACCTATTTATTATTATTATAATAACTGTTATTGTCAAAATTATTATTATTATTAATAATAATAATAATAATAATAATAATAATATAATAATTATTGTAACTTTTGATAACTGTTCATCTAACTACAAGAACATGCGGTGGTCTCATATTTCCTTCAGTTTCTAAAATTTTATGGACTTTTGCCAATGCAGACCAAAGAAAATATAAGAAAGCAGCCCTAAAAATAAGAGTTCAAAACAACGGTGTGAGGCATCCAGCTGCTTAGATCTTGTTGTTAATGCCAGCTCTGTCAGTGACCCACTTTACCCCAAGTATTGGAACAACAGCTTGTTTTCCTGCTTGTATTGATAGGCAGAAAATATCACTGTAATTCACTTAGACACCAGGCTTCTTCAGTGTGTATGGAAAATGCAGATAGATACACCCACACACAGATCAATAGATCGATAGATCTGACACATTAGCATAAAGATAGGCATGCACAGGAGTAGAACAGAACAGTGGGGGTGCAGTCTGAACCAGGTGCCAACTTTATGTGGGGTACTCTACTGTGCATTACCGCATCCTCACTCCTGCACTATATGCGATAAGCACTCTTGAACCCTGCACTCCCTGCTTTTTTGCACCCCTGAGCACTACAACCTGCACTACATACTCTTCTCCCTTTTACTCAATGATATACGCATAACTGAGCCCTGGACTCTGTACATTACCCACCCTTAACTCTTGCGCTACCTGCATTACCCACGCTGACTCCTGCATACTCCACGTTACCCACTGCTGACCCCTGCACTCTCTGTGTAACACACCCCCAACCTCTCATTCCTGTGTGACATGCACTCTCAAACCCTGCAAAACAGATACTATGTTGTACATTTCATACTCCTGACTACTGCATTCTGTACGCTCGGCTGTATATGACATATGCTTGAACCCTGCACTCTAAGTACGTTATATACTCCTGACCATCTTTAATGAAGGCTGTATGTAGAAAAGCGTGTGATGGAACAGTATAATTTAAAAAAAAATGTGTGGGCTGAGGTTTATATGTGTCTCATACACTCTCGCTTGGGGCAGCCACTAAAACAAGTTTTATGGATAAAAGGACTGTGGCACATGTGTGCTGTGTTTACAGGTCGTAGGCTCCAGATTTGTTTAATCCTGCCCCTTTGAAACTGAAAAATAATTGACCCTAGATATCAGATATGCTAGGTAAACCACACAAACAGAAGATCCAGAGAGAAACATAAGGTACAAGAAAAATAAAATTTAGCATTCTGACTTACCTAGTAAATTCCTTACCATGGTATACAGCACAGGACTAAGGTCCTGTAATCATAGCCCACAGATTAGAGGCTGCTACCTGCAACTAATTGGACACTGGCAAAAACGTTGCTAGGGCCACCCCTAGAGCATACCCATGTAATCCTGCCCAGTTCATAAGGCCTCATTTTTTAGCAAGCAATAAGGAGTGGTCAAGACAGAGCAGCTAGGTATTGTACCCCACAAGAAGGAATTTTTAGCAAGTAAAATATATTATTATCTTAATCATACAGTACAGGACAATGACTTGTATTTATAGGATACCTGGGGATGTATCCATGCAATAAAACTGAGGGTGGACAACAGCATAGCAACAGAAAACTGCCACAGGCCCACAAAAAACACAAAGGGTTAAAAGAACTTGAAAAAAATACGCAGATAACAGCTTAAGGCACCTTGAGACCAACGCTCACATCAGCTGAGGCCTGAACGTTCACCTGGTAGAACTTGGAAAATCGGTGAAAAGAAGACCAAGTGGTGGCCTTGTAAATCTGGGATACAGATGTTTGATTCTGAAAAGCCCAAGAGAGTGGAAACGTCACTGAAGGGAAAGGTAGGAACATTTCCCTTAAGGGAGTAGGGCCTAGGAATGAGTTGGTTCATCAACTTGGCAATGGTGGCAGTAGGAGTAGGGTGTCCTCTATGTGTATCTTCAGGTAGAACAAACAGGAACTCTGTATTGCAAAAAGTAGCAATGGCTGTCCAGTAGACTCTTGAGAGCCCTAATCACATCCAAAAAATGCAATTTCCATGTTATTTTGGGGGTATTGCAGAGGGACAGGAGGACGATGTTTTATTAGATTGGAAAAAAGAGACCACCATATGGAAAAAAGTAAAGTTTTGGGATCAGAATCCCATTGGTCTGGTGTAAAACAAGAAAAGTAAAAAAAAATTAAAAAAAATAGACAGCTGTTAACTTAGAAACACATCTAACAGACAGATATGATGGCAAACAAGAAGACAATATTACAGGTAAGGTCTTCCAAAGGGAATGTTTCTAATTGGTTTAAAGAAAGGGTTTCTGAAAGGCAAAAAGCACCAGGTTGAGATACCAAGGTGACACGTGAGGTTGAATTGGGTGAATTATATGAGCAACTGTCTGCAAAGGAGTCTTGATAAGCGATTTTGGGGCAATCAAGAGGTTTCTGCAAGAGGATGTATTAGGCATAAACCTGCCCCTCGGGGGTAGTCAGGGCCAGATGCTGGTCAACATCAGCCTGAAGGACGTTCAAAATTCCAGTGATAAAATATTCCTTAGGATTAAGCCTTCTGTTCTTGCACCATGCAAAGAAAGTCTTCCATGTGTGATGGTAAATCTTGCGTGACTTGGATTTCCTTGCTCTGAGTATGTTTCTTTGAGTAGGTTTGAAATAATCAAGTGAAAGATACCCATATCCTTTAGGACTTTGGTTACAACAGCCAAGCTGTTAAAGTCAACAACTGAGAAGCAGTATGGAACAAGGGGTTTGGGGCCAGTAAGTCTGATCTATTTGGGAGACACCAAGGCTCATCCACCAGAAGTCTGAGCAGGTCTGTGTATTACATTTTTGTGGACCAATTTGGTGTAATCAGAATTACTCTGACCCATTTCTCTTATCTTGAGCAGCAGTCAAGGGAAGATCTTCATCCGAGGGAAGGCATAAACCAATTGAAATTAGGTCCAAGGACTCAGCAAAGCATCTACTATAAAATAATAGATCAAACAGTGTAGCGCTGTAATATCATACATCTATCTTGATGCAATAGAAATTGGTTGTGTAGAAACCACAAAAAACACATAAAGTGCATAAAGCAATGCACACTAACAGTCCATAAAGTTATGGAAGTGAGGAAAAAATCTTGTCTGTAGTCACTCTCAGCAGTGCTTCAAGAGTAAGTGAATAAACACTCATCACTTTTGAGTGTTTATTCACTTCCTTTTGACACACTGCTGAGAGTGACTACAGACAAGCTGTTTTTTCTGCCTTTGATTGTTTGGTGTCACCTCAATAAGAAGATTTTTCCTCACTTCCACAACTTTATGGACTGTTAGTGTGTATCACTTTATGTGTTTCACCACCTGTGTTTTTTGTGGTTTCTACACAACCAATTTCTATTGCATCAAGACAGATGTACGATTTTACTTTATTGTACACGTTAGCGATACACTGTTTGGTCTATTATTCACGTATAACTTTGTTTGAGTGTCAGCAGCTTTCCCAATATTTTCACTTTCTGACTTGTGGTGTAATGCAGTCTTTTCCCCACATTTTCACATCTACTATAAAGGCTGGAGGATCCCTGGTTCTGACCATGAACGTGTTTGGTGTGTTGTTGAACCCGGTAAGCAGAATGTTCACATCTGTTTTCCTCACCTTAGAAATTTTGAAAGATTTTGGGGTGCAGAGACCTCTCTCCTGGGTCTAGGCAGCTTAGGAAATCCACTTGACAATTATCCACTCTGGAAATATGGACTGCAAAGAATGCTGAAACCTAGGTTTCTGCCCATGAGAATATTAATTTCTTTTAGGGCTAAGCTTCTGGTGCCCCCATGATGATGTATGTAGGCTACTGCTGTGCACTGTCCAAACTCTGACTGGGTGACCTTGTAGAAGAGAGGTCCAATATTTTAGAAACAAATCTGATGGACCATGGCCCCTGGTTGTTGTAGAGTTGTAAACTCTACCTCAGTCTGTGAGGTTCACATCTGTCATTGGAGACAAAAGGATTGACCACACTCCATGGATAAGGAAAATTGCTTTATTGGTATAAAAACACCCAACATGAAAAACCATCGAGGTTACAGCATCATGACAGCACATAGGGGAACATGGTTGGCACGTTTCACAAATTTCTTCGCTTAGTCATAACCCATAAGCACTAGTAGTCATGTTTTAAATAGTAATGACACAGCTGAATGACACGAAAGTGCTTATCTGGCTCTGCTCAAAATACACATAAGAGAAAAAACACAAGTAAAATCAAAAAGTGAACAAGTGTGTGTGTATATACTCCTTACCACTTGAGGTGCATATGTATATGTTTCCACAGTGGATATAATATGGATAATAAACAAACGAAAAACATCCACCTAAAATAGAAAATGACCTCAAAGGGACATGTATAAAGCAGATAAAGCGACAAAGTGAAATGATACATAATACATTTTGTAAAAAAACAGGGGAAGAAAGATGAGGAAGTGATATCTATTACAGAGGTACAAATAGTACACAATAATCACATCTGTCATTATCATCTTCCAAGTCATGTGAAGGAATGACTTTCCTGATTCCAAGGTAGGGTTGGACATCCATCAGGGAAAGCTTTGTTTGGCTGGAAAGAATCATTGGTTGATCCCAGGATTGGATTTGCTTGGTTTATGTCTTGACGATGGGCCTGGAGTGAAACTGGGTAAGGGGAATTGCTTTGAAGAAGGGCCACCATGAAGCCCAGAGCCCCTCATGTGAAAGCAAATTGAGGGTTGTTGTTGTGACCCGGGGATCTGAGAGCTGAACCCTAGCGAGGTGATAGACCTTTCTTCCAGTCATGGAGTTCTCTTTGCAACATTAGAAATTATAAATTGACCAAGAATTGCACTTCATGGTGCTATATAACTTTGTAGTGTACACTGTACACTGCAGTGTCAATTTAAATAGTTGGCGTGGCCCACTGCAATCTCATGTCTTTTATGAAGCTGTCAAACCTGGCTAATCTCTAGTACAGACTGTGCTGTTGTTCACTCTCGGTAGCTTCTTGGTATTTGCAATTTTATGCTTCCGGCAATTAGAAAACGTTGGGCGTTGAGTGCACTGATTGGCATTACTGAATTTTCTGAATACCGTTGCACACCCATGATCTTCACGTCATCTGATTGCAGGCCTGTCATGGATGATGCAATTAGGTTTTTTGAAGTAATTTGTGGTAGCTTGATGTGTAAATTGCAGGGAATGGTTACACAGAGATGCACTGAATTACAAGACCAAAACAATACATTGTGACAACATGTACACTGTAGCTTTATAAGCATGCAACTTTTTTCACAGTATTTTGCGTTTTCTTACCCTGTGACAGAAGATCATTTTTTCCTGTATGGGAAACTGAAAGTTTACCTTGCAGTTTCATACATGAAAATGATATCTAATTAGCTAGTTGGGTATTTTTTAAATGTATAAACCTTCCTTTTACCATTTTGCTGTGGGAATAAGGAATGGGGCAGCAAATCTTACTGCTAAAGGTCTTTTCCTTAAGTTTCAGTGGCCTGTCACATTTCACTGTGCTGGAAAATAGCAGCCTGCTATGTTATCACTAATTAGCTGACAAGGCATTTTAAACTCAGAGCAGAAATTACTAATGGATTTATCAGTGCTTCCTCTAATCCAGTGCGGCACCTGTAACTGCACTGGAGCCTTAAATAGAATTTACACAGTTACAGCAGAAGAGTTGGCATTATTTCTACATATAAATTCAGCCTTGATGAGACCATTGCCTGTACACTGACATCAGGGCAAGCTAATTAAAAAGCAAGCCTGCGTGTTGGAAATCCACCCATGCTCCATCCATTTTACGTAGATTAGCAAGATTGATTGCACTAGGGAAATGGAAGAACTGCACCAATAACATACATTTATTTTGTCTCTGCCTGCCATTTATAGGTAAATATTCTAGCCAAAAAAGTGTTGTTTTATGTTTGGATAGAGTGGGAAAGGGTAGTGCCTCCACACATGCCAGGGTGCTGGGTGTAATCTGTGGGGGTTATTTACTAAAGGAAAATCCACTTTGCACTGGAAGTGCACTTGGAAGTGAAGTCGGTGTAGATCCAAGGGGGACATGCAAGGAAAATAAAAAACAGCATTTTAGCTTGCACATGATTGGATGATAAAATCAGCAGAGCTTCCAATCATTTCAGATTTACCCCTTATGCCGCGTACACACGAGCGCACTGTATGGCGTACTTAGTCCGTCATACAATCCGACGGACAGTCCGTCATACTTTCGACTGAACGGACTTGACCACACACGGATGCACAAACAGTCCGTCGAAAGCTTGCGCGATGACGTGTACAGCATGTACGACGGGACTAGAAATAGGAAGTCCAATACACAGCAAAGCACCCTTCCGCCGTGTAAATCCTTTCTGGGCATGCGCCATTCTTAGTCCGTCGAACTAGCCTACTGACGAGCGGATTGTCCGCTGAAACCAAAGTACGACGGACAGAATTTCGAAAAATCCGAAATACTTAGTACGCCAGACTGCACGCTGAAAAAGTCAGCTGAAGCCCACACACGAGCGTACTGTCCGCTGAAATGTGTTTCGACGGACTAAGTACGCCATACAGTCCGCCCGTGTGTACGCGGCATTAGATTTAGAGGGACTGAACTTCCAAGTGTACTTTCAGTGCACAATCAAGTGCACTTGCAGTGCAAAGTGGATTTGCCTTTCGTAAATAACCCCTCTTGACTCTGACCCCTCCTTCAGGCCCCACATCCAATCACTGGCTAAATCCTGCTGCCTTAAAGCGGAGCTCCACCCGATTTTAAGAGAATATATCAAGCTGATTAAATAGATGTCATAAAGCAAAAACTGGACTTTTTTTTTTTTTCTACTGTACCCTTTTTTTTTCTTCTCATGTTGTCTAGTTCCTGTATCCTGTAATTGCGGATATGTGCGGGGTTAGTGTGGATATTTTGTAATATCCTCTATCCGCACTGTCTCCTGGGAGCTTGTGTCATTGTTCCCAGGAGTCAGTGCGGCGGCCTGGCTTAGCTCTGTTGCCATCACAACGGGGCGGGACTTCCGACGACGACGCCCGTTGCGATGGCAACCTGAGCTGGCGCTCCTAATTAAAGTTACTGCGAATGCGCGAGATCGGGGATACAAAGCTGGTCGATCAGCGGCACTGTATCCCGGAAGAGGATGCCTGTGGGCTTCACATGCCCACAGGCAAGATGAGAACCGGCTCTAAGAACATTTAAAAGTTGATTTTACAAGAGAAAACTGACATCTTTAAAACTGAAAACCTGGAACAAGTGAGTTATAAGTTTACAGAACATAATCTTTTTGATTGTACCAAAAAAAAAAAAAAACATTTCGGGCAGTGGAACCCCGCTTTAACCTCCGCAACATCTGTAGAATGTAGACACCACAAAGCAACTTATTCACTCCTTGATTATTTCCAGCTTTGACTACTGTAACTCTCTCCTTAATAGCCTACCCTTATGCAGGCTATCCCCCCTTCAGTCTATTATGAATGCTGCTGCTAGACTAATGCACCTCACTAACCGATCCATGACTGCTGCTCCTCTCCTCATCTGCAGATATCGCCCAAATCGTCCCCGCCGCTCCTCTTAGGACCTCCTGCCCTCTAGCTCCCTTGTTACCTCCTCTCATGCTTGCTGCTTGCCTTCAGGACTGCTCCAGAGCCTCTCCCATCCTCTGGAACTCCCTGTCCCGGTATGTCTGATCAGCCCCTAACCTCTCCCCTTTTAGGAGATCCCTGAAAACTCATTTATTCAGGGAAGCCTATCCCACACCCACTTAACAACCCCATCAAATCATTCCCCGCATCTATTACCTTTTGTACCACCACCCCCTCCCTTTAGAATGTAAGCTCTATGAGCAGGGCCCTCCTGTCCCTTCTGTATTGAACTGTACTGTAATTGTGCTATCCCCCTCTACATTGTAAAGTGTTGAGTAAACTGTCGGTGCTATATAAATTGTGTATAATAATAATAATTTCAGTCTGCATCCCAATTGGGGCGATTCATTTCCCCACTTTCCTCACTTTCCACACATCCTCCACCTAGACATCAGGGTAAGCCCAAAGACTCACACCCTTCATCCTAGTAAATAAAAAAAAAACATATACAAAAGTGAAAGTGACAAACAGTGGAGGGAAAATAAGTTTAAATAGTGGCCGTGCATGTTCAGTGGCCAAGCCCTGAGTCCTGGAAGAGAAAAATTTCCCCTGAACTTAGCCAAAAGGCCCAGCCCTAAAAGGCACAGTGCAGAAAAAGTTTTAGTAACATTGACCATGTGCCTTTTCATACAGTGGGAGCCCACAACCAAGTGTTACTATGGGCACCCCATAGGGCCGCCACTCCCATGGACCACAGACACTGCAGACTCTCTGCCTTCCCAGCCCATGGCCAGACAAGGTAGATCCACTCAAATCAAGAGGAACTGGGCTCTTCCAGTTTTCCCGGGGAAGTTATTCTCGGGCCTCGACCTGCCTGCGGACGCCTTGATTTCTGCCGGTACTAGCCTTCTAAGCCCCATCACTCCAGCAGGGGTACATAACGAGCCACTCCAGCTCCCGGTCAAGCCAGAACAACAGCACAGCACCCCCACTGGACACTGATGAGAACAGATACTATACTTGATCTTAGCCCAAAGGCAGAGAAGCGATAACTTTCACTTTGTACTGGTGACCATTGTCAATGAGAATGAAAGCGAGGGGAAATCCAACCCTTCAGAGACTTCCCCAGAACAAGAGGTATATGGTAGTTGTCCTATGGAGACACCTGTTCTTGGAACAACTGTTTAAATGCTGATGAAGAAGCAAATGGCGTTTAATGCTCTTCCACTACAGGGTGCTTTTCGTCTTCTTTTTTTTGGAGCAACAAAGTCACTTTGAGTCCTCAAAAGTACAGGAAACATGTTTAGTAAATATGCCCTGCTAGGCTTAATGAAAATAAATGGGTTAGTATGCAAGCTTTGAACAGATGGACCTCTTTATTTCTCTTTCCTTACCTTTCATCTGCTCTGTAAATTTCCCTTTTTTACCTTCTCTCTTGTGGGTCCCTCAGCAGCTTTGCTGCGTGTATCTTCATATGCCCTTATGCATGTTTTATGTACAATGATGCACATTTTTATACACTTTATGGCTTGCGTTTTTTTATTATGTTATGCAAACTGAGGTGAGGAACATATAAGAACAGAGATTTTTGATTTTGGTGCAGTTGCATTCATGTTACCTTTTCAGAGATTAATAAAGCATCAATGATGCCAGTTAAAAGTAAACACAAACAATGAACGAATGAACATTTTTGGCAAGTTGTAATTGTTACAAAGGTCAAAGCCTAAAGCCTCATACAAACGATCGGATTTTCGTAAGGGAATTGTGTGATGACAGACTGCCTAAAATCAAATCCGTTATTACGCTCCTTCAGACAATTGTTGTCCAACTTTCGGCCAACAAATGTTGCATAGCAGGCTAGTAAATTGTCAGCAGACAACGGTCTGTTGTCAGATTTTCATATTGTGTGTACACAAGTCCGTCACACAAAAGTCCAAAGTACAAACATGCATGCTCGGAATCAATGCTCACCAAACACGACAATAGCAGAAGGTAACCAAAGGGTGGCAAGAGCTGAAATTCCACGCACTACGTCGCTACATTCGTGTTTGTTGGCCGACAATTGTGTAACGTTTGTACAGGCATACCCCACTTTTAAGTACACAATGGGGTTTATTTACTAAAGCTGGAAAATGAAAAATCATGCTAACTTCTGCATAGAAACCAGGACAGGAGTTGAGAACCAATGATCTAAAAGGTAAGAAATATTTATAAAAAAAACAAAACATTTTTTAGGTATGTCGTGTGAATAGGAGCACATAACAAACATATAGCAGGGTTTTCTGCAAAAGGGGAAATTAAGTATAACTCTAGCTTTCAGTAAATTGTGTATGAGAAATACAGTATAATTAAACTTTTATTATTACAACAATCTTATCGTTTTCTTTTTTTTTAATTACTACTTGATTTATCTCACAGCTCTGCTTTTTTAACAGTATACACATAAATGAATGTCTGGATAGATTAAGGGGTGTTCTTTATAGTTTTAGCTAGAGTTCCCTTTCATAAAGGAATTCTATATTCACGGGTCACAAACAGACTAATATACCCCACCTCACTACAGCAAAAAATAGGTTAAGTACCTGATCAGCGGGGGTGAAGAGCAGCAATTAGGCAGCGATTTCCCAAAGGCCTCTTGGGAATTAGATGCCTCTTGAGCCAACCAGTGTCTAGTATGGAGAGGCTCTCAGAACATGAGAGCAGGGAAACCCAAGCACTTGTGTGTCACACAAGGAGAGAGAAAGAGTCCAATCACATCTCACTGCTGTCTAAATATACAGCGCACCACCAGTATTACGCTTAACTATATCTGGGAGGATAATATATTATCTATATAATATTATTAGCCATGCCAGGGTTGAGTAACAAAAGAAAAAAATCACGTACAGTCTGAGCATAATTATGGGCAAAAAAGGAATAAAACTATCATCCAAATTTTTTTTTATCATCAAAGCAGAACTCCAGACAAAATTATGGAGGAAAATAAAAGAAATAATTCAGCTTTTTCTAAAATATTCGCCCTGATTTCAGAGATTTCCCCCATAATTCTCAATGTGATGGCCAGCAAAATTCAACTGATGTCCTCTGAGCCCAGGTCATCCTGGATCTTCCCCAACCTGTGACTGAGCAATAAAAGGAGAAGCAGCACAGCGATGGGCCGTTGCTCTGCTTTCTCTTCCTATCAGCATGGCTTGGTTCGCCTTCTCTCATGGGGGTCTACCTTCGGGGGAGCCCCACCAAGTACTTGGGTGGCTCTGTTTTGGCAGACCCTCCAGAGAAAGGGGGACTGTCTGGTTTTGGCCAGATGGTCCCATGTTAGTACCTCAGTCCCCGTCTGGAGCCTAACGCCCTGGGGGATCGTGGGTAAGGTCCTTCCCTAGTGGAGGACAGTGTAACACCCATTGCACGTTTTGTGTCTCACTCTTTATGTTTTTTGGCACCGGGTGGAGTTTTTGGGTGTGTTTCACACGCAACTGGTTTTTAAAAAAGAAAAAAAAAAATCAGCATGCTTTCTTGTCAGCACATAAACTGGCTGGCTCAGATAATAGCAAATCACATTATGCAAACAATGTAAACCATAAGCATACAGTGGAATATAAATACATAAAATACTAGGATAGCCACAGAAGACCACGCGGCTGCTATAGGGCTAGAAGCCCAAGGAGATCATACCTGTCTAGCTCTTTAGTGATTTATGCATGTAGCAACATCATTTGTCAAATACATTTGTAATAAATATAGTTTAGGAACTGCTTTAGGATTGCTTTGAAAGCAATTAGTATTCTGTGTCGCTAGAGGAATTGCCTTTGAGATGGAAATTAGAGAAGCAAGGGGAGCCCTTAATGATTTTGCTATGAGGCCCCATCACACATAGTTACGGTTCTGATATTAATGCTGATGTTTCTGTCTCTACAAAATGAGCAGATATGTACAGGCAGACCCGAGCCCTTGCCAACTTCACAAACAGCTGGAATCCTAGAATTTGGCTGCAATTACTATCCTGCCCTTATTTTTACTCTACTGAATTTTACTGCTTAAATAATTAATAAAAGACATGTAAGGAAATTAAATAAGTAATGTTCAATGACACTGGCCCGCCCAAAACATAACATACTGCAATATGTGTTATTCATATCTTTATATAAAATGTATGTACAGCCGATTTTTTATTTTTTTTAGCTAGAGTTGGGAAGGATTAGAAGCCCTGGTGGGTTTTTACTGTTACATTTATCTTCTAGTAAAAATAATAATAGTTTTATCATTCAGAAAGTAAAGGAAAATTTGTAACAGGGAAGCAGGTAGCAATAAAAAGCTTTCCCAATGGGTCAATTTGGCAAGCTATAATCCCTCCATTGGCTCCTGCTCACCCAATGAATTAAATTCAAAATACTAACAACTTACAAAGCCATCCACAATTCAGCCCCCAGCTACATAACTACTCGAGTCTCAAAATACCAACCTAATCGTTCTCTTCGTTCCTCCCAAGACCTCCTGCTCTCTAGCTCCCTCGTCACCACCTCCCATCTCACCTCCAGGACTTTTCTAGAGGCCCTGCCATCCTATGGAACCCCCTACCCCAATCTGTCTGATTATCTCCTACTCTGCTTTTAGAAGATCCCTAAAAACCATCCTCTTCTGCCTCCACCTAACAACTATATTTTGATTTTCTCCATCATCTCCTCCCCCACAGCTATTACCTTTTTGTAGCACTTGACACTCCCTCCAAGATTGTAAGCTCTAATGAGCAGGGCCCTCTGATTCCTCCTGTATTGAATCATATTGTAACTGTACTGTGTGCCCTCATGTTGTAAAGTGCTGCACAAACTGAGCTATAGAAACCTGATATAATAATAATAATACAATTTACAATCTGGGGATATTTTGCCATATAACTATATCTTTGCCCAGGCCGAGGTTAATATCTCCCCATTTTCAGCAGTTTACCCTACAGGATAAATAGTGGATGACCAGTTTCATGAAAATTTGGTCCAACTGCAAGAGATATAGACATTGCATGTCCTGACTATTTGTAATTTGAGAGCTATAAGTCCAATTTAGGCTTCATGTACAATACAGCTCCTAAACATGAGTTCAGGAGCTTTTGGTGTTTTTTTTAACCCCCCTGATGGTATTCCCGAGTCTGGCTCGGGGTGGAATTTTTATACCAAAAGCGGTAACCCCGAGCCAGACTCGGGACCGCATCGCTGGATCCAGGAGGACACTTACTTACCTTTTCCCTTGGATCCAGCGATGTCCCCACGCTGTACGAGCGAGCCGCGTCTCGCTCAATCTATCACGGAGCCGATCTCCGTGCCCTGCGAGCGTTGCGACGCACGGGGACGGAGATCGGCACCAAATTCAAAAAGTGAAACACTCACTATACATACAGTATAATGTAATCTTTCAGATCACATTGCTGTATGTAATAATTTCACATCCCCTTTGTCCCTAGCGGTCTGCCCAGTGTCCTGCATGCAGTTTTATATAATAAAAACTGTTCTTTATGCCTGGAAACTGGAGATTGTCCATAGCAACCAAAACTGTCCCTTTACATCAAAAATTATTTTAGACCAGCTAGAAAAATGCGATAATAAATTAGAATCATTCGCAAAATTGAGCTATAGCGATTTGTGGTGAGATCCGTCATCAAATATTGAAGAGTAATGATAGTGACAATTCTGCAACTGAGCAAATTTTGATTTAATTACATTATTGAATAATTTTTATTATTGTTATATTATTATTTGGTACAATTTTTTATAATTCTTTATTATATTATAATTTATGATTTCATTTTTCAAACTTTATCATACCCGGGATGTCTGCTAGACTCTGGTTTGGACAGATTTAAGTGAGATATTGCTAAGAAGTACAGGACTACAATATAAAATGCCAAATTTTCATGCAAAATAATTGTACCGCTTTTAGCACCTAAAATCCAAAATAATTGTACCGCCAGGGAGGTTAATATACTCAACTCCATAAAAGCCTATGGGGTTGATTTACTAAAGGCAAATAGGCTATGCACTTTGCAAAGTACAGTTGCACTCAGCAAGTGCAGCTGCTCCAGAGCTTAGTAATTAAGCAGAAGCTCTGGTGACTTCTATCATCCAATCATGTTTAACCAGTTGCCGACCGCCGGCCGTCAAATGACGGCCAGGCGGCGCAGCTCTCGTGGCGGGAGGCCGTCATATGACGGCCTCCCGTTTAAAGAGGGTATGCGCGCGATCGTGCGCGCGCATCCCCGTTCCCTCGGTGGCGGCGCGTTACGGAGACACCGCTCACCACCGAGGGTGGTAAACAGCCATTGGTCATGGCTGTTTACCACGTGATCGGCCGTGATGAAGTCACGGCCGATCACAGCAAGTGCTCGTCGCCTGTAAACGGCGCATGCGCGGGATCGGGAGCGCGCTGCTCGTTCACATCGGTGGCGGCGTGTTCCCCGGGAACACTGCTCGTCACCGATGCCGGTAAACAGCCATTGGCTGGCTGTTTACCCATGTGATCGGCTGTGAACCTTTCACAGCCGATCACTAAATGTAAACACAGAGCGGTAACTGCCTGTTACCAGCTCTTCTCTCCTCACACACAGTTTCCAGTGTGAGGAGAGAAGAGCCTGGAGCAGTGAGTTATCGATCTGTGTTCTGTAGTGTCTACACCAACACCACACTTGTCAGATCGCCCCCCCCCCCCCACTGTCATCTGTCACCCAACAGTCACCACAGTCACCCAATAAAGTGAACCTGTCACATAGGAGACTGCCATCAGTGACCGTCAGCGGTGCACCTGTCACCCATCACCCGTCACCCATCAGTGACCGCCAGCTGTCGCCCGTCACCCACCAGTGACCGCCAGCTGTCACCCGTCACCCACCAGTGACCGCCAGCTGTCACCCGTCACCCACCAGTGACCGCCAGCTGTCACCCGTCACCCATCAGCCACCGCCAGGCGTCACCCATCAGTGACCGCCAGACATCAACCGTCACCCATCAGTGACCGCCAGACTTCACCGTCACCTATCAGCCACCGCCAGGCGTCACCCATCAGTGACCGCCAGCTGTCACCCGTCACCCACCAGTGACCGCCAGCTGTCACCCGTCACCCATCAGCCACCGCCTGCAGTCAGCCATCAGTGACCGCCAGACATCACCCGTCACCCATCAGTGACCACCAGACATCATCCGTCACCCGTCATCCATCAGTGACCACCAGACGTCACCCATCAGCCACCGCCAGGCGTCACCCATCAGTGACCGCCAGACATCAACCGTCACCCATCAGTGACCGCCAGACTTCACCCGCCATCCATCAGCCACCACCAGCCGTCACACATCAGCCATCGCCTGTCACCCATCAGTGACCGCCATCTATCGCCTGTCACCCATCAGTGACCGCCAGCCATCGCCTTTCACCCATCAGTGACCACCAGCCATTGCACGTCACCCATCAGTGACCGCCAACCATCACCCTCCACCCATCAGTCACCGCCAGCCATCAGTGACCGCTAGCCGTCACCCATCACCTGTCACCCATCAGTGACCGCCAGCCATCAACCGCCACCCATCGTAAATGCCAGCCATCAGTGACCATCACCCGTCACAATCCGTGGCCTGTCACACCGTCATCACCTGCCACCCATCGCACAGCCCATCAGTGAACGTCACCTGTCACACAGCCATCAGCGCCATGGCCAGAAGAGTATACACCAGCGAGGAGGCGTTCCAGATCCTCTCCATGACCGATGAGAGCAACGGGGAATTCTCATCAGATTCCAATTCCGATTCTGATTCTGATTCCGAATCAAATTCGGCATTTAACCCGAATAGTGAATCGGAAATTGATTCGGAGGAAGAATGGGTCCCTCCTAAAAGGGCAAGGCCCTCTGAAAACCCGGATTATATTCCCAGGCCCGGTATCAGAGCTCCTGCCAGCAATAGGCCCCAAGAACAAATTCCCAGGCCCAGTACCAGCGCTGCTGTCAGCGTTAGGCCCCGGGATCAAATGCCTAGTACCAGCTTTGCCGCCGGCGATGGGCCTCACCAACAATTGCCCAGACCTAGTACCAGTGCTGGCACATCACGCCTGAGTACCAGCATAGGAAATTCCAATCCGACTACTAGAGTGTCACATCCCCCAAGAGCCAGGGCCTCTACATTTATGCCAGATGGTCTTGCCAACCCAACATGGCTGCCTTCCAACTCGGCATCACCAATTATTCCCCCTTTCACAGCACAGCCAGGTGTGCAGACCAACACCCAAAATTTTTCAGAGATCGATTTTGTTCATCTGTTTTTGCCCGACACATTTCTGCAATTAGTTGTGGACCAGACAAATTTATATGCCCAGCAGTATATTGCCAATAACCCCCACTCATCATATGCCCGTCCCTTTGAGTGGCGAGATCTCAATTTGGAGGAGTTCAAAATTTTTATGGGCCTCACCCTGAACATGGGGATAACAAAAAAAAAATGAAGGACATGCCTATTGGTCCACCCTACCCATCCACCACATGGCTATGTATTCTGCCGAAATGTCCAGGTCCCGATACAAGAAGATAATGCGCTTTCTTCACTTTAGCGACAACACCGAGTGCCTTCCCCACAATCATCCAAATTATGACAAGTTATGTAAACTTCGCCCACTGATAAATTTCTTTTCCCAACAATTTGCAGAACTCTATGTCCCCGATCAAAATATATGTGTCGATGAGTCCCTGGTACCCTTTGCAGGCCGGCTAGGAATAAAGCAATATATACCTAGCAAAAGGGCAAGATACGGAATAAAATTATACAAACTATGTGAGAGAGCCACGGGATATCTGTATGCGTTCCGCATATATGAAGGAAGAGATTCCCAGCTCCAGCCCCCTGAGTGCCCGGCCTACATGGGCACAACTGGAAAGATTGTATGGGACCTGGCATACCCACTTCTGAACAAAGGATATCACATATACCTTGACAACTTTTACACCAGCCTGCCCCTTTTCAGACACTTATACATTGCAAAAACCCTTGCCTGCGGAACCTGCAGAAAAAATAGAAAGGGCTTCCCACAATCACTGGCAAACAAAAAGCTGCGAAGGGGGGAAAGAGCATCACTGAGATGCAACGAAGTGCTGGCCTTGAGGTGGAAGGATAAAAGGGACGTGTACATGATGTCCACCATCCATGAGGACACTACAATTGATGTTCAAAGAAGACGAGGTCCCACTGAAAAGCCAACGTGTGTCCAAGATTATAATCTCTACATGAGGGGAGTGGATTTCAACGATCAAATGATTCAGCCCTATTTGTCAATAAGGAGGTCCCGATTCTGGTACAAGAAAGTAGCAATCTATCTAATCCATTTGGCCATTTATAATTCCTACATAGTCTACACCAAATCCATGGAAAGCCCCGCCCCCTTCCTAAAATTCATCGAAGAAGTTGTCATGACCCTCATCTATCACCAAAGACCCCCCCTAGTTGACCTTCGCTCTGAGGCTGTTTGCCGACTTCGTGAGCGCCACTTCCCCTTCAGAATTCCAGCATCTGAAACAGGCCGAAGACGGCAAAAAAAATGTCGCGTGTGCACCAAAAAAGGGTTTCGAAAAGATACCAGCTACCATTGTCCCGATTGTCCCTCCCAACCTGGCCTTTGCATTGGTGAATGCTTCAAACTTTATCATACATCCCTAAAATATTAGCCCATATTTTTAACCATTTCCCCATTTTCATTATCTGTGCTGACCATTTTTCATGCTTCCCCAAATAACCATGCCACTGCCTTCCACGTGAACTGACCCTGGCCTGTTTTTTGACTATGCCTCTGCCTACTGTTTGGACTGCTTCTACGTGAACTGACCCTGGCCTGTTTTGTGACTATGCCTTTGCCTACCGTTTAGATTGCTTCCACGTGAACTGACCCTGGCCTGTTTTACCAACTACGCTTATGCCTACCGCTTGGACTGCTTTCACGTCATCTGACCCTGGCCTGTTTTATGGACTATGCTTTTGCCTACCGCTTGGACTGATCTGTTGCCCTGCTACTCTAGGACACAGGGGTCTCCCATGTGAGGGGCTCCAGAAATGTTTTTCCGGATGGAGGAAACAATTTTTATTGTTTCTTCCGGTTTTCGGAATAGGGTCTGGAGTCCGGAGGCTTCATAGAGATTTGGGAGGGTCGAAGCCTCTACCCCTGTGCCCATGTGCACAGGTCTTACGTGATTGCGGCCCTCAGCCTGCCGCTGACTTACTGCCACCATGCCTCTGCCTGCCGCATGAACGGACCACACCGCTACCTGGACTATGCAAATAATTATCTGTAGCAAGAGGCAGTATGTTTATGAAGGGCTGGAGAGCGGTGCGATAATGAGTGTCTGCAGGTAACGGTGTACCAGGACCAATATTATGGCTCTCTCTGTCTGGACAATTTCTATGGACTGCCATGCTGACAATATCCTTGTGCTGACTATAGACAATATTCCTGCCGGCTGCCTTGATAACTACCATTGCTGTCGCTAAGCACATCCCTGCCTGCTGCCTGGACCAGCGCTCTGGTGGATACTACACAGGTAATGCTTTTTTTTTTACCCTTTCCACAATAGAATTTATTTTGGATTATAATTCTTGGTATGTACATGCTATGTGTTAGAAATACGAAGGTCCTTCAAAAATGATAGGTTGCCAGGTAACTATATGTCATTTATGCTCCTAGAACGTCTGATGGTGCTACTTGAATGTTGGGCCTTTGTATGTTGCCAGGCAGTGTAAAAGTTTCACACATGTGGTATCGCCATACTCAGGAGGAGTAGCAGAATGTATTTTGGGGTGTCATCTTTGCTATGTACATGCCATCTGTTGGAAATATCTGATAAATGGACAACTTTGTGTAAAAAAAAAATGCGTTTTCATTTTTTTCCACATTTTCCAAAAACTTCTGGAAAAAAATGAACCATTCAAAAGACTCATTATGCCTCATAGATTATACGTTGGGGTGTCTGCTTTCCAAAATGGGGTCATTTTGAGGGCAATTCCATTGTCCTGGTGCTCCAGGGCCTTCAAAAGTGTAATAGGTGGTTGAGAAATGAAATGTGTAATTTATGCTCGTAGAATGCCTGAAGATGCTATTTCAGTGTTGGGCCTTTGTATGTGGTCAGGCTGTGTAAAAGTCTCACACATGTGGTATCGCCATACTCAGGAGGAGTAGCAGAATGTATTTTGGGGTGTCATCTTTGCTATGTACATGCTATGTGTTGGAAATATCTGATAAATGGACAACTTTGTGTAAAAAAAAAATGCGTTTTCATTTTTTTCCACATTTTCCAAAAACTTCTGGAAAAAAATGAACCATTCAAAAGACTCATTATGCCTCATAGATTATACGTTGGGGTGTCTGCTTTCCAAAATGGGGTCATTTGGGGGGCAATTCCATTGTCCTGGTGCTCCAGGGCCTTCAAAAGTGTAATAGGTGGTTGAGAAATGAAATGTGTAATTTATGCTCGTAGAATGCCTGAAGATGCTATTTCAGTGTTGGGCCTTTGTATGTGGTCAGACTGTGTAAAAGTCTCACACATGTGGTATCGCCATACTCAGGAGGAGTAGCAGAATGTATTTTGGGGTGTCATCTTTGCTATGTACATGCTATGTGTTGGAAATATCTGATAAATGGACAACTTTGTGTAAAAAAAAATGCGTTTTCATTTTTTTCCACATTTTCCAAAAACTTCTGGAAAAAAATGAACCATTCAAAAGACTCATTATGCCTCATAGATTATACGTTGGGGTGTCTGCTTTCCAAAATGGGGTAATTTGGGGGGCAATTCCATTGTCCTGGTGCTCCAGGGCCTTCAAAAGTGTAATAGGTGGTTGAGAAATGAAATGTGTAATTTATGCTCGTAGAATGCCTGAAGATGCTATTTCAGTGTTGGGCCTTTGTATGTGGTCAGGCTGTGTAAAAGTCTCACACATGTGGTATCGCCATACTCAGGAGGAGTAGCAGAATGTATTTTGGGGTGTCATCTTTGCTATGTACATGCTATGTGTTGGAAATATCTGATAAATGGACAACTTTGTGTAAAAAAAAATGCGTTTTCATTTTTTTCCACATTTTCCAAAAACTTCTGGAAAAAAATGAACCATTCAAAAGACTCATTATGCCTCATAGATTATACGTTGGGGTGTCTGCTTTCCAAAATGGGGTCATTTTGGGGGCAATTGCATTGTCCTGGTGCTCCAGGGCCTTCAAAAGTGTAATAGATGGTTGAGAAATGAAATGTGTCATTTATGCTCGTAGAACGCCTGAAGATGCTATTTCAGTGTTGGGCCTCTGTATGTGGCCAGGCTGTGTAAAAGTCTCACACATGTGGTATCGCCATACTCAGGAGGAGTAGCAGAATGTATTTTGGGGTGTCATCTTTGCTATGTACATGCTATGTGTTGGAAATATCTGATAAATGGACAACTTTGTGTAAAAAAAAATGCGTTTTCATTTTTTTCCACATTTTCCAAAAACTTCTGGAAAAAAATGAACCATTCAAAAGACTCATTATGCCTCATAGATTATACGTTGGGGTGTCTGCTTTCCAAAATGGGGTAATTTGGGGGGCAATTCCATTGTCCTGGTGCTCCAGGGCCTTCAAAAGTGTAATAGGTGGTTGAGAAATGAAATGTGTAATTTATGCTCGTAGAATGCCTGAAGATGCTATTTCAGTGTTGGGCCTTTGTATGTGGTCAGGCTGTGTAAAAGTCTCACACATGTGGTATCGCCATACTCAGGAGGAGTAGCAGAATGTATTTTGGGGTGTCATCTTTGCTATGTACATGCTATGTGTTGGAAATATCTGATAAATGGACAACTTTGTGTAAAAAAAAATGCGTTTTCATTTTTTTCCACATTTTCCAAAAACTTCTGGAAAAAAATGAACCATTCAAAAGACTCATTATGCCTCATAGATTATACGTTGGGGTGTCTGCTTTCCAAAATGGGGTCATTTGGGGGGCAATTCCATTGTCCTGGTGCTCCAGGGCCTTCAAAAGTGTAATAGGTGGTTGAGAAATGAAATGTGTAATTTATGCTCGTAGAATGCCTGAAGATGCTATTTCAGTGTTGGGCCTTTGTATGTGGTCAGACTGTGTAAAAGTCTCACACATGTGGTATCGCCATACTCAGGAGGAGTAGCAGAATGTATTTTGGGGTGTCATCTTTGCTATGTACATGCTATGTGTTGGAAATATCTGATAAATGGACAACTTTGTGTAAAAAAAAATGCGTTTTCATTTTTTTCCACATTTTGCAAAAACTTCTGGAAAAAAATGAACCATTCAAAAGACTCATTATGCCTCATAGATTATACGTTGGGGTGTCTGCTTTCCAAAATGGGGTCATTTGGGGGGCAATTCCATTGTCCTGGTGCTCCAGGGCCTTCAAAAATGTAATAGGTGGTTGAGAAATGAAATGTGTAATTTATGCTCGTAGAATGCCTGAAGATGCTATTTCAGTGTTGGGCCTTTGTATGTGGTCAGACTGTGTAAAAGTCTCACACATGTGGTATCGCCATACTCAGGAGGAGTAGCAGAATGTATTTTGGGGTGTCATCTTTGCTATGTACATGCTATGTGTTGGAAATATTTGATAAATGGACAACTTTGTGTAAAAAAAAAATGCGTTTTCATTTTTTTCCACATTTTCCAAAAACTTCTGGAAAAAAATGAACCATTCAAAAGACTCATTATGCCTCATAGATTATACGTTGGGGTGTCTGCTTTCCAAAATGGGGTCATTTTGGGGGCAATTGCATTGTCCTGGTGCTCCAGGGCCTTCAAAAGTGTAATAGATGGTTGAGAAATGAAATGTGTAATTTATGCTCGTAGAACGCCTGAAGATGCTATTTCAGTGTTGGGCCTCTGTATGTGGCCAGGCTGTGTAAAAGTCTCACACATGTGGTATCGCCATACTCAGGAGGAGTAGCAGAATGTATTTTGGGGTGTCATCTTTGCTATGTACATGCTATGTGTTGGAAATATCTGATAAATGGGCAACTTTGTGTAAAAAAAATGCGTTTTCATTTTTTCCCACATTTTCCAAAAACTTCTGGAAAAAAATGAACCATTCAAAAGACTCATTATGCCTCATAGATTATACGTTGGGGTGTCTGCTTTCCAAAATGGGGTCATTTTGGGGGCAATTCCATTGTCCTGGTGCTCCAGGGCCTTCAAAAGTGTAATATGTGGTTGAGAAATGAGATGTGTCATTTATGCTCGTAAAACGCCTGAAGATGCTTCTTCAATGTTGGACCTTCGTATGTTGCCAGGCTGTGTAAAAGTCCTACACATGTGGTATCGCTGTACTCGGGAAGAGTAGCAGAATGTATTTTGGGATGTAATTTGTTGTATGCATATGCTGTGTGTGAGAAATAACCTGATAATATGACAATTTTGTAAAAAAAAAAAAAAAAAATCGTCAATTTGCAAAGAATTGTGGGAAAAAATTACAACAAAAAAAAAAAAATCATGCTACTTACTTAATACCTTGGAATGTCTACTTTCTAAAAAGGGGTCATTTGGGGGGTATTTGTACTTTCCTGACTTGTTAGAGTCTCAAGAAATGAGATACACCTGATGTACTGAAGGCCTGATCAGAAGTGATCAATTTTCAGTGATTGGTACCATAGTTTGTAGACTCTATAACTTTAAAAAAGACCAAATAATTTACACTAATTTAGGTTATTTTTACCAAAGATATGTAGCAGTATAAATTTTGGCCAAAATTTATGAAGAAAAATTACTAATTTGCAAAAAATTTTGATGGAAAAAAAGAAAAAGGCATTTTTTTCACAAAATTTACGGCATTTTTTATTTATAGCACAAAAAAAAAAAACCCCACTAGTGATTAAATACCACCAAAAGAAAGCTCTATTTGTGTGAAAAAAAGGACGCAAGTTTCATATGGCTACAGTGTTGCATGACTGAGTAATTGTCATTCAAAGTGTGAGAGCGCTGAAAGCTGAAAATTGGTCTGGTCAGGAAGGGGGTGTAACTGCACTGTACTGAGGTAGTTAAGCAAAAAAATTTTTTTTATGTGATTGGGTTGCAAAGTGAAGATTTACCTATTTACTAAGCTCTGGAGCAACTGCACTTGCAGAGTGCCTTTGCCTTTAGTAAATCAACCCCTATGTGTCAATGTACACATAAGCTTTTACCAGAGTTTAGGAGCTGCTGCAGGTAGGGGAGCTTCAACCTCCATCTCCTGAATGCAGAAGAATCACATTCAGGATAGGAACATTTTGACCACCGGCCGTGGGAAAACGACCACTGGTCAAAGTAGGCTGTGTGTAAATGAAGCCTTATGCCGCGTACACACGGGCGGACTGTATGGCGTACTTAGTCCGTCGAAACACATTTCAGCGGACAGTCCGCTCGTGTGTGGGCTTCAGCGGACTTTTTTAGCGTGCAGTCTGGCGTACTAAGTATTTCGGATTTTTCTAAATTCTGTCCGTCGTTCTTTGGTTTCAGCGGACAATCCGCTCGTCAGTAGGCTAGTTCGACGGACTAAGAATGGTGCATGCCCAGAAAGGATTTACATGGCGGAAGGGTGCTTTGCTGTGTATTGGACTTCCTATTTCTAGTCCCGTCGTACGTGCTGTACACGTCATCGCGCAAGCTTTCGACGGACTGTTTGGGTATCCGTGTGTGGTCAAGTCCGTTCAGTCGAAAGTATGACGGACTGTCCGTCGGATTGTATGACGGACTAAGTACGCCATACAGTCCGCTCGTGTGTACGCGGCATTAGACATAAGGGTGGATCCTTGTGAATTGTTTTTCTATGCAGACATGTTGGAGGACTTTATTTTTTTACCATAAATTTATTGGATGAAAGAGGGAAGTGCACAATACTGATTACTGAATTAACAAATACAATTTTTTTTGGCTCATGTGCGTTTAGGTTATTTAAAAGTGTAACTACACTTTTGTTGAGAAAAAAACATTCCCCCCATCTGGGTGATCTATGTACATTGCAAGGATTACAACAACCTTTGTTGCAGATTCCTATGTTTTGTTATTCTGAAGAAATCCACGTGTGTTTGTCTATGCCTCTGTCCTGGGTGGGTCTAATGGGAGTGGTTTCATAATTATCAGTCAGCTGTGGCAGCTGCAGAGCACTAATGAGAAAAGCTGCTGGGCCTGCATCCCTTTAGACGTGTTCCTATTGGAAATATCTCACGAAAAATGAAATTTTTGTTGCAGGGGAAGCCAGAAATCTGACTTGCATCTTAGGTAGACGTCTGGGAAAATCAGTGAGCCAATCACACAAGCAGGAAATTATGTTTCTGGGGAGTGGTCAGTACACATTCTGTGTACAGAACAACTACATGTAGCCATATTGCATTCCATTTATAAAAAATTACAGTGGCTGCAGATTGAAAAGGATAGGTAATTTTTAATAACATTCAATTACAATATGACTTGTATCGCAATTGTACACGCTATATTATTTTTTCTTTATTTGTTATTTTTTTCCCCCACAAAAGTGGAGTTACCCTTTAATTATTTTTGATTTAACAGGAACTTTCAGGACATGACTGGTCATTGGAGTTGAGCACACTGTGTTCCCAGCATAGCTACAGCACTGACCACGCTGTGTTCTCTTGTTTAGTGTGGTCACTTTTTTATAGGGAAGCAGAGTGACTGCCAGGAACACCAGGTATTTCACACAAAGGAAACAATACAAAGAGAACAGGATACTTTTTCATACAAGTACATGGTACAGCAGACAAATATCAAGAATATGAAGTGTTGGGTTTACATACTCTTTAACCACTACAATACAGGGCACTTTCACCCCCTTCCTTCCCAGCCCAATTTTCAGCTTTCAGCGCTCTAGCGCTTTCAGTGACAATTGCGCGGTCATGCTACACTGTACCCAAATGAAATTGTTATCATTTTGTTCGCACAAATAGAGCTTTATTTTGGTGTTATTTATTCACGACTCCGTTTTTTTTTTTTTGCGATATAAGCGCAAAAATAGCGGAAATTTGGAAAAAAAACTATATTTTCTTTTTTCTATTTGAAAAGAAATCCAATAAAATCAAATTTTGTCATAAATTTAAGCCAAAATGTATTCTGCTACATGTTTTTGGTAAAAAAAATTCCGTTAAGTGTATAATAATTGGTTTGTGTGATCACGGACATATGTACGCAAATGATCATGTACATATGTGTGCAGGTGATCACGTACATATGTGTGCAGATAATCATTGGGACATGTGATTTTAGTGGGACATATGTGGGGGACATGTTTTTATTATTAGGGACATGTGTTTTTATTATTTGGGGACATGTATGTTTTGGGGACATGTGTGTTTTGGGGACATATGTGGGGACTGTGTTTGTACTGTGTGGTGTGTTGTGTGTTTACACTACACTGATGATCAGTGAGTAAAAAGCTGTAAAAAGCAGCCCATACTCACTGATCATCAGCCGGCTGCAGCGTTCTGCTCTCCTCTCCTCAGCGGTGACTTCCGTGTGAGGAGAGGAGAGCCGATTGCCTAGCAACCGGCTGTTTGTTTACATCACATGACGGCCGTGATTGGACAGGGCCGTCATGTGATCAGGAGGGCCAATCACAGAGCCCTCCTGCCGATCTGAGATGTGCCGTGTCCGGGTGACACGAGCACATCGGGATCGCGCCGCTGCGCGCGCGCGCGCGCGATCCCGCTACTCCTGAAGGACGTTCCTGAACGTCCTATCAGGAGTAGACGGCTCCCACCCGGCCGTATATATGCATTGGCCGGGTGGGAAGTGGTTAAAGTGGTTGTAACCCCCCTACAACTTTGTCCCATGTAAATTGGCATAAAAACCCTAATGAACACTGCTCATAGATATCTCCTTACTTGCTTAGTATTGTTGTAATCCTTTTTGTTCTGTAGAATGAAGTCACTGAGCATACCCAGATCTCTCCTGATTTAAGGCACACTCTCTATGAGCTTATCTATCTGTTATCAGGACTTCCGACGGCACAACACTGAATTGCCAGGAGGCTGCTAATCACTCAGAACTTTCCATCTACACACCGTGTGACCATATGACCTCACATACAGTCCAAACATTAGACATCGGCATAAGTAAATACTATGAAATAAACAAGTAAGCTATGAACAGGGAAGTAGGGTTGCCATAGAAATGTTGGATTGAGAAGGAGGCTTGGTTAACAGTATAGGAAGTGCTCAATGTAAGGGCGGAAATACACTCCACTGTGGACTCATAAAACAATACTTAAGATGGTGCTGCCTAACCCCTGGAAACAAGTTTTTTAAAGTTTCTTTAAACAGTAAGTAATATGCGATTTGGGCTGGATTACAGTGGCTACAGTCTGATAATGACTTATTATAATGGCCTAAATGAAAAGAAGCATCAGAGTGGGAGAGTTTACTTCCTCTTTAATGCTGTATAACTTTTTTGGTAGTTAAAGAGGGATTCCACCCAAAAAAAATATTAAAAGCCAGCAGCTATAAATACTACAGCTGCTGACTTTTAATAAATGGACACTCACCTGTCCCGGGTTCCAGCGATGCCGGCAGCCGAGGCCGATCGATCGCTCGGCTCTCGGCTGCTGCAGTCACCATTCTAGGTGAGGGAATCAGGAAGTGAAGCGAATCGGCTTAACTTCCCGGTTCCCTACTGCACATGCACGAGCCGCGCCGCGCAATAGGAAATCTCCGCGCTGTCACTGGGACCCGTGTGTGTCCCAGCAGACAGCGCAGCAGGGCAGGAAATGGCGTAGACTCCATCGGGAGTCTATGCCCGGAAGTGGGTGAAAATACCTGTCTTTGACAGGTATCTCCACCCCCCTGAAAGGTGTCAATTGTGACACCGGAGGGGGGGAGGGATCCGATCAGCGGAGGTTCCACTTTAGGGTGGAATCCCGCTTTAAATTGTATGCTTTTCATAGAAGTCTATACATCAGCCCAAAAAGACAGACAACTGAGGATGTATGAGGAACAAAGGGATTTGCAAATGAAGGACAATTGAGAATTATGGTAAAACCACTGTTCCAGGGACAGTAAGTGAAAATACCTCTAATGGAGATCTGGATAGCAGCAGAAATAATTCTATCTCCACTATTCAAATATAAAAAGAAAAAGTTTTATCTGGACTCACATTTAAATCATACTTGTGTTTTCTAAAACTTCAAGTGTTTAAACCTGTTAAATTAATTAGAAATGATTAAGCTCACAAAATTGGAAATGTGTTTGTTTACCAAGGAGGACCTGAAAGCAACATCTTCTGCACAATGCAATAACCCTGTAACGCCTTGCACTATTTCTGTTCAGTTCTGAATCATTGTTATGGTTTACTGCACTTTTCCCAACCTTACTGAATAAGCCACCGAGAATAAAAAAAAAAAATGGCATCTTGTTTCAAATTTAAAAAGTGTCTAAATGGTTAAAATAGCCATGTTTCATATAGCAACTAAACAGATCCTTTCTTTTTCTTACCTGCAAAGCAATGGCAATGAAAATAAGGAAATGCAATATCGATAGTACAAGAGTACTAGCAGTTGTAACAACATTCTCTATTTAACAGAAGATGTCAAATTATTTGCACCAATATGATTTTGGAAACAAGTGCATATAAGAACAACTGTCTGGGAGAGTCTCAACTGCAGTTCCATTTGAAAAACAGAAGTATAAATGACACAAAGTGATATATTGTTCGTGCCCTCACATATACCCAGTGAACAAATCATCCCACATAGGTCTTACTTGTTTATCTGCAGTCTTCTATACCCTACACCCCTTCAAAAGGGCAGAAAAGTGTTAAAATTTTTCTTTATCTGTCACTGACACAGAGGAGGGTGAGGAGGGACTGCAGTAACAGTGTGTGGGAGCTGATTGGAGGAAAGGCATATGCAGGGCCAACTTTAAGGCAGGGCAAAATGGGCATCTGCCCTGGGCTCCTCATTGTTGTGGGGCCAAAAGCAGTTACCTCATATTTGCCAACTATCCCAGTTCAAATTCCCTTGTCCCTTTACGTTTTAGTCCCGTGCTGTGTCCCAATATCTCAGTGTGAAGCTCTGTTACTAATGCCGCTCAGCTCTGCCCATTGCCATGTACAGATGACTCACCTGCAGACTTTGTGTTTACCTGTAAATAACCTGCATTGATATGTAAATAGCGGCTGCATAAATATGTAAAAATCCATGGACCGACATCATTGATGTGCAAATAGAGGTGGCATTCCCATGTATATCATGCCCCCCTGAGGTACCCTTTTTCAAAATAACATGGTGTCACAGCACCCTGAATTGTGGTGCATGTAAATACACCTATGTCAGCAGATGCGTGAGGGTGTCATTAACAATTAATGGCACTGCTGAGTATCTGCTAAAGGGCAGCACATTCCTGTGGGGTCAGGAAAGCAATTTTACATGTGTTCCTCACACACATAAATGTGAACGCAGGCTAAATGTCTCAGTTACATTGGTGGACTGTGTAAATCTTCTTATTACATTGGAGCTTGGTGTACAATCCTTTCATTCGCACTAGTGGCCAGTGTGAAGGTCCCCCTTACATTGGTGGTGAGTGTAAATCCCTGCTTACATTAGTGGTTCCTGTAAATGCTCCTATTAAATAAGTGGTCAGTGTAAATTCCCATTACATTAGTGGTCAGTGTAAATCCCCATTACATTAGTGAGCAATGTGAATCCCCATTGCATTGTGGTTTGCTGCCTATGGATGAGTCCCCTCACCTCCCCAGTCCATGGTGTGCAGACAGTGAGGAGATGATGTGCTGTAACCTTTAGTAACCAATCTGTGAGCAGTAATGATGTGCACTAACCTCTTAAACCAATCATTGAGAGATAAGGATATGCACTAACCTATATCAACCAATTAGTAAGCAGTAATAATGTGCAGTAACCTCTAGCAAACCAATTTGTGAGTGGTAAGGATTAACCTCTAGCAACCAATCAGTGAGCAGTATTGATTTACAGTAATCTGTAGAAACCAATCAACAAGCAGAAGTCCTGCTGTTAGCTCTAGCAAATAATATGTGAGCCATAATGTGTGCTCTAACCTCTAGCAGCCAGTCAGTGAGTGTTAATGATACACTGTAACCTCTGGCAACCAATCGCAATCGCTGCCTGATCTGATTCAGTAAACTGAGCTTGAGTCTAGATGCTATTTATTGTAGGCCCAGAGCAGGTGGGGGGCCCAAGTAAACATTTGCCCAGGGTCCAATCATTATTAAAGAGCCCCCAACACACACACACACAGCATAAGAACTGTGTTCTGAATAGACAAGCTGTCTGCTGAGCTCCCTTCCCTCCCAACACAAGTTTATCTCATGTGTCGGGAAAACTTCCCAGAAGTGAATCATCTGATAACAGAGGAACGAAGCACAAAAGAGAAACAACACTTAGAGCTTAGGAGAGAGATAAGTCAACATTACAGCTATATGTGCTTTGCTCATTCGGTGACTGAGGTTTACAACCACTTTAATGTGAAAAGTAAGCTGAGAAATAAGAAAAAATTAAATAATCGTGATATGTGATGTACTGTGTGTATTTGACACCCAATGCTTTTCTATATGGCAAAGTTGTTTTCGGTGGTAAAAAGAAATGGAAATAAATAATAATAGCCAAAATATAAACAAGATTTTTTAAATTGTTGTGTTCCCTTACATCGGGGGGGGGGGGGGGGGGGGTTTAAGGGAGAAATAAGCCCTTCTACTTGCTGGTGGTCAGTTAGTGCCCCAATACAATAGTGGCCAGTGAAACTCTTAGCTATATTGGTGGCTAGCCAAGTAGTCCCCCATAGATTGGTGGTCAGTAGAGCAGGACCCTTTTATATTGTTGATCATTTAGAGAAGGGCCCCAATACACTGGTGGTCAGTGGGAAGAATATCTCTAAGCCCTTGTACACACGGTCTGAGACGGTCGGACAAAGTTGTCGGAAAATCCGATCTTTCAGAACGTGATGACGTAATTTCGTTACGATGGGACTACGTTCAGGCTAGTAGCCAATAGCTTTGATGTAGGAATTTGATCTGAGCATGCGTGGCACTTTGCCTGATCGGAATTCTCTACACATGATCGGAGTATGTCCGATCTGAGCATTTTGTCTGAAAATATTTCCGGCAAGTTGGAAAATTTGGTCCGACGGATATTCCGACGGAAACAGTCCGATGCAGACCACACACAGTTGGAATATCCGACAAAACGTTCCGATCGGACACATTCCGTCAGAATATCCGATCGTGTGTACAAGGGCTTACACCGGTGTTCAGTGTGAAGAATGCTCCTACTTCAGTATTCATTAGGAATATCTAAACAAATAATTGGTGTCAGAAGTTATTGACCTGAGAGGCAGAAATTGAGCACTGCTCAAAAAAAAACTATGTTTCTCGAGAAGGACAGGTCTTACCTTAGATCAGCCTTTTTCAAAACTGTTTTAACATTGCGGAACAATGGAAAAAAACTTTCCAATCTAAAAGAACTCCTGAAAATAATTTCTACAGCTCATAGTACATATGATGGCCATTGGGAAGGATGCGCTTCATGTTTCTGCTCAGTGGGAAGAATTCTCTTACAGATGGCTCAAAATATAAAAAAACTATAGGCAAAACTAGTAAGAATTATGACCCCTGTTGAATTATTTCTTGCCATCTGTGTCCCAGGAAGATTTACCATCACTTCCTGTCCTGTAGCCGAAACCGGAAAGCAAAAGGAAATCTCTTCAAATTAAGGGAATCCCTTGGGGACCCCCAGGTCACCAGCACTAGTGACCCTACTGGACGATTTCCCCTTTATTAATTTGCTGGTGACAACCCAAAATTTGAGATTTTCTTTTACTCTCAATTTCAATGCTAACCATAAACAGGACAAATGGAGAGGATGAATCCCCCTAATGGGGACACAGACAGCAATAAAACCCAGCAGCTGTTGTAATCCCTCTCCACTCTATTCAAAGAAAAAAAAGAAAAAGTTTTGCCTTTAGTTATACTTTCAGAAAAGGTAGAAATTGTTCATTGCTTAAGGAACCCCTAAGCAGTGGCGGTCTGTGCACGGCCCCTTTCAGGACACTGGGTGCATGGATTCCTATGGCGGGGTGGGAGGGGGTGGTACTTTTTGAAGCACCTGGTTAGAGCCAGAGGCTCTAATAGGCTTCAAAATAGGGTGGGCTTGGGATGCAGAGAGTGCGCCCTGATCCCACCAAATTGTGTGATGATAGCGAATTCATTTTCGCTATTTTCACACTAACCTTCCTCCCTGCCAATCAGGAAGCAGGGTGCCACACCTGTTCCCTGATTGGCCTGTGGGATGCCTGGTGCTTCGGAACAAGAGCACACTCAGTGGAGGAGACACACGCAGGAGCGGAGGTCGCCACCGCACTGGTGCACTCACTGCACTGAGAGGAGCTGCTGCCTGGCCGTAAGTGCCAGGGGGGTCTTTCAGGGCTGTTCGAGGGGGAGGTTGGGGGTGCTGCCAAAACTGTGAGCTCCGCCAGTGGGGGGGGGGGGGGGTCTGTGGGCACAGTGGCTGCATATGATGGGCACCAGTGGCTGCATATACTGGGCACAAATGGCTGTATATACTGGGCAAAAGTGGCTGCATTTGATGGGCACAAGTGGCTGCATTTGCTGCATTTGATGGGCACAAGTGGCTGCATTTGATGGGCAAAAGTGGCTGCGTTTGATGGGCACAAGTGGCTGCGTTTTATGGGCACAGTGGCTGTGTTTGATGGGCACAATGGCTGCAATTGATGGGCACAGTGGCTGCATTTGGTGGGCACAGTGAGGCTGCAATTTATGGGCACAGTGATGCTGTTATTTTTGAGGGGGTTCAGTATTTTTCAATTTGTTTGTGTCCCCCCAAAATTTTTGAGCACCAGCTGCCACTGCTCCTAAGGATCTCTAGGGTTGAGAAACTAAAGATACTACTATACTTTAGATACTAAATGAGGACCATTATGTTATCTTGTGCACAATATATGCAGTCAGAACATTGCAAGTGGCAGCAAGTCAACTTTATACTGTTGTAGATAATGTAGACAAAACTTTGCATTGCCTGCTAAAAGAGTCATTCATTAAAAACAACAGGACACATCGAATTGCCTTCCATCTAATGTTTTTTGTAAATGCTTGTGAATGCTGCCAACATGTGTTTTATAAAATAAATGTACAATGGCACTTAGGTCCCACACATCATATAGTATAATACACCAGAGCTCAAGGCAAAGGAGACAAATGCACGTTTACATGAGCCCTAAAACCTGTCCGTACAATAACCTGGGATGCAGCACTTCACGGTCCAGAAAGATTACTAATTGCTCATTTACAGGGAATTGCAAAAATAGACCAGTATTGTGAAGACAAACCACGTTTGCTTTATTATTCTTTTTTAACCAGATTTTCAAGTTTTAACAGCGATGCCTTCCCTAGAGCAATATCCATAACCAAGTATACTTTAGTATACTATCTGTCAATGTTTGCTGCCAACACTGCATAAAATGCATTATTCATGTTGAATACATTTTGCTATTTTTCTGGTCACCTCCGGTTATGTCCCTTTTCCACCCCAAATACCCATGGTTTGGCCTTATATGGAAAAGCCAGCACAGTGGCTAAAGGGTTAGCACTACCTGCACAGTGTTTGCAAGTTCTCCCTGTGCCTGTGTGGGTTTCCTTTCACACTCAAAATACCTGCTGGTAGGTTAATTGGCTCCTGTCTAAACTGTCCCTAGTACGGTATATAAGAATGTGAGTTAGGGACCTTTGATTGGTAAGCACCTTGGGTGCAGGGACTGATGTAAATATACAATATATACGTAAAGTGCTGTGTAAATTGATGGCACTATATACAGTAAGTACCTGTAAAAAAAACCAAAAAAAAAAACTCTTTGCATCCTTTGTCTGCATATGCTCAGACATGCAACGGAGGATTTTACTAAAAGTGTAAACTCTCCTAAGGCTTAATAGGGTTTATAATGATTATTATTCCTTACACTATACAACAACAAAAAAAAATTGGCTGGACATACACTTTAAATAGCAGGGGTCCTTTGACACTTGTTCCCTTGTGAAACATTCAGCTCAGATATCTTGGACGATGCTTTATATTAACTCTGGGCAAACATATCACTTAAAAAGGTAGGTCTTTGCAGTCCCCCCCCTCCCTCTGACTGCTGCCATAGTAACCCACACGCCAGTTACCCAATTATATGATGTATTTTGCTTGTGCCCAGAACATAAAATAAGCTAACCTAGACTTTCAGGGGATAGAAAAACATCATCTGCCACAAATTATGAAAAAAAAATTTTTTTTCTGTATGCCTAATTAAATGCATTCTAAATGTTCCTGAAGAACATTTAGAATGCATTAAATTAGGCATAAAGAGAAATTATATATTTTATTATGTCCCTTAACATCATGTGGATAACAGGTCCCTGGCCCTATCATGGTCTATCATAACTGTCAACTCTCCACTGATTTCCATAAACGGTCCCTGGTTTTGAGGATTTGCTACAAATGGCCCTTTATTTTTACGTATATTAGCTTTAATTGCCTTTTTTGTGTTTTTAAAATCCAATCGTACCTCTTAATTGGAAAAAAAAACTGACAGTTTTCTTTGTTGAATGACATCTAGTGTAGTTTAAACCTTTACAAGGGAGTCCAGGCCATCGTGGACGGGTCATAATAACAATGGTCTGGGCTCACAGTACTTCTGTACAACGCGACACTCAAACATCATTACACAAGTGTTGCACTGTCCAAAAAATAAACACTGCCCCCTACTGTTGTCAAGGAAAAAAATAAGGACCCATGATGTCACCAAGAAAAGTAGTAGTGGGCTTTGGAGAAGAGGGAGGGCAGGTGTAGGGAAAAAAATATATATATATTTTTTTTTTTTAACAGGTGGCAGGAAAAAGTATAGTTGAGTCTTAGGACAGAGACAAGTGTTCACTGTTGTCTGCAATACCATTGGAAAGATTTCTCTGTATGACAAGATGGCAGGGGGAGTGGAACCTAGCTACTACACCCATGTAGTTAAATAGTATTAAACCCAAGAACAAAACTGTATAGATTGCAGCTTACCAAGCCCCGTACACACAGCTTTTCATCATATATTCCGACCGGGTGTATGCCTCATAGGACTTTTTACGTCGAAAATTCTGACGGACCTAGAAATAGAACATGTTCTATATTTTTCCGATGGAACCAATTCCTATCAAGAAAACCGCACGTCTGTATGCTGTTCCGACGTACCAAAAACGACACATGCTCTGAAGCAAGTACGAGACAGAAGCTATTGGCTACTAAACTTCCTTTTTCTACTCCCATCGTATGTGTTGTACGTCACTGCGTTCTTGACGGTCAGAATTTGGTGTGATCATGTGTACGCAAGACAGCTTCAGCGGAATTCCATTGGATAAACCTTCAGAGTTTATTCCAAAGAAAATCGTTGGCAGAACAGTGGCTGCATGCAATCAGATGCTGCTTGGTATTTTGAAAGCCAGCAGCATTGAATGTTGAAACCAAATTAAATTTTGAAGTTCTTGTGAGTGAAATTTGTCAAGACTGTGGTCATCAGTTTGCAGCAGAGCAGACGTGCACGAGAGGCTCCGTCCCAGCGTCAGCTCAGCCAGTCCCCCCCTCCCCCTCTCTCGGCTCTCCCCGCTCTCCCCCGGGCTCCCATCAACCTCAATTCTACCAGTATCCCACCGGCTAGTTAGCACAGTGACACGGGGGCTGGGAACAACCCCCCCCCTAGTCACCTTCCACCTCCTCACCTTCTGCCGCGGCCGCGGACTGCCTGCCACCCGCTCGGGTAGGCAGTAGGCTACACCGCGGCTCCGGCCTAGTCACTACCCGGCAGCCACCTTACCAGTACTGAAGCTCGGCACTTAGGGCTCGTACGCCGCGCGGCCCCCCCGGCCCCCTACCGTCATCAGGACTGGGCCCCCCGGGACAGGAATTAGGAAAGCCGGGGGCTCCGGTCTAGTCGGCGGCCATCTTGGTCCACCCATTCTCGGTGGAAAACATTAATTTCTCCCAGCTCTCCAGCAAATCTCCAAGAACTCTCAAAGTGCCACACCGCAGCCACCCTGTCATCACCCCAAAGGAGCTAAGCATTTAGCCACACATAGACTGGTGGCTGCGGCAGAACCACAAAAAAACAAAAAAAAAAACGACTACTCCAGATCACAGCCAGACGTATTTTCTGAGCAGGGACCTTCACCTCAAGTAAAGGTAGCCGGAACAGCGAGCAATCGATTACAACAACTGCTTCCGCATTCATATAGGCATCCCCTGATCAACTTGCGCGCTAAGCCTCAAGCACGGCGGCAAGTCTGATACCTAGCCCCTCCTCAGGGTCAAGACCCTGATCAGGATCAGCATCTTTAGGCCCATAGTATCATCAACCACATCCACAAACCATGTGCCACTTCAAATACTCAGCGGAAGTTCTGCACAGACTAAGGAACTTCAACACCACATTGCCATCTTCCATACAAAAAATACTTCAAAGAGAACAACTATTAAAAACTGGACGACAAGCAACTCCCAACCGCAGGAAGGGATCTACTCAACCACCACAATTAGAGTGCGCCTTGATTAACGCCAGGTCTGCAGTCAAACATAGACTGGAAGTACACGACTTCATCATCGAGAACAATGTAGACTGCCTCTTCATCACCGAAAGCTTGTTAACCTCTGACTGCAACACCATCCTCACCGAATTGGTGCCGGAAAACTACAGGATCCTAACCGAACACCGGATAGGGAAAAAAGGAGGAGGCCTAGCAGTGATCTTTAAAGATCACCTGGATCTCACTAAATCATCATCACAGAACCCAGTGCCTTTTATGGAAACCCTGACGCTACATCTTCAATCAACTCCCCATGACACCATTCATATTCTACTGTGCTACAGACCACCAGGACCAAAGTCCGATCTTCTTTCACCCCTCACGGAATCCTTCGCAATGCACACCCTAAAATTAAAAAATTTCCTGGCACTCTGAGATTTCAACCTTTGGGCAAACGGGCCCAAAGACCCCATCGCGATGGCCTGCATCAATCAACTAGAAGAACTGGGTCTACAGCAACTGATAAAGACTCCCATGCATGGGTCAGGACACACCCTGGACCTCATTTTCAAACAGAACATTGACGTCAACATACTCGACAACATAACTCTGCCATGGACGGATCACCACGCCATCAAATTCAAAATCGCTACCAACATCACCAACGCAAAACGGAAACCTGTAACAACGCACTGGACCAGATCGCATAAAAAACTGTACTCCGAAGCATTCAAAACCACTCTGTCCAAAAAGATATCTACAATAACCTTAAACCACTCTACGGAGGAAACACTCAACTCCCTAAACAAGGCATTACTGCAATCAGCAGACTCGGTAGCACCAAAACGCAGGGCACTCATCAGGAAGAAAAATGCTGGATGGTTTAATAGCTCCCTCTCCGTACTAAAGCAAGAACGCAGAAGAGCGGAAAGAACATGGAGAAGAAATCCCACCGAGGAAAACCACTTTAGCTACAAAGGTATCACAGAGAATTATCGGAAATCAATCTTCAAAGCTAAAAAGGACCACTTCTCATACACAATCTCAACGGCCGCAAACCAACCACGGGAACTGTTTAATCTAGTCAATCTATCAATGAATCCAGTGTGCCTAGAACCCCCAGAAAGTGAATCCCAGGATTACAGTTCACTATCCCCGATTACCGCAGACACCGCAAAAAACATCATTAATAAACTGCGTGACAGTACCTCACCTATTGACATCATCCCCACAAAACTACTGAAAGAATGCTCCGACATCGTGGCTCCAACCATAACCCACCTCATAAACCGATCATTCATCAAAGGGATTGTTCCCAGCATCCTCAAAGAAGGCATTGTCAAACCTCTACTCAAAAAACCAAACCTGGACCCTCAGGACCCAAACAACCGCAGGCCAATTACAAGCCTCAATACCATTTCCAAGATCATGGAGAAAGCAGTAGTACATCAGCTACAACTCCACCTGGATACTAACAAACTCCTGAACCCGCTGCAATCAGGCTTCCGCCCAGGTCATGGAACAGAAACAGCACTCCTGAAGATCTGGGATGACGCCCTTGAAGCAGCAGATGACGGAGAGCCGTGTCTCCTCGTACTGTTAGACCTAAGTGCAGCGTTTGATACAGTAGATCACAATACTCTACTCGTCCGCCTCACAGAAGTAGCCGGAGTCCAAGACATAGATCTCCAATGGTTCGCGTCTTTCCTAGGAAATCGGTCACAGACAGTGAAACTAGGAAAATACTTTTCCGAATCTCGGGCAGTCACCTGCGGAGTCCCTCAAGGCTCTCCTTTGTCACCCGTTCTCTTTAACATTTACATCCGCCCACTGCTACAAATCATCAGATGCTCAGACCTCTGCTTCCACTCTTACGCTGACGACACACAATTTTATTTAAGGATCAATGGAAAAAAAGATCACCAACAACAACTTGAAAATTGCCTCAAATCAATAGAGGACTGGATGACCACCAACTCCCTCCAACTGAACGAATCAAAAAGAGAGCTGCTTATCTTACACCCAAATCATAAACCCGCAACCAAAACCTCCTGGTCTCCAATAACTGTCTTTGGGCAGGCTATCCCCCCAAAAGTCTCGGGGTTATTTTAGACGCACAAATGTCAATGGATGCGCAAATAGGAGCAGTAGTCAGGGGATCTCACCATCTGCTGCGCATGCTTCACAGACTCATCCCTTTTATCCCAAAGAATGACAAGGCAGTGGTAGTTGAAACAATCATCAATTGATTGATTGGACTACGCAAACTCGCTTTACATAGGATTACCTCAATATCAACTTGCGCGATTACAACTTATCCAAAACACGGCGGCAAGGCTCATAATAGGAAAAAAAACATGGGACTCCATCTCTCCTTCTCTGAGGAGCTTACATTGGCTAACTGTAAAAAATCGGATCACGTTCAAAACCCTTTGCCTCACCCGTAAATGCGTGCATAGAGAAGCTCCGCAATACTTAATGGAGAAAATAAATCAATACACACCAAACCGCAGTCTTCGATCAGCTAACAAAAACCTCCTCCTCGTGCCCAAAGCCCGGTATAAATCTAAGGGGGATCGGAGATTCACTGTCCAAGGGCCCCGGCTATGAATTGCTCTACCAATCGACATCCGTCTGGAAGAAAATCACCTGGCTTTTAGGAAAAAACTTAAGACCTTCCTCTTTTAGCTGATGATCAAAGCTCGCCACAGCGCCTAGAGGCGATTCAGTTCGCATTGTGCGCTATCTAAGTATTTCATTCATTCATTCAAGTCATCAAATGTACTGAGGCTTTTTGTACAAATGTTAATTAAAACCTCTAGTATTGTATTTGTAGCTTAAAGACTAAGTTTACCTTTGGAACATCTGTGGAACATATAACATGTTTTAGCTCCTGCCTCCCCCCCCCCACCCTTACTCTGTGACAGCGGATGGGGATCCTCTCTCTGTACCCACTGTCACAATTTCTTGTTCACCCGCTGTCACAAGTTTTGTAAATTATTGAACTATAAGTACCGTCAGCTACCATGGATGATGATGCAGGGGGCCACTGGTGAGCGCTCTGGTAGTACATTGAGATTTCATGCAATTTAGTGACTGCCTGCCTGTATCAGGGGTATGGGCAGACAGCGTACTGAGAGTATAAAGGATCCTGGTATTGCCAATCACAGGTAAAATGGTTTACAGGCTCCAGCATAAAAAAATAATACATGCACATTTGTTTACTGGCAAAAAAATATGCATTTATAATTTTTTGTAAAAGGTGAATTTATCCTTTAGGACAGGAAGAGTGTTACTGGCAGATCAACAGGTGAAATAAAGAGAAAAATTCTCAAATAAAGAAAACAAATGCAGCTAGCCTTATTTAAGGGTTGGGAAGATGTAATATATAACATTTTTGTTTTTGGGTTTAATGTAATTTTAATTTTCAACGATCTACAACAAAACTGGAAAGCCCCTGAATCACAATCAAAAAAATATAATTTCTTTAGGAGAGTCTTACAAAGTCATATTCACAAGTTCAGCAGCAAAGTCTATCTGGAAATCTGGAAAATAATTTTGAAATGTTGATAACAGTGGCCTTTCTTGCCGTTTTCGTTGATAACAGTGCCGTTTCTTCAAATGAAAGTTGTTTTCACTATACACCAGCATAATGGCTCCGTGCTTTTAAATTTACACATGGTATTTCCCACTGTATTAACCACTGGGAACTCTCCCAAAAAATAATTTTCAACGGGTGCCTTACGCCCTACCGTGTAGCTCAATTTTATCCCTCTCATTCGTCTCTATTTTAGCGCAATTGCGGTCATGTAGGTAACCTTTAGCATACTCTCTGGTCTTGCAAGAGTCTCACAAGCTCCTGGAACCAAGAACCAAACAAGACCTTGGCCATTCCAAATTTAAAAATTGAAAGCGTTCCGCCTAATTTTCACTGAACGGTTGCACTTATACTGTTAGCATCCAGAACCATAATAACCAGACATTGGAGGAAAGACATTGCTCCTAATCTGTCCAAAGTGGTTGTCTCTATCAACATTACTTATGAATATGACTTTTTTTTTACCATTGCGAGCTGGTATGATAGATAAGTTTGATCGTTCATGGAAATCACGGTCCTCCTGGGTTGATGCCCAATATTTTAAAAAGTGTCACTGTCATTACATTTCTCTGAACTTCATGATATATTGCTTAGAACTCAGCCATTTTATGATCTATTCAGACTTTTGCTGTATCTGATGTATTTTATTTAATGTTTTACATGTTTTTTTTGATATTTTGTACATATGTATAAAACTTTATAAAAACCTATTGAAAGAAAGTTGTTTTCACAAGAATACATCTACTATTCAACATCTGTCATGATATATTTTTAAATTGCTGGTTATAGTACTGTATAGCCTATAGATTAGCTTATAGCTTTTAAAGATAAATTCCAGACCCACTCTAGTTCACTTATGACAAATCAGGAGCATGCAAGCTTTTAGCTTTTAAATACAAATTGATATATAAAGGAAACAAAAAACATTTCTTTTGAGAGTCTGGGCTCCTACATCAACACAAAAGAACACTAGCTAACATAAGGTAGTTACAATGGATTTTTGATTGCTTTTGGCAACAATGAGCTCTATTTTTTAACAGCTCAAGTTTCCGGGGTATGTCCCCTTCTTCAAGGTGCAAGCAGTACTGCTTGGACCTTGAAGAAGAGGACATACCCCAAAAGCTTGTCCTGAAAAACTGTATGTTAATGCAAATAAAAAAAGTATCACGGACAGTACTCAATTTTCTCTGTCACAATTGCACTAATACGGTTACAATCACATCAAGTTTTAACAACTCAACACAGCTCAAGCACACTCCAATTCACCGACATCTATGACCTAAACCTGTAAACTAAGATAGCATGATTTTTAGGCATTGCTGGTGACATAATCCAACTGCTTGCTACTCTAATCTATTTAGAGCATACACAAATACAATACTGCAAGGGGTCAAGCCAATTAAAATACCCATGGCCTTGGTGACAGGTCCTCCTTAATTGCACTATCACACTGATACATTTGTAACAATGCAGACACTGAATGCGCACTTATGATACGATGTAATGACTACAGACAATGTATTACCATTATTAAAAATAAAAAAATAAAAGCTCCCTTTGGGAGGGCATTTAGGATACTACTAGTGAAAGAGAGTATTAATTGAGAATCCCATTGTTCTAGTAACTATGGTCATCAGTTCTCCCTCTGTTGGTATGTCACTTTAGAATGTTTTCCATTTATATTTGAACGTAGTCTGACTGTTATCATTTGTTACCCCGTGGACACTTCTAAATATACATCAGTTAAATAATAGATCATAACCAGTTGCAATATAAAGGACAAGTTGTCACTGGTTTTTACCAGGCAAAATTTGCATATATTTGTAAGTTATGTATAATTAATATAGCAGAAAAGATCTTGTAGGGCAGGGATGGCAAACTTTTTTGAGGCTGAGTGCCCAAACTGCAAAACAAAACCAACTTGTTTATTTCAAAGTGTCAGTGGGTTAATACCTAATGGGTGAGAAGGTGATATATCGCCTCCCAGCCACCTGTAAACTGCCTTTTATCCATCATGAATTGCTTCTGAGAGGGGCAGCAAGGGCTGCTGCATATGTAAATGCACCCCAACCCAGCACCTCACCTCTGCACCTCAAAGCCCCACTCTTTGCCTACATCTACGTGCATTCCTTTGCTCACTATTGCACCCCCACAAAGCTGCTGACCTCTACACACTGCCTCTTTGCCCACCTTTGCACCTCAACCCCCTGCTCACCTGTGCACTCTAAACAGTTAACCCTCCCCTCCCCCTTCCATCTGCTCACTGCTGACCCAGTATTACAGAAATCTGAATGCTGTACCTGATGGAATATCTAGCAAGGCAGTGGCAAGCAGGACTCTTAAGCCTGGTTCCATTTGCTTGCATCCACTTCTTGGGCACTATTCAGGAGATGATGGTTGGTGAGAACTGGGGGAGGGGCGACATTTGCATATGGCCTGTTGCGTTTTTTTACATATGAATGCCACACTATTTAAATATAAATAGTGCTCTTTTTACATGGGAATTTAACGGTATTTACCTATTAATGCTTTACTATTTTTTTTTTTATCAATTAGCTGTACACACTGTAGCAGCACTGGGCAGTAATAGTGACAAGCTCCGGGATGGGAGGACAATTACAGGACGCTGCACTGTTTCTCTCCTTCCAGCAGCTGATAGCTGGCGGGAGATAGAGGGGAAGAAGCCATCTTTTAGTTGCTGAAGGAGTGAAACCTTGTGTACGCCCCTGTCGGCGTTCCAGAGCGGGGTGATAAGTGTGGAGGGTGACTGCTGAGACCATGGACAGAGAGAGGCAGGCTGCAGTGGAGACCAGCACATTAGAATCTCACCTGGCTCCGGAATCCAGTATCGGTGTGACTTCCTCCAACCCAGCAGCACCACCTTGTCTCATCCATGCCCACCCCGGACACATCATCCCTAGCCCCAGAGGCATGTAGGAGATGTAGTTCTATGAAGGGGGGTGCATCATGTACGAGACACCTTGTATAGGATGGCCAGTCAGCAGGCTCTTCTTCCTTGCGTGCCCACAGAGTCACATTCTTACTGTTCTCTTTTGTGATGAAATAGCTGTTTATTTTATCATCTTCTCTCCTACGTATTTCTAAATGGGAGGGTAGAATTATAGGGGTCTGATAATGTTGAGTATATATATATATATATATATATATATATATATATATATATATATATATATATATATATATATATATATATATAACTATCACTTTAAGAATTTGTAATACACTTTCTTGCTTTTTCTTAGTCTATGATGACCTTCACCACCAGATAAGAAGCAATAGTTTACTTCCTTTTTGCTCTGAGAAATGGACAGTCTTATCTAGCTGGTCTGATCCAGTACCGTCATGGCGGCGCCCATGTTTTCTTTCGCTTTCTATCAATCACATGATGTAACCACCCTTTTAACAGTTCCCTTGCTATTAAGAAGATATGAATGCTGATTGAACTAAACTATATGATCACACCAATAACGCGCCTAGAACTTATGCATATTCATGCGTATATATTGTTAAACTTGATGTTTGTACAGCAGAAATACTTTCACTTTACTGCTTTATTGAGAACTGTGTATTGTGCTTCTCCACTGCAGTGCACGGAATAAAAGCACTGTTTCATTATCTTAAGATCTGGACTCACTGTCTCATCTAAATGTCTTGTGTAGTGCCAGCTCCTGACCAGCATGCGCTATATGTTTTCGAAAATTAATATTCCTGAAACCACAGTTGGGTTTTAGGGCTAATTTTGCTAAATTATGGTTTCACTACCAGTTTGGCTGAATTGCACTGAGTTCTCCTTGGCTGCAGGTGTCGCTGTCACCGCCGGCAAGTGGTAGAACGCAGTTTAGCTGGGTGTATTGAGTGCCACGTTTTCTCGGAATCAGCCCAGTGGGAGTGTTCTCCTGCTGTGCACTCTGAGAGGTGGTATTTAAGTTACTGACATCACGTGCTTCGGGGTTCCGGCCCGGAAGCTATTTTCTGTCTGTTTGGTCCTGGTCCTCCTGACCAGCCCCCATGGCCCTCCTTGCCTGGGGTGCGGATCCATGCGATTCCAAGTCTCGGGGCTGGATAGCCCAAGGTGAAGTAACTGCAGGGACAGGCCTGAATGGATATCGAGGCCTGAGGATGCAAGGTTGGTCCGGTGCCATCTCATCTAAGGAGAGGCACAGCAACTGGAGAAGCATCCAGGGGAGGACTCTTCGGGAGAAGGCCATGCACAAGACTGGCTTCTCTGAAGGAGCCTGGAGGCTCAGTTGAAGGACACTTCAAGGATCCACACTCATACAGTATTACTGAACCGGCTGAGAGATACTGGTACCGTATGATAGTTCTCTAAATTTGTCTATGTCCCTTAGTTACGTTCAAGTCTGTGGTAGAGACTTTTCTCAAGTATTTTCACATTCAAGTCTGTGGCAGAGACTTTTCTCAAGTATTTCATATTCAAGTCTGTGGCAGAGACTTTACTTTACTTAACAACCTACCGGCTGCTAGGCCTAGTGAGAGGAGGTCTATCCGGAGGTTGTGAGAATCCAGCTGTGAAACGGTTATTTCTTCTATAAGAGACTTTCTATTTTTGCAGTCCAAAAGTACCTGAACTTCCTCCTAACCCTCTACCCTAAACTGAGAGATCTTGTTTCTATTTCAAATAAATAACCCAAAAGAAGATCCAGTGTCAGTTTCTACATTTTTTTGGGCCATTTACCACTCGAAACCCTAGACAGAGACGGGGTCAGGAAGGTAATGGTAAGCCCAATAAAACCAGCAGCTACTTCGGGGGTCAGTGCTATACTTGTCTGGAGACTCCCTAACCTGATTTAACATAAACAATCTCAGTGTTGTAGTAAGAAAAGCTGTAGTGTCTGTGTCCCTTTAGAAGTAAAATATCTCACCAAAAATGAAAGAATCTCATGTGAGTACAGCAATATCCCCCCACTAAGCTGTTTTCTGAAGGGGGGGTGGCACCTTTGGCTGGGAGCACTGATCAGGAGTCGGTTGACTGCTGGTTTTCCAGCCTGCACATCCGACAGAAGCCGGCCAACTTCTATCGGATACATACACATGGGCCGAATTTCAGCTGTTTTTTTCTTTAATAAACCGGCGCTTTCTGGTCGGCTTTTATGTAAGGGGGTTTAGGGACGATTTTTGAGAAAAGCAGTAAAAGAATGATGTAAGTTGGAATAACATTTCTGGTGGAATTTTGTGCTCAAAGTGCAGAACTCCCCCAGTTTGATACGCCTCAGGCGTTCTAAGATATTAGAATATTTTTAACAGTTTTATAATACCGCAGTAACTGAAAAGGAAAGGTAATATGCATAGCATTAAATTGTAGTATAACTAGTGTAACAATAATATATGATATACTTTTTGTTTTTTAATTAAGTGGTGTTTTCTTTTAAGGATGGCCATACACACAGAAGTCTTATTGAGAGTGATGAGTGATGACACATCTGCTTATTTCTGAATTACTCTGCTGGGAACTTCAGTGATGTACAGTATATACCATCATAACGTACTATATAATATTGGAAATATATGTATTTATTTGGGCTTTAATCAAATGACTTTTTGCTGCCTCCAATAAAAACTTGTAGAAATGGAGCGACGAGGTGCTTATTTCTGGACACTCTATTTAAAAAGTTTACTGAATTTCTAAGGTGGTAAGTAAAAGCAACCTCAGTATTTGTTTTACTACATGTTTATAAGCTGAATTGGCTACTTATGAGGTTTAGATCTAATATATTTTTTGGAGTGGACGCTTTTGGCACCAATGAGCTCTATTTTATTAACAGCTCAACACATAAGCACACCCCAGTTCACCAACATCTCTGATCCTAACCCTCTAAACTAAGATGGCATGATCTTTAAGCATTGCTGGTGATATAATTTAACTACTTGCTACTTTAGTACATTTAGAGCATATACAACAGGGGTTTTCAAACTATGGCCCTCCAGTTGTTCAGGAACTACAATTCCCATCATGCCTAGTCATGTCTGTGAATGTCAGAGTTTTACAATGCTTCGTGGGATGTGTAGTTTTGTAACAGCTGGAGGGCCATACTTTAAGGATCCCTGATATACAATATACAATACTGCATGAGTTCGAACCAATTAACTGTGCCCTTGGTGACAGGTCCTCCTTAATTGCACAAACACACTGATAAATTTGCAATGAATGCAGACACTGCATGCGCACTTATGATACGTTGTAATTACTATAGACAATGTATTACCATTGGTAAAAAAAGGGAAAAAAAGCCCCCTATGGGGAGGCATTTAGGATACTACTAGTGAAAGAGAGTATTAATTGAGAATCCCATTGTTCTAGTAACTATGGTCATCAGTTCTCCCTCTGTTGGTATGTCACTTTACAATGTCTTCCATTTATGTGTGAGCACAGTGTGACTGTTATCATTTGTTAACCCATTGACACTTCTAAATATGCATCAGTTATTTTAAAGATCATACCAGTTGCAATATAAAGGACAAGCTGTCAATGGTTTTTACAGCGCAAAATTTTGCATATCTCTGTAAGTTATGTATAATTTATATACCATAAAACATCTTGTAGGGTGTCAGCATAAAGCTGGCAAAGGGACGCTGTGTGTGCAGGACTTTCAATCCATGCACCTTTTTAATCACTTGCTGACCAAAATACGTATATATACATTGCAGTTTGCAAGTGGTATACCAGGATTATGGTTGAAGATATCAGCCTATGTGAATGAGTATGGGGTACAATGTACCCCTACCCATTCACCTGTAAAAAAAGTAAAAAAAAAAACACAACACACAAGGGATAAAATAGTTTATTGCAGAGCTCCGGGGGTCTTCTGTCTTCGGGGGTCTTCTCGCCGGACTCCTCCGCTATCTTCTTCTAGCTCTTTTACTAGCGGAGGAGCCCAGCTTTCTTCCTCAACGCCACCCTCTTCTTCCAACTTCGGGGGTCTTGTCCCCCTCTTTGGAGGTCTTGTCCCCCTCTTCGGTTCTTCTTGCTGGGCCACCGCACCTTCTTCTAGCTCTTTTACAGGCGGTGGCCTGGTCTTTTCTTATTAAAGGGGGCTCCTGGATTCTGATAAGCCCTCCGCCTGCAGACCCCGACAACCAACGGCCAGGGTTGTCGGGAAGAGGCCCTTGTCCTCATCAACATGGGGACAAGATGCTTTTGGGCTTCCCCAAGGCACCCCCCATGTTGAGGTCACGCAGCCTGGTACGGCTCAGAAGGGGGGGCGCTCGCTCGTCCCCCCCTTTCCTGGCCAGCCGGGTAGCGTGCTCGGACAAGGGTCTGATGTGGACCTGGGGGGGACCCCCACGCCGATTTTTCGGCGTTGGGGTTCCCCTTTAAGTCCATACCAGGTGACGGGGCCAGCGATGTCTCCTTCACGGGCCCCGCCTACCTGGAGACGCGCTCAAAATGAGCGGACTTTTCTCCGGGAGGGAAAAGTCTGTTCATTTCAAAAGTACGGTGGACTGGCATACGCACGGCCGGATTGTCCGCCGAAATGTAAGTCCAGCGGGAAGATTGGAGTGCAAAACTACATTCTAAGTCCACTGTACTTTCGGGTCAAAAAAGTCCGCCGGAGGCTACACACGGGGGGGATTGTCCGGCGGACTTGAGTTTGCCGGACTTTTCCATCTGATTGTTTGATCGTGTGTACGTGGCATTAGAAGCAGGATAAGCTTCTTTGAAGAGAAGGGTTTTCAGGGATTGTCTAAAGATGGATAGATTAAAAATAATAAGTTATAGAAGTTATAGAAGTTATAGTGATCAGACAGGACATGAAACAGTTGAGAGATCACACGTCTGCACTAAAGATTACATCTACTTTGATCGCCTCTATGGCCTTAGAGGACCAGAGTGATGTCATGTCGTCACTTCCGGTCCAAGCTGGAAGTAAATTTTTTTTTTAAATCAAAAGATGAAGGGAGAGCAAAAATTCTAGTGCTAGACTTCCTCTGTAACTCTAAATAAGTAACCTGTAAAGGCATTTAAATTGTAGCCTATGAAGATTTTTAAGTACTGTAGTTTGTGGCCATTCTACGAGCATGCACAATTTTAAAGTGTGACATGTTAGGTATCTGTTTACTCAGTGTAACATCATCTTTCACATTTTTTAAAAAAGGAAATAAATATTGTGTTTTTTTTTAATTCATTAAAGTGTATTTTTTTCCCCAAAAATTGCTAGCACATTTGCAAGCAAAAAATACTGATTTAAACTTGTAAACAAAAACTGCCATAAAAAGCCTGGTCTTAAAAATGGGGGCAAATGAGTTAAAGAGCCTGGTGTCATCATTTTAGAGGTACAACAGAGATTTAGATGTTTTTATAACCTGTTGAATTTACTATTTTAATCTACAAATAATCCATCTAATCTGTTAGCTTCTGGTTCAGTTAAAAAGGTCCATCTTATTCCTTTAGATTGAGATTCAGAATACTTTATTAATCCCAAAGGGAAATTATATCGGCCCATGTCTATGGGTACATTAGAGTGTAGCTCAAGATTTACAGAGAAAATGGTGAACTTTATATATTCCAAAAATGTTCTCAAACCTTTTGACAGGTCTAAAAAAGTAAAATATCTCACCAAAAATAAATTTCTATTGCAGGGGATGCCTGTAAATCTGACTTAGAGACAATTTCTGAGAAAAGCAGTAAGAGAATGACAAGTTGGAATAAAATTTATGGTGAAATTTTGCGCTCAAAGTTTCTGAACTCAGTTTGCCACGTTGCAGGCATGCTTTGACATTTGAATGTTTGTAACAATTTTATAATACTGCAGTAACTGCAAACTGAAAAGGAAAGGCATTTTGTATTGTATTACATTATAACATGACGTGTGTAGCAATGATATACGGTATGTTATACCCTCTGTTTTTAATTAAGTGGTGCTTTCCTTTAAGGATGATTGAGAATGATGAGTGATGTCACATCTGCCCATTCCAGAACGAGCGGTACTCTGCTGGGAAATCCTGTGATCGTCTTCCAGCTACAACTAATAGGTTAGCGCAGTGCATAAAGGTAAATGCTCTGTTCCCTCTTCTCCACTTATTGGAAAATCTCTTTGTGCGTGGATGATCACAAACAACTGAAAGCCCCCCTACATGGCCAAAGTGTTACAAACAAAGCTTGAAGTTGTCTCATCGTTTTCTTGCATTGGGCCCTGTTTGGTGACCCCAGCTCAACGTTTATACAAGTCCCATGGTTCGAGCATTAATATTAAAAGCCAGCTATCTTTTACAGTATATAGTTGCTATGCTAAGCCAAGAATCTCTTTGATATAGCTCCTGGACATTCATATTATATATTGCTCCCTATGAGAGCTATATTTAAAAAATAACTAAAATAGAAAGAGGACTTCTGTATTATGGTTGTGTTGTGACATCACCATCATGTCCTCCAATAAGGAGAGTAATCATTGTTAACTGTTATTTATGAACTTTGGTATATAATATTAAACTGAGCTCTATATTTCCCACAGCCTGGCAGGCACCCACCCTTAAAATTCAATGTCTGCTACGTTGGAAATTGAAAACTAATGCTGTCAATTTTAAAAAGCAATAAAAGGAATCTATAGTGCTTAAAGTGGTTGTATACTACACTTGGTCATTTTTACCTACAGGTAAGCCTATAAAAAGGCGTACCCGTAGGTAAAATTAATATATCCTAAACAAGGTTTAAGAGATATTTACCCTGCATGCAGCCGCTGACGTCAGTGGTGCATGCACCGTGAAGGTCCAGCAATGGTCTGGCGTATCGTGCTGGACCTAGTTAGAGCGGAGGACAAGCATCGTGGCTACGGCCACTCACAGTGTCGGAGCCAGCGACCTCGGAAGAAGCGCCAAGGCAACATGTCAGACCTCTCAGCACTGAGCGGGTTGGGCTGCAGGAGTTTTGTTCTAAGGTAAACATTTCATAATGTGCTAGTATGCAGTGCACATTGTGCCATTGTCTTGCAGGTTTTTTGTTTTGTTTTTTCTTCAGCGGTTTACTACCGCTTTAAAATTTTTAAGACATACAATAAATGTGATTAGCTTATAGTAGACCTGTACTGAAAAAATAAAACAATAAAAACAAAAACAACAAAAACAAAAAGTGGCACAAAACTGGAGACATCATAGGGTGTGGGGAAAAGTAAAACAATAAAAACAAAAACAACAAAACAAAAAGTGGCACAAAACTGGAGACATTATAGGGTGTGGGGATGACATAACTTTAAAAGGACAAAACAAATCATTTAGGTCAACAGAATCCCCATGTTGCCACCATTTACAAAATAGTAGATGGACCAAGAAAATAGTTACCTATCTCCTAGAGCAGGGTTCCTGGGAATCTGTCTAAATGCTGTCTTTGCTTACACATCTGCATCTTAGCCATCATTCTTGGTGAGGCCGATGTACTTATTTGCAGACTCTACCTGAGAAGCCCTTAAGAATGCCTTGGGTACATCACTGATTTGCTAAGCAAGTCAAAGGATAGTATGTACTGTATGCATCTTGACATTTGAAGAAGTGAAGCACTTGGGCGGCTCTTGTGGGTCTTTGCAAAAAGCCTAAATTATGCACTCTACTGCTAGAGTCAGGATCCTTGACAGTTACAATGGTATATTGAAAAGACAAATTAGGTACTGTATGCACACAGGGGATGAAAGTTCATATTTGAGAAAGCTTGCAGGTATTAAACCATTAAGGTCTCATGTACACTACAGCTGCTAAACTGAAGTTTAGGAGCAGTTGGACATTTTTTTCAGCAGCCCCTGAATTCTCTTCTTTGTTATCTTAAAGTGGTTGTATACCTTGTACGGTTTAGGAGATATTCACTTTGCATGCAGCCGCTGATGTCAGCAGCGCATGCGGTGTGAAGGTCCCGCAGATGCTGCCTTGCGGGAGTGACGACATTACATCTCTGGCCCGAGAACCCGGAAGAAGCGCTGAGGTGACTGGGATCAACTGGCGATGCGTCGTTCTAAGGTATTTCATAATGAGCTAGTATGTGGTGCATACTAGCTCATTATGCCTTTTGCCTTACAAGTTTAAAAAAAAAAAAAAAATTGTGTGGGTAAACAACCCCTTTAACCACTTAAGCCCAGGACCAATTTGCAGCCAAAGGACCAAGCCCCTTTTTGCGATTCGGCACTGCGTTGCTTTAACTGACAATTGCGCGGTCGTGCAACATGGCTCCCAAACAAAATTGGTGCCCTTTTTTCCCCACAAATAGAACTTTATTTTGGTGGTATTTGATCACCTCTGCGGTTTTTATTTTTTGCGCTATAAATAAAAATAAAGACAATTTTGAAAAAAATTCAATATTTTTTACTTTTTGCTATAATAAATATCCCCAAAAAATATATAAAAAAATAATTTTTCCTCAGTTTAGGCCAATACATATTCTTCTACATATTTTTGGTAAAAAAAAAAATCGCAATTAGTGATTATTGATTGGTTTGCGTAAAAGTTATAGCGTTTACAAAATAGGGGATAGTTTTATAGCCTTTTTATTAATATTTTTTTTTTACTAGTAATGGCAGCGATCAGCGATTTTTATTGTGACATTATGGCGGACACATTGGACATTTTTGACACATTTTTGGGACCATTGTCATTTATACAGCAATCAGTGCTATTTAAATGCACTGATTCCTGTGTAAATGACACAGGCAGTGAAGGAGTTAACCACTAGGGGGCAGTGTAGGTGTTATGTATGACGTTATGTTTTTTTATTGTAGGGGGCGTGGCCTGTCATGTGACGTCACTGATCGTCTTTCCCTATGAAAGGGAACAGACGAACAGTGACAGCCACAGTAGGAAGCATGGGGAGAGGTTTGTTTACACAGTCCGCTGGTCCCGTGGCCACGGTCAGGTACGTGCTTGTGCCCAGCCGTGCCATTCTGCCGACGTACATCGGCGTGATGCGGTCCTTAAGTGGTTAAGCGTACACTCAGTCATTTATATTAGTTTAGAGCAGTTGAGGTTACAGGCATTTTTTTGAAAGATGAAAAATCGCATTCAGGACTGTCGTTTACCGGCATTTCAAACAACAAAAGCTTGTAACTGCGGTAAACTGCATTTATGTGCGTTTGTGTTTAGAAGTGTTTTTTAAGAGAAAAACATTTTGAATATTTTTAAACATATAAAAATGTTTAAAAGACACAAATTTCACCACATTCTGTTGCCTGCATGAATAGATGTGTCCAGTAGCAATGAACTCTGGTAATCTCATGCAACTTTCTACATCTTCTGGGCATCAGCAACTTCAGGAGCATTTCCGCACCCATGCTCATGATGGGATCCATAGTGAAAACACAAAAAATAAGACAGCTATCTACAAACACACTGCTCTCCCTGTTCTGCTCTGTCTCTTCTCAGAGAATGGCTGAAATAGTTAATAATTTATTTGTTTTTCATGCATTGTAGGCATTTGGGAGGGTCTCCGGAGGCTATCTTTAAAACATGCTTCTAACCTCAAATACTCATAACTGCTGCTAAACTCACATAAACATGGTATGTAAAAGCTGTAAAATGGACGGTTTTCACTGTCGTTTTCCAGATGCCAAGTTTTCAACGTTCAGAAGAGGTTTTGAGCTGCCCTGTGTATATGACCCCTAAAAAATGCAAGCTGGCTATTTTTTTTTATTTTTTTGTGCTAATATTACTGACTGGTTCTTTAAAGCAGAGTTCCACGAAAAAGTGGAACTTCCGCTCATTTGTCTTCTCCCCCACTCCGGTGGCAGATTTGCCACCTTTCGGGGTAGAGGCGAACGGATACCTGTGTTTGATTGGTACCCTATCCCCACTTCCAGGAGACCGGGCCGCAGTGCATTACATCAGCAACTCGGCTCCCTCCTCCTCCCTCCTTCCCCTGCCCCGACAGTAGGAAAGCGCAGAGGTGCCTTGTGTAGCCATAATGCTTCACTGCCAGGTTCCCTTACCAGCGATGGCAGCACCCGACAGCTGTTGGTGGCGGCAACGTCCTATTATCAAAAGGCAGCGGCTGCAGTATTTGTAGCTGCTGTCTTTTAATTTTTACAGGAATGGGCAGATCTCAGCTTTAATTCAAATAATGTTGTTTCTAGATATTATTTGTCTTTATCAGTAAATACAAAAGAAGCCATATTGTCTTATCCGTATGCCGCAGTGCTTCCTGCTTAGTTGTACTGCTTCTTCTTGCATACACACATGCATGCCAATCTGCTCAGACTGACTGAAATAACTAACTTTCTATACTTATCTCAGCAGCTGCTTAGCAGGGTGGATGAATACATGTCCTGATACAGAAATAATCATAACATAGAAAGCCTACAAATCTATATAAAAAATACGTTCATGAAAATCTTTAATAAACGTAAAAAAAAAAAACCTTGAAATTTTCCCCTTAAAGCTGAAGTTTAGCCAAAAAAAAAAAAATCTCTCTAGCTTCAGTGACCTAACCTACCTGTAATAAATTATAGCCAACATTGTGCACATAGCTGCATCCAATAGAAATCTTCTGTGCAGGAATGTCCTGTCCTCCTAAAGCTGCTGAATTGGTGCTGATGTGCCAATAGCTCCAAGTCTTCTGTGAAGCTGCAGTAAACAAGCTCCCTTTAGGGAACCAGCCTCTCCTCTCTCCTCCTCCACTGGGAAAAGTTGTTTCATAATGTACGCTGCATATATCATGATTTGTGAATGGGGAAAAGTTTGGTGAGTCACAGGATTCTCTCCACCTATTTACAAATTGTGTTCCCCATCGGGAGCTTGTTCACTGCAGCTTTATAGAAGACTTAGAACTATTAAAACCCCCGCATCCCTGCACGGAAGATTTCCACAGAATCTGGTTAGCTGCACAACATGGGACACACTTTATTATAGGTAAGCTAGGTCACTAAAGCTATAGAGAACTTTGTTTTTATCAGATTTAAAGATGACTTTAATCAAAAGTTTAAAATAACTCCCTAAAATATCCTAGTTCCTCATAGGAGAAAATGGACTAGTAGATGCTATTATATATAGTACCTTGCATTTGGCTCCTACTTTCTTCGGTATGATAAAACATACAGTGTATTTTAATAGAGCAGATACACCCCTTTCCCTTCTCTAAGCCCTTGTACACACGGTCGGACATTCTGACAACAAAATCCATTGGATTTTGTCCGTCGGATTTTGTCAGACGGATTTTGTCCGAAACTGTTGCATACACACGGTCGGACAAAGTTGTCGGAAAATCCGACTGTACATAACGTGATGATGTTATTTCGTTACGCCGGGACTACGTTCAGGCTAGTAGCCAATAGCTTTGGTCTAGGAATTTGATCTGAGCATGTGTGGCACTTTGTCCGTCGGAGTAGGCTACACATGATCGGAGTGTGTCCCATCGGAGCATTTTGTTGGAAAAGTTGGAAAAGTTGGTCCATTGGATATTCCGACAGAAACAGTCAGATGGAGACCACGCACAGTCGGAATATCCGACAAAACGTTCCGATAGGACACATTCCGTCAGAATCTCCAACCGTGTGTACAAGGGCTAATATGCATCTAGCATCCTACTGGTTTATCTTGAAAGAATCTCCTGTATGAATTCAAGCGATTAGGTTCAAGCTTCAAATGATGCTACACTCAGGTGTGAATAGGACTATTGAATATAATGAAAATCCCAGTTGCAAGCATCTAAATTCTTCTGGGAAAGCTTCAAATTGTGCTTCAAATCACTCAGGTGTTAACGGGCCCTCAAGCTAGACTTAGTTGGTCTAATGTCTTCTGGAGAATAAGCGTCAGGGAGAATTTGTTCTTTATCTGTAGCATGGCACTGTATACATGACACCATTTCACCAGTGTCTCACAGCCACCAATCATACTCAAACATGCCCTTAAAAATAAAATGTGATTGGTGCTATAGGAACCAGAGGGAAAATAACATTGTAAAGAATAACAAAAGAAAATAAAACCACGCTGAGACCCCAAAAGAAAGGAACATTTATTTTCTTACTTTATCAAGCAAGAAGAAAGATGTCAAGCAAGAAAAGAATATTTTTCTCAGATAAATATCCAAGAAATTAATCTTAGAAATAAATACAAATAGTCCAAAAAAATTACAAATGAATGTTTCACAGGATATAAGGCTGCTGCTCCACAGTGGGATACACACACATAAACATAGATAGAAAATAAAAAAAGAGCTGCGCCAAATAATATGAATCAAAAAACCATACAATTATAAAGAAAAGTCCATGGAAACTTTATGTTATCCAAAAAAGGAAGACGATCGCACCACAGTGATTCCACACTTCCTTATCGCTATAGTGTCCCACCACCGACAAAATAGTGCGCTTACCAGACGGTAAAAGCACAAGGAGCGTTTAGAGTACCAAGCCACCGACAGCTCCTCGCCTTCACCAGACACTTTATCCTTTATCCCTCAGGAACGAACGATCCATACACTGTAGCCGCTCCACATTCTCATAAGTAACCCAGTTTCACGTTCGTAATGTAAAAAGAAAAGAAGCCTCCCATAGTGTAAAAAACTTCAATGCTTTTTTAATTAGTAGAAATACACTTACATAAAAACGAACGATTTCCGCATGTAAAAACAAGCCGGTCGGCAAAAACGAGAGCCCGTCCTCCTCTCGTAACACGTGGTGACGTCACAGCGTGCCCTCCCATACGCGTTTCATCATATGTGACGTTTTCAATGGGGAACGGGCCCGCCGCAACTCACCACCATTAAATAGAGCCAAACCTCATTCTGAGACCTAGAGGTCAGGCAAATAAAACCATCTTAGTTGTGGGCAAAACAACTAAATCTCCCAACAGAATGTAAGGGCAAAAAAAATATAATATAAATAAATGAAAGGAACATTGTAACACGGATGTCACTCCCCAAACTGTTCCACAAGTATTAGCACCTAAAAAAATTTGATTAAAAAACAAAAAAAAAATATTTATATATGTATTAAATACCCGAATTGTATAAATAATGTATCCCATACAGAACAATGAGGATACAATACCAAAATTTCCCTCGTATCCCTATGTGTCAAAAATGATAAGATACAAAAAAAATTCTTAAAGCTATACTGTACCCAAATAAACTTTTAATGCCTAAAAAATAGAATATACAAAAAATGTATGTATATTATATTTCTGTATTCTCCATGTATATATACATGATATACAGAACACAAAAAATAATTCTTATATAAAGTGAATAGAAACACCCTAAAAAAGGGCTTAGATATGTGAACCAAAATCGCTTAAATGTGCTATACTAGCCTTATACACACATGTCATAATTACCCCTCTTATAGATAAATAAGAATAGTGATGGCCAATAGCCAAAATAGTGCCACCCAATAATTACTTTTTTACTTTTATAGCAACAAAACCAAAAAGACCCCAAAAAAGACTATTTATATATAACAATTGAATAATACTGATAAGGAAAAGTATTAAATATTAATAGTATTAATCAAAAAATGTTTTAGTTTTTTTTACATATAAATACATAAAAATAAAAATAGAAAATAGGAATGAAAAAAAATGGATTTACCAAATCGTTTATTTCATTTATTTGAATGAGCACATCACAAATATTCTTATAGGGTTCCCCAATCACTCGGTATCCAAACATTATTTGCTCAAACACAACAAAGATCCTTCTAAAACCTTATTTCTGGGCATAGACAAATTCAAACCACATTGGCGAGGAAGCTCACTAGTTAGAGAAATTTCTAAATCTGAAATGTCCTGGATCCATTGGTTGAAATCTTATGTCCCTTACGGACTTAATATAGATACAGATGTGAACGCATTTATAGATAATTCCTAGGTATAACGTTTTATTTATCTACTGCTTAAATTATTTTTTATTAATTTTACGGAGTTGATTGGTTTAATGTTCATGAGCATTGTATTTTGTAAACTTTTTCTGAGACATGGAGGTTGGCTTTTTTTCTTTCAGCAGAGGCCCAATTTTCAAAATCTTTGGGGGTTGTGTGAATGAAATAAACGATTTGGTAAATCCATTTTTTTCATTCCTATTTTCTATTTTTATTTTTATGTATTTATATGTAAAAAAAAAAAAAATTTTTTTTGATTAATACTATTAATATTTAATACTTTTCATTATCAGTATTATTCTATTTTTATATATAAATAGTCTTTTTGGGGTCTTTTTGGTTTTGTTGCTATAAAAGTAAAAAAGTAATTATTGGGTGGCACTATTTTGGCTATTGGCCATCACTATTCTTATTTATCTATAAGAGGGGTAATTATGACATGTGTGTATAAGGCTAGTATAGCACATTTAAGCGATTTTGGTTCACATATCTAAGCCCTTTTTTTTAGGGTGTTTCTATTCACTTTATATAAGAATAATTTTTGTGTTCTGTATATCATGTATATATACATGGAGAATACAGAAATATTATATACATACATTTTTTGTATATTCTATTGTTTAGGCATTAAAAGTTTATTTGAGTACAGTATAACTTTAAGAATTTTTTTTGTATCTTATCATTTTTGACACATAGGAAAACGAGGGAAATTTTGGTATTGTATCCTCATTGTTCTGTATGGGATACATTATTTATACAATTCGGGTATTTACCTCTTACCTCTAGGTCTCAGAACGAGGTTTGGCTCTATTTAATGGTGGTGCTTTGCGGCGGGCCCGTTCCCCATTGAAAACGTCACATATGACGAAACGCGTATGGGAGGGCACGCTGTGACGTCACCATGTGTTACGAGAGGAGGACAGGCTCTCGTTTTTTGCCGGTCGGCTTGTTTTTACATGCGGAAATCGTTAGTTTTTATGTAAGTGTATTTCTACTAATTAAAAAAGCATTGAAGTTTTTTACACTATAGGAGGCTTCTTTTCTTTTTACATTACGAACGTGAAACTGGGTTACTTATGAGAATGTGGAGCGGCTACAGTGTATGGATCGTTCGTTCCTGAGGGATAAAGGATAAAGTGTCTGGTGAAGGCGAGGAGCTGTCGGTGGCTTGGTACTCTAAACGCTCCTTGTGCTTTTACCGTCTGGTAAGCGCACTATTTTGTCGGTGGTGGGACACTATAGTGATAAGGAAGTGTGGAATCACTGTGGTGCGATCGTCTTTCTTTTTTTGGATAACATAAAGTTTCCATGGACTTTTCTTTATAATTGTATGTTTTTTTGATCCATATTATTTGGCGCAGCTCTTTTTTTATTTTCTAACATTGTAAAGACTTCTGGAACTATAGCCTCTCATGACTCTATGATTTTTTCTCTGGATTTGGACTTCAGGAGATTTTGGTAAAAGGCCAAACTTTCTAACTTTATTAGAGTTGCAATGTTTTCAGGATAGCATTACAAATAGCAAGGAAGAATGAAAACATGAAAAGCTAGGTAAAGACTGGTCCAAGACAGAAAATAACAAATGCCAAAGAGCGATGGGAAGAGACTGACTATACTTGGAAGTAACAAGGCAAACTGACAAAACAATAAACCTGCTCAAGGGCACAAGGGAATAAAGAAAAAGGCTAGAGCATGGAAAAGGTCCAAGGTCACAGGATACGGATAAGAGTCTGGGATTGCAATGGCATATTTAAGGCTCCAAGTTTGGCCTGACACTGATCCAGCATCAGGTGTAGAAATGTACAGCAGACCAAGATGGATACATATTCTGATAGATTAGACTAGACACTGGCAGTGGGAAGCCAGGTGATGCGAGCCTCTAAATAGGTAGGACAGCATAGGAGGTAAAACAAACACCCAAAGAGATGGAATATGCAGAATCACCTGAATTTACTGAACAAATGTATTGTAGGAATGCTAGAGCTGAAAATCTATAGGGACTATATGGCCAATAACACATGATCAGGTTTATTCAGTGAGGCAAACAGTAATGTACAAAGTAAAGTAACACATGACAGCCAGACCAAATTCATCTTTAGTTATCTATATCAGTTCTACCATCTCAGCCACCACATTTAAACTGCCATGAACTCCAGGACTTTTGAGATGTTGTATGTGCTCAAAGACAGCTTTCAATCACATTTTTTATCTATAAACTGTAAAGCGCCGTACACACGATCAGACTGTTGGTCAACAAAACTGTGGACTTTTGTCTGAAGGCCGTTGGCCCAAACTTGTCTTGCATACAAACGGCAAGGAATTGTCGGCCAACAAACACGAACATAGTGACATACTACGTGGTTTTTCATCTCTTTAGCGTCACTCTTTGGGCTCCTTCTGCTAATTTCGTGTTAGTCGAATTTTGGTGAGTGTTGACTCGCGATTTTCATTTCGTGCTTTTCATTTCACGCTTTTCATTTCGTGCTTTTCAGTTCGTTTCTGAGCGGCCATTTCGTCAAAATGTTGCAGAATCAGAGGAGATAACGTGTTATTTATTATTGGCCTTGGAGTTATTGCTTTGATATTATTTTTTGGGTTGAATAATGATTTGATTTGTTATATTTTCTATATTTTTGGATGCATAGAATGCACTTTTTGGTTAAGTTCTATTGGCAGATAGCATGTCTAATTTTATTTGTTTTCTTTTTTTAATGCACAATAAAAAAAATTGTGTAGAATAATACTTGGCTATGTGTTTTACTTCAAATGACAGTTTGGGAGTAGGCAGTTACATTTATAAAAATACAATGTAAAATTGACAAGGGACACCAACATAGTTGTATCTTTGATCTTAAAAATTACGGGATAATGGTGTTAATAATATTAATAATAATATTATTCTTGATATCACTAGAAAAGAAAAGCCTTTGAAAATTAGTTTGCAATAACTCCATCAGTATCACCAGCAAAGCCACTTCATTATTATCCCATTAAAGAAGAAGAGAATTGTGCGCTGATTTTGAAATTTCATAATTTGCCACGTCACGAATGTTAATGATCCATTACGAACGCTAGTTTATAAGACTGACTGCTTCTAGCTTGCTCTTGCTTCTGAGCATGTGTGTTTGTACTTTGGACTTTTGTCCGATGGACTTGTGTACACACGCTCAGAAAATCCGACAACAGACATTTGTCCGCGGAAAATTTTAAAACCTGCTATCCTACATTTGTCCATGGAAAATCCGACAACAATTGTCCGATGGAGATTTTCCACCAACAGCCTGTCATCACACATTTCCTGTCGCAAAAATCAGATCATGTGTATGAGGCTTTAGGCATCATTCAGACTTCTTGGTGGCCTTTCTTGCAAGTCAGAAAATTTGCATGCAAAAATGCATATAATGCGGGCGGACTGTATGGCGTACTTAGTTTGTCATACAATCCGACGGACAGTCCGTCGTACTTTCGACTGAACGGACTTGACCACACACGGATGCACAAACAGTCCGTCGAAAGCTTGCGCGATGACGTGTACAGCACGTACGACGGGACTAGAAATAGGAAGTCCAATACACAGCAAAGCACCCTTCCGCCGTGTAAATCCTTTCTGGGCATGCGCCATTCTTAGTCCGTCGAACTAGCATACTGACGAGCGGATTGTCCGCTGAAACCAAAGTACGACGGACAGAATTTTGAAAAATCCGAAATTCTTAGTACGCCAGACTGCACGCTGAAAAAGTCCGCTGAAGCCCACACACGAGCGGACTGTCCGCTGAAATGTGTTTCAACGGACTAAGTACGCCATACAGTCCGCCCGTGTGTACGCGGCATAAGAAGCACAAAAACTGAAATGCAATAATAATACCCATTCAGGAAATAAAACCTGAACTGAAGTAGTAGGAAAAGGCTCACCTTTTCTTTTTGTAAACACTAGTTGCATGGCTGATCCATTGGCTAGATCGAAGCAAACATGCAGATTAGGAGCTCTGTTTTAGCTCTGAAACAGCTAGGACACTGATGTTTCTTATGCCGCGTACACTCGACCAGACTTTTCAACATCAAAAGTCTGACAGAATGATTCCGGCAGACTATTCGATCGTGTGTGGGCTGCAGCGGACTTTTGATTTGCAAAAGTCTGACAGACTTTAGAAATGGAACATGTTTCAAATGTTTCCGCCAGAACTCCGCCGGACCCAGTTCCTACCGAGAAATCCGCTCGTGTGTGTGCTAGTCTGACGGACAAAAACTGATGCGAGGGCAGCTATTGGCTACTGGCTATGAACTTCCTTATTCTAGTCTGGTCGTACGTCATCACATTCGAATCCGTCGGACTTTGGTGTGATTGTGTGTGGCCAAGTCCGTTCATTCGGAAAGTCCGTCAGAACTCTGTCAGAACTCCGTCAGAACTCCGTCGAAAGTCTGTCGGACCTAAGTCTGGTCATGTGTACGCGGCATAAAAGGAAAATTTACCTCTGAATTTTTCTCAGTTAAGGGTTACTTTAAAAATTGTGTGCACATTGGAGACAGGTGGGTGGATGACCACAAAAGAAAGTATTCTCTATTCCAGTCTTTCTGAATCTTTTTACCCCAGAGAAATCCTCAAAAAATTGTCTTGGGGAATCCCTGCTAAAAAAATTTTATTGGGAAACCCATACATTGGTAACCTTAGGAAAGAATGCTCCCCTTACAGTGGTTGTCAGAATGTCACATTTAGTTAAAAAGGTCAATAATGTCCTACAGCTGGCTCTGCCAAGGAGCACTGGCACCAAAACCTTGCACGCATCATCGAATGGGAGGTCAATCACCAACCAATCAAAAGACCCCAGCTGATTTGCTGCTTTAGTCAGTCATTGTTCCTATGTGCTGCAACAGCACACAGACAGGCACCTGAAAGTTAGAGATTGTGATGGGACAGAAGTAGTCCCCTTTTGATCAGACTGGGGTGTCTGATCTAAGCAAGTGGCAGTCTGTAAGCAGACAAGAGGTCCATACTGGTTACTGAAGGAATCAATTAAGTAGGGAGGCAGAGTTTGGGGCAGATCTGTCCTAAGTAGTAGACAGAGCTGTGCGGCAAAATAGCCGGAAGCTAAAAGATGACTATAATTATTATTACAGTATGCATAACAACCTTCAAATGGGCACATCATTGTGTTACTTTGATATTTGAATGGATAAATGTGGGCAAAAAGACCTAAAACATATTTTGCAGAGTAAACTGAGCCCTTGGAAAATGAAATTTCAGTATATATATATATATATATATATATATATATATATATATATATACACAGTATATATACTGTATGTAAATAACACATTCATGCAATAAATTATGATTTTACATCTCTACAGTTTGATAATAAATATTTTTTTTTGCAATAGAAAAGGCAGTCTCTTAATTTTAGAGTTATCTCTGAGTTTGTAAACTTGCTTTATGGAGGAAGTAGAAAATAAAGCATAAAAAATCTATTTTGATGTATAAGCAAAGTAGCTTTAAGCTGTGCAGAGAAACTACCATATAATAACCTGTCCATGCACTTAACCAGAGTATTTGGCAAATAAAAAAAGAAGAAAAAAAAGAAAACATCTACTGGGATAAAGCATTCTCTGAATTCTATGAATTTTTTGCAGCCCTGATGGCTGTAAGTCTTGACAGTATATTACAAAGCTGTTTGTTTATGAATCTTGATTTAAAGTAGGCAAAGCTTTTATAACCTGGAAAGAACTTTAATTCAATTGAGATATGAGACAAGAGCCATAACGATTTATGTGGTTTTTAAAGGAAAAAAGATCACAGCAGGCGCTTTAAGCACTTGCAAAATAAATATCTACATTAACCTGTATTTAAAGTCACACTGTACTACCTAGAAAAAAATGAATTAAGCCGCTCTGATGGTAGCAGGCACCACAGGGTGCCTATCCTAACAACCCCTTAGAAATTTCTGTGCAGGTTCCAACTTCCTGAAATTTGAAACCTTTAACTCAGAATTCCAGGTATGCATATTTTTAAATAGTTACATTGTTCTGGCTTGGACATACACAGGTATGGTATACATGTGTATACCATACATGTGATATTGCCCTAAAAGCTGGAAAGCACTGTAGTAGACATTGCCATTCCAGTGATCTCCACTTGCTTACGGGTCCCATGCTGAGCAGCTGCCCTACTTCATTCTGAACATAGAAAATTGGGCACTTAGCAAAGGTGCCATTTACTGTAAGAAATGTTTCAGAGAATGCAGTGACATCACCACCCGTATCCCATCCAATCAGAGAATGCTTTGAGAACACATTGAAAAAAGGCAAAGCCTTATTTGAATGGCGCCTGTGCTAAGCAGCCAACCGTCAGGGTTCAGAATACAGCAGGGAAGCCGTTCAGCATGGGATCCGGAAGCAAATGGGGATTAATGTAGAGCTGTCTACTACAGTAATTTCCAGCTTTTAGAGGGATCCCACAGGTATGGTATATGCATAGTTACAATGGTCCAAGATGGACCAATGTAACAATGCCATACCTGAAATTTTCCTTATGGCCTGGTTCAAACTGGTGCAACATGGGATCCGGCTTGTGAGAGCACAAGTGGCATGAAATGCCAAATTAAATGTTTCCTTATGAGACCTGTCTTAACTGATTCGCCCTGACTTTAGAAAAGGTTTCTGCACTACTTTGGTCCGACTTTGATACGACTTCAATGCCATACAGTGTAAAAAGTCACATTACGTCAGAACAAAGTTAGACTGAAGTTGCAGGGCAAAGTCGGATCAGAAATCGTGTGACTTTCTTGTGTGAACCTGGGCTCAACATTAGAGTTGAGGAAAGTCCCCACTACTCCCATGTGACAGCACTTGGCCCTGCCAACTAGCCACTCAGGTGTCCAGCGCTAAAATGTGGAAATCTGTATACGTGGGGAGAGTTATTTGTGTTTTCCATCAGTATTGGGTTTTTGGGGGGCTGATGTGTTAGATGAGGGAAGGAGGGAAGCACAAACATGTTAGGAGAAGGCACCTTAAAGAGAATCTGTCACACCTTAAAGAAAATCTGTCGTCCTCCTATCCTTGACTCAGCCACATGTTTCCCTGCCGAATCTCCATAAAGAATTGGACGCCTACAGCCTTCTCTCGGGCTACAAAATTAATAATTCAAAGACGGAAGCCCTTCCCCTTAATATGGCCCCGAGGACTTTGTCCACCCTGTCCCACTCCTTTCGCTACGCTTGGAAGACATCCTCTCTGAAATATCTGGGGGTACATCTTACTCCGTCCTATGAGACTCTATATAAAGCTAATTTCCCCCAACTTTTTAGGGACATTAGGACATCCCTGGCCAAATGGAAATTACTAAAACTGTCCCTCTTTGGCAGGTTAGCGACCATTAAGATGAACATCCTCCCTAGACTTCTCTACCTCTACGAGACTCTACCCATCCCTATCCCTCCGGCGCACCTTAGGTCGCTCCAGGGTGACCTTCTACGGTTCTTTTGGAACTATGGAAGACACCGGCTGGCACGGTCTGTACTATTTGCCCCACGCTATCAGGGGGGTTTAGCCTTCCCCAATATAACCAAATATTATTTAGCGGCCCAACTTAGACCAATAGCTTCGTGGAGTACTCTACACGCCTATAACCGCTGGTCCCAAATTGAGAAGTTGTGGTTGGCCCCTACACATCCTAACTCCATGTTGTGGAGCACGGACATTAGCCTTAGTAAATATCAATTACTGGGACCAATAGCGCTGGTTCGCACTTTATGGCTCCGCTCCAAAAAAGTGTATCCACTGTCCTCCCCAGCCTCCCTGGCCACCTCTTTTTTGTTTACTCCCGCTGTTCCGGATAGTCTGACATCTCGATTGTCCCAACCCTGGTTTAGTAGAGGTCTCTTTCGTTTTGGTCAGCTGGTGGACACTAGGACTAAGTTACTTAGATCTTTCCAGGAATTACAGGATTTATATGATTTACCTAAACAAGCATTCTATAGCTACCTGCAGATCCGCCATTTTGCACAATCTTTTACAACAACCCTACAATTCTCCCCTTTAACTGAGTTTGAGAAGGTATGCTTGGAGGGCTCGTCTCCGAAGGGTATGATCTCACGTACCTACCAAATTCTAATAGCGGATTCCTCTATGACGGGACCGCGGCACGCGTATATGGATAAATGGGACAGGGACTTGGGGGAGGCCGTGCCTTTGGAGACCTGGCAGCGGGTCTGGTCACGTGCAGCCAAAAGCTCTGTTTGCACTTTATATAAGGAAAATCAATACAAGGTTATGCTGCATTGGTATCAAACTCCGTCCCTGCTCCATTCTATTTACCCCTCCGCGGACTCCCGCTGTTGGCGCTGCCGTAGTGCAGTTGGGACACTGTTCCATATTTATTGGACATGTCCACGAGTTGTCCCCTATTGGGAAATGGTTAGGGCCTTATTATGTACAATTTTTGAGGCACAAGTGCCGTTAGACCCCAAGCTGTTTCTCCTGGGCCTCCCTCCTGCCACATTCTCCCGATCCTCCCAGTCCCTATTAGCCCATGTGTTGACGGCTGGGCGCTGCCTAATTGCCCTAAAATGGAAGAAACGGGAGACCCCTTCACTAGTTGAGTTACACACTAGAATTAGGGACGTCAGGCGTATGGAATATCTTACAGCTTCTCTAAATAATACGCTTGACAAACATAACAAGGTATGGGGACTTTGGGATAGGATGGAGGCACCCGCCTTTTGTGTGTAGAGGGGGGGGGGGGGCGTGGGGTCGGAGGGGGCGTCCTTTATTTTACTTTAGTCTCCTTTCTTCTGTTTTCCTTTTCTTTTCTTTCTTGTTCTTTTTCTAATCTGCACCATTTCTCTCCCATTCTAGGGCTGTTCGCACGACTCTTCGTGTTTTTGTTCACCTTTCCTATTTTTCTTCTTTCTCCTTAAGTTCCCTTCTTTTTCCCCTCTTTTTTTTAGTCTTTGAAAGGTTTGTTTAATTGACCAGTAGCAGGCTGCAGGAATCTAACTCTCCAGGTAACGGAGTGTCATTGTAATGTACTGCTTGAGTTGATGCAATGCTGTACTCTATGCCTTTGCTTGCTGTGGTCTGTGACCGTTTGCTTTTATTACTTGTGCCTTATTGTTCCTTCTTTGATTTTTTTTGTTTCCCTTGAAATTTCAATAAAATGTCAGTTTTCAAAAAAAGAAAATCTGTCATTTAGATAATTTATGAATGCCTAAGCACTGCATCTTGGGAGCAGTTTGCATGCTTCCCCATACCCAGAATAGCTAGGTTTTTCAATGGCTCAAACAGAGAGCAATATGAGGGGAACAGTGAAGTTATAAGGGTATAATTGGTGTGAGGAAAGTGAGTGGCTTGAGAAAGTAATAGGGACTCTTTAAGATGTACAGAGAGGGAAAAAAGTATTTGATCCCCTGCTGATTTTGTATGTTTGCCCACTGACAAAGAAATTATCAGTCTATAATTTTAATGGTAGCTTTATTTTAACAGTGAAAGACAGAACAACAAAAAAAAAAATCCAGAAAAAGTTATAGATTGATTTGCATTTTAATAAGTGAAACAATTATTTGATCCCAATCAATCAGCAATATTTCTGGCTCCCAGGTGACTTATATACAGGTAACAAGCTGAGATTACAGTTATTCCTTTTTACAGAGAGTGCTCCTAATCTCAGCTTGTTACCTGTATAAAAGATACCTGTCCACAGAAGCGATCAATCAATCAATCAATCAATCAGATTACAATCTCTCCACCTTGTCCAAGACCAAAGAGCTGTCCAAGGATGTCAAGGACAAGATTGTAGACCTGCACAATGCTGTAATGGGTTACAAGACCCTCACCAAGCAGCTTGGTGACAGGGTGGAAGTAACACAAAATAACTGTAAATCTTCCGCAGTCTGGGGCTCCATGCAAGATCTCACCTTGTGGAGTTTCAATGAGCATGAGAACGGTGAGGAATCAGCCCAGAACTACACGGGAGAATCTTGTCAATGATCTCACGGCATCTGGGAACATATCGAGTGTTATCCAGTTGTCATAGACAAGGCAGGTTTACCCAAAAAGGAAAAAGCTCAACATAGTGTAATTAAAAAAACACAGGTTTGGGAGGAGTGGCGTGCTGACGTCATCACGTTCTGATCCCGAGAGGACAGGTGTTCGCCGGCCGGCTGGCTTTTTACAATTGATGCAATCTTTTAATGCTTTTATGTAAGTGCAAACTTTACTTTAAATAAAACCTGTGTGTTTTGATTTACACTATGGTGCGCTTTTTGGGTAAACTTGCCTTGTCTATGACAACTGTCTAACCGAGTCTCCCTGGCTTTGATTGGTGGGTGTCCTGCCTATTACATACAAAGAATCCACTGTGTGTTTGTATTTCAACAACTCCTGGCTAAAGGCCCTGCCTGGGTTGATAGCCGTAAGCATGATTGGCTTGCCCTCTGGTAAGCACACACTTTATGTGGTGGAGGTTCACAAGTCTGTAGTGGTGTTTAGGAGCTGTTTTTAACCAGTTTGAATATTCAAGATATGCACATTCACTTGCGATTGATGGATTTTATCACTTATAATCCTTCACTGAGTTTATATTGAATCTGTGGTTTATTCACCTATTGTCAATAAATCTATATGTATGTCACTTATTAGCACGGCTTCTTTTTATTTTCTATTGCATTGGTGTGTATTTCACTTCAAGCTTTTTGCCCTTTTTTGTTCCTTTACCTAATTTGTACAATTTTCACCTATTGCGGTAATTTATACATGCGTATGCCCATGCAAAGCCATGTTTACCTGCATGGGGATAGGCAGGTGTTCCGTGCATCCCCATGTAGGCAGCCCACTAACGTCAAATGGGATGCATAGACACAGCTGCTGCTCCCAATTTGACACCTGTAGTACCCACATGAATGTCAAACTGGCAGAAGCGGCTGTGTCCAGGCAGCCACTGCATCCTAAATTATATGAATGGGATTGCCTGCATAGGGATGCACCAAACACCTGTACATCCCTGTGCAGGTAAACATGGCTCTCCATGGGCATACACTTTAGTATGCCCCACGTGACCGAGGCCTTAGGCCGCGTACACACGCGCGGACTGTTCGCCCAACTTTGTCCGTCCAACAGTTTCGGCAAACAGTCCGCTCAAACTTAGCATGGACGGACATGACCACACACGACGGACGTACAGTTTGCTGAAACCGTGCGCGATGACGTGAACGGCACGTACGACGGGACGAAAAATACGACGTCCTATACACTGCATTATAGCTTTCGGCGTGGAAATCCTTTCTGAGCATGCACGAGACTTAGTTGGCCGAACAAGCCTACACACGAGCGAACAGTCCGCTGAAACCTTGTTTCAGCGGACAGTTTTTCGGAATTTCCGTAAGACCTTGTTCGTCCAACTGTCCGCTGAAACTGTCCGCTGAAGCCCCACACACGAGCGGACTGTCCGCCCAAACACTGTTCAAGGTTGGGCGAACAGTCCGCCCGTGTGTACGCGGCCTCAGAGGACGTTCACGTATACCAGCACAGCTTTTCTGTGTGGTATGATCTGCATGCACTGTGCAGCAAAAAGATATAGGTTGTGCTCAAGGTATTTTTTATTTATTTGAGGTATTTATAGCACTAATAATTCACACACTTGCCCTTAAGGAGCTTATGACCTAAGGTCCATACCTCACATGCATACATACACAGGCCAATTTAGACATAAAACAATCAATCTACCAGAAGGTCTCTGGTGTGTGGGAGGAAACCAGAGTGAACCCACATGGGCACAGAAAGAACATGCACCAGTGCCCTGGTTGGGATGTCAACCAAAGACTCTAGTGCAGCAAGGCAGGCGTGATAACCACGGGCATACATGGGCATTCACAAAGCACATTTCTTTCCTGCAGCCTAGGGTTATAGGAAACAAATGTGCTTGATTCCCCTATCAACACAGGCAGTGTTGATGCGGAAACCCCTCCTGCTGGTCTATTGTCTTCTCCTGGAGGGGGAGGACAGGGGAAGCCATCCCCATCAGGAGAATAAAGTGATTATTACTGGCGGCTATAGCAGCCACTAATGTTAATTGCAGGTAAAACTCGGTATACTGGTTGTACCCAAGTTGATCGATTTGGTACATTCGACCTGCCCATACACTGTTCGAATCTCAGCCAGTTCAGCATGAACCGGCCGAGATTCGAGCGGTGTATGGACCGTCTGATGAGAACTATAATTGATAAAAATACACCAATTTTTTTTCTCATATCATCTCCATTATTGAAATGAATTATTTGATTCTATGATTAATTCACAGCAAACTTGCATCTTCACGATACACCCTTTTGAAGCTGCAGCAGCTATTTAGAGCCAGCTTTCATTTCCTGTCTGAAAGGCTTCAGTCGTTATAAATCCACTCTCCTCCTAATCGGTACTGTCATGCCCTCCTCTCACAGATAGCAGGTTTCTCCACTATCAATCATTTTGTTTTTGAGCTTTTAATGAAAGAACACATTCCTGGCATTCCTTTAGATTAACCTGCATTCTTGATGGTGCAGCCTTTACCTGTGCAATGTGCTGATCAGTAGCTTGATGTCAAATCATGCAACTGGTCAGCACATTGCACAGCTAAAATCTGCACACCCAGCCACCAACAAGTAGGAGCATCTTCAGTAAATCGGGAGATGTGTTCTTCCATATAATGCTGTAATGTTTACAGAAGCTTGCCGACCCCCTCCTATAAAACTTGGTGCAAAGACACGTAGAAAGACACAGCACTGGGTCTCATAAGAGGTAGTTCTAGGAAATAAAATGATTTGATTAAAAAATGTTAATTACTTGTTTATCAGGGTAAGGGAAGGGGGGGTACCAGAAGGTATTATATGCATACATTAACTTCACCTTTATTAGCTTCTCTTTAATTTAAAATCTACATGAGAACCTATTAGCGGAGAGAGGGAGGGGGCGCGTGTGACTCATTCAGCTGTCTGAGTTCTGAGCTAAATGGGAGATCAAATTGCAAAATCTTATAAAACAATGCAGGAATCCACTAGTCAGCAGATTCTGGACATCACCTTGTTGTCTGCACATTGTAAATATAAATACTGATAGGCAACAATCCATATAACAAATTAAACAATGTAGGTGTTTTTAGCTAATGTTTGATCAATGTGACCTGTTGTTCTCAGCATTTTCTATTTTTTACTAATAAAAATATAAAACAAAGAGTAAATGTATAGAAATGCACTACAGATGACATTTAAAGCCCAACACTAGGAATTTTCAACCCTCCTTCAAAATGCAAGAGTTAAATGTTTGTTATGTTCAGTGGTTAAAGTACAGATTGTAGTACTTACCTTACACAGCTGGATCTGGTGCTCTCCTCTTTTGCACCAAGTTCTGATCTGGTCAGTGGCGGTGCGTCCATATAGGGGGCGCAGGAGCGCCGCCCCCTCTCTCCTGCACCCGTCAATCTCCAATAGATAGATTCATACATGCATCTATTGTTGCCGCTGCTGCCCACTTTTCAGGTGTCCGGCCCCTTGTCAGGAGCCGGGCATTTGAATTACAGTGGCTGGGGTGTTTTCGGAAGTGCCTGATTAGAGCTGTCGGCTCTAATAGGCATCCTGATTAGAGCCGTGGGCTCTAATAGGCTTCCAAATTGGTAAACAGCAGGCTCACTGCTGTGTCTTACGCAGTGCTGTGTTAGGGAATCAAATCAATCGCTTCCCTAACACTGACCCGCCTCCCTTGGAACGAGCACCATCAGATTACATACAGTGAGAATCTCCTGTTTACTCGACGGCCTCTTTAATACAAAGTCCCACCTCCAGGACTGGCTTCTATGATAGACAGAACACTGGTCCAATGCTGGCCCAGGAGATGGGACTTCCTATTACAGAGGCCACTGAGTAAACAGGAGATTCTCGCTGTATGTAATCTGATGGCATTTGTCCCACGCCCCCTTCTCGTTCCCTCCTAGGCAGCCCTAATTGCAGTCTCGGCATATAACACGCACAAACTATTTGCACACAATTTTTAGGGTGAAAATGTGCATGTTATATGCCAATAAATACAGTATTTACATCCTATTCATGCACCCCTAGACATAGTGAACATTTACCCCCTCCGCTCAGTTGCAAAAGTGGATTTTTTCAAATTTGCGGCGTTGGGTATGAACTTCCAATCACACACGTGTAAGCATTTTAAGGTGAGTTTGGGGCAGGTTTTCTCTTTTTTTTTCATATTTGTACACACATTTTCAGGAGTTTTGCAGCTGCTCCCATTGAAGTCTTTAGAGACCCAAAGCACACCACTCAGCCCCATAGAGGCTCACCTACTTTTTGAGCTTCAAGCAGAAAGCTTCAAGTGACACAAAGCTCGAGTGTGAACAGACACCACTGAATATCATGGGAATCTTGATGTTGAACGTTCAGGTGATTCAGGAAACATTCGTCAAATCTCTCAGGTGTGAAAGGGAACTAAAGCAAATCTATCAGAGTGTATATATGAAAAGCAGAGCTGGAGTATTTTTTGTTGCCAATAGTTTGACATTGCAAATTAAAAATTGGGAATGCATGCACACTTGCTTTTGATTTATCTATAGTTTTTGTTATTAATATATTTAAGTTATTAATATAACAGAGTTTATTCCATTCACTTTCTCAGCATTGGTCAGAAGTGATGAAGGTAATTTTACCACCTGACGGAAATGATGTATTCATTCTACTATAGGAAGTTCCCTATAGGAACTACCTTTATTCTTTCCCAGGTAATGGACATGCAACAGGAAGGATCTTTCCCCAAACTAATCCTCTCTCTTCCCAGCTCTTTTATCAGCCAACTTTTACTTGTTTTTCTAAATGCATTTAACAATCCTAGGAGAAGACAAAAGATGGTAAGTAACTATGGGGGGACAAATGCTCTGTGTAGTAATGTGTTCTGCTCCTTTTGTAAAGTACAAGTATAATACTTAGAGAGAGGTATAAAAAAGCCTATGAGCTCTGAACTGTGCAGCCAGCAGAGATCAAGCCAAGAGGTAATAGGGAATCCTAGATCCCACTCTGCAGCTAGGAAATCTTTTGAAAATAGCAACAATACTACATTTTGCAAGTATACATGCATGAGCTATTTTTAATCTGCAATTGGAAAACTGCATTTAAAAAAATAAATAAACTTTAGTTCTGCTTTTTTTAAAGTCCCTGTAAGTACAAGCCCTTATGAAGATTAGCTAAACGGGATACCCACATAAAATATCTGAAGAAATAAAATAAAACACTCATGAGAATTTTTCTAGTTCGACATTAACTGCATAACATAGTGAATTAATCTACTCATCCAAGCATCCACAAATACCATACATCACGGCAGTCATATGGTCCAGTAATGATTGTAAACTGCAACATTTACAGCCAGACAAATCCTTGTCTGATGCTTTAATGACACCTTTTAAGTGTTATAAAAGAACCACTTTATATAGCAATTTAGTACAGAGATAAATAGCCCCTATGTGTAATCTTCAGCAAACTAGAGGATCACGGCAATCAGTATAAAGGAATTTACACATAGACCTTTACTGAACAACAAAACGCTCTAAAAGGAATACACAGCCCATTATGTGATTTCAATCAGAGATATGACTGTCTGAAAACAAGCCGAATTTATGTCGTACGTTGTAGTAGATGCATGTAAGTGTTATCAGGTTGTCATAAACTTATTTGTATGTTATTTATTTATTTATTTATTTATTTATTTATTTTTTGAATAATGTTTATTGAGTGTTTAAACTTCTACGCACACAAGAAAAAGAAAATAAAGGGGGTGCATTGAGGCAAAAGGCAGGTCTCACCCTTGCAGGGTTACAACAAATGTCCTTTAAAGGCCAACATAGTGCAAGATGCCAGTTATGGGCAATTATTGAATGCCACAGAGTCAGTTGTACATAGACAGATGCGTCTTAAAATCACAGTTCTTGATAGCGGTGGCTAACTGTCTCTGCTACTGCAAATGAGTAGGGAATAAAGCGTATACAATGAAAAATAGAAAGGAAAGAGGGAAAGAAAAGGGGAGGATATTTGGTCAGGGGTTGGCTCAGTAACGCCAGTGCCATGGCAATAAGAACGATGTGCAAGTGATAGGAAAGGTGTGGGAAGCCGGAAAAGTTAATTCAAGTGCACCATGTTTCCATGAAGTTTGCATGTTAATCAACCCATTCCCAAATGTTTGGGATGTTTGTCAATCACCAATGTCTAGGGATCAAGACCTTTCTTGGTAACGGTAACTGATCTTGGAAATATAGCTAGCAAAGTCACCTGTGCACACTTCTGGCCAGGCAGGACCCATGATTTGATGACATCATTGAAAAATGGTTTCCCAGTAGTAACTAATAGGGGATCAAGTCCACCATGTATGGAGCATTGTGCCACCCTCTTTTCCACATCTCTAGTGCCGAGTAGGGATCAGTGGGAACAGCTTATTCAACATAGCAGGGCAACTATACAATCAAGTTAAAAATGTGTAATTCCCGTCCTGGGTTTGACTCGCTATGCCTAATAGGAAGGTTAGGAAAAATATTTTTTCCTAATCATCATCTGAGAGGAGTGTCCCAGTTCCCTCTCCCAATCCCTGGTGTAAGAAGGTTGGATTGGGAAGGCACGGGGCAGTTGGATGTTATAAATAAGAGACAATATATGTTCAGTCAGTATTGACAAGATATTAGGATTTAAAATCCCTAGACATCAAATCTTTAGACACAGTGTTAAGTCATGCATGAAAGTCTTTAAGTTGCAGCTAATGAAGCAATCTGGAGAACTGAGAGGAATCCATGATGAAGAATGCTGCCAGAGGCTTAAGGCCAGAAGGGCATGTAGCTTGCATAATTGGGAAGTGCTCTACTTGCATGTTATGTAGTATGTAACCTCACACACAGCTGCTCTGGCTAAGGGAATTATTTAAATTAATATATACCAAAAGTAAAAAAAAAAGTCTAATTTCAAGCTGCCATAAATGAATCAATAATCCATTAAGTGATGAGTCACCTGAATGGATGATAGGGTCTGCAAGCACTTGTGAAACAGGATTTTGCAAATGTCCACACAAAAAAGGTAAGTAAAAATAATTACTAGTCTAGTTGATAATTAATCATTTATGATTCTCCACTCCCCAATCACAATACAGAACCACTCATACAGGGTGGAGCTTTTTGCAAACAAGGCTGGGCTCAAACCAAACAGCAACTTTCCCATGTCTTTATCCAAATGAAAAATCATCAAAACATAATAAATCATAAATGACCTCTGTCATTTGATACTCCAGAGAAAATATACTTGACCAATGTAAAAGAACCAAAAAATAAAATAAAAATAGAGGTGCACAATAGGTAGGTAGGGATCCCAAGTGTGCTTTAAAGTATGGCCAGCTTGCTAGGTTTTTGTTCCCTATTTTAGAAATAAACATTGTTAAATTATCTAAACCTAAATGTAATATATTACAACTATTAAAGTTCTGCGAGGTGGTGGCTGCATTCATTTTCCAACTTTTTCCATCCTTTATTTTTACCTAGTGAACCCGCCAGTTACATGCACACTTCCTATTCCAGCTTGACAATGCTTGCACATTGTATTGCTTCTACGGAGGAGCAGAAATGTCATCCTCGGATGCTCTCCTGATTTGGACTCCTTCACACCCCTTTCCCCCTCTCCTCATTTGTATTACACAAGACGAGATGTTGGGTAGCTCACAGAAGATAGCTGGGGAGGCTGATGGCAATGTTTTAGATTTCCATTTAATATACAGGATGCACAAATATTGAGTGTCTAACAGGATAAACATATGTTTTTGTACTTTCAAAAAATGTATTAAGCCTGGGAAAAAAGAAAATGAATGCAGCCACCACATCTAAGGATCGGCAGACTTCAAACTATTGAATTTGTATTTGTTTAGATATACTTCAACACAAAACCTGTAATTTCAGGACAATGGTTCTGAAATATCTGAAGGCCTATCCTACCATTGAAGTAGGTCATATCCTTCTGAGAAAGGATTTGAAATTAATATATGAATCACTAGGCTAGGCAGCAATTACATATAAACATGTTTTTCTACCCTTTTAGTTATTATATATGACACATAAGGTTTACATGAAAGAGGATACATTACAATGCAAAAGATCTGTAATCTATTGTCCTTTCAACTGTTTTACAATACCAGCTTTTACAAGGAAAATATAAAAATCAGGGACATTTACTGACCATTAGAGACTGTCTAATAAATAGCTTATTTCTGTGTGCTGGTATAGACATGGCAATTTTCAGGCAATTTCAATCACTTCCAACTAGCTTTCAATCACAAAGACAACCAAACGTGTTAGGTCAACCAAGATCGTTTCAGCCAGAATGATGTTTTTTTGATCCTATAGCATCCTGAAATATCATCATCACATAGTGGGGATTCACAGTGGCCAGTGGGTACACCTGGGCATGTGTCATTGGGGCAGCTGCAGAACCCAGAAGAGATAGCTGGCTCCTGGTGATGACAGATGGCAGCACAGAACTCAGGCTGTGACAGCTGATTGGCGGATGGACAAGGCTTGATTCTCTGGATAGGTGAACCTAAGACGTAAGAGGGGTTAGGAAAAAATGGGGGACTAGTGAAGGGAGGGGGCTAGTGAAATTCCTCTATAACATGTCTGCTATGGCTAATTACAGTAAAGCAGAGTACATCATTTTACATGTTTGGAAATTGGAACAAACTTTAGGTGTATGTAGGCTTACCCAACAAAGCAGTGCAAAAAGCAAAAAAAGATGTGCAAAGAAGAGTACCTGATACAAACCAATCAGATTTAAAATCGAAATCTTCAAATACTGCTCTTTGCCCTGTCAAGCCCTCTAATATGCAAACAATAATATGTATGTGTGTCCTGATTCTATCCATCTATTACGCCTGTCTCCTCAGTTCACTGTAAATAGTTTTCCGTCCTTCCACGGTGCCTGCTGTGTGTCAGTTAATGTTTCTTTTCCACAATTTCTTGCAGTTCTTTGATTGACTTTAATTGGCTTGTTTTCAGTTCAGGAAAGGAGAAAAATCAAATGCTATAACTGTCGTTAGTGGAGGGTCATTTGTAAGGCTTGGAAGTGTTTGTTAGCATGGAGTCAAGAACTAGGCAGAGTTTCAGAGTAGGCTACATATGTTTGGACCCTAGAAAGTAACCAGGGTTTGGGGGTCATTTCTGTGGTATGTTCTCTAGAGTTGTAAATGTGTTGAGTGTGCCTCTATCATAAAGAATGCTTCAATCATAAAGAATGCTACAACTGCCTAGTTCTCCTACATGCTCCTAGATGACGTCACCAGGAAATTAGTGTGGAACTTTATCACTTCTATCAGAACGAGAGTTCTACTAAGCAATGGCATAGGATGAAAAGTGATTAGAGTGCCATTGAATATGCAAATGATGAAGCACTGGATATTTGGACTACTTTGAAAACTTGCCATCAAGGCTCTTTAAGACTGCCATGAGATTGGGAAAGAATATTGTTTGGAATATACTTTTTTTTTTTGTTCACCTGGATAAAGGGCAATAGTTAATTCTTCAACAAGATTCTATTCTTAGACCAGCCAGATGGATATAGTTACTCATTTTACATTAGCTGTGACAAATGTTGGAATTTGCCACGCTACCTGCTTGTGTCACGAGGACCCAGTTTGTATGTTCGTCTGGGGTCTACACTAGCCACTTGGTTAGCTGAGGCCTGCTTTGCACATCTGTTGCCAGAACTAACTGATTTAAATAGTTTGTCGTTAGCACAGAAGCAATCCACCTTTTTTCCTTATGCTTAAAACACTTCCCAGTCAAGATATTGCTATATTAAAGCATATTATGATTATATTTTTCCTCTTAAAGCGGAATTACAAGAAAAACAAAAAAAAGTATTTTAGTGGGGCTCCTCCAGCACGGAAATTAATAAATGCCAGTTTCTGCCTAGGGAACCAGGAAAAGGGACTTTTACTTACCTTATATCTCTTCATCCTGAGGCCCTGGGCTGTGGGCAGTCTACTAGTTTCCTCACAAAAATACAAGGCTCTGCATTTTACTTGATGACATCAGAGTACCTGCAACTGCCAAAGCATGATAGAAAAGAGTTTATAGGAGACATTCCTATAAGGCATGGAGGGAAATTACAGGAGTGAAGCATTAGGTAAGTAAAATTCCTTTTTACTGAAATCATAGGCATACATGAGTATTAACCTGTGCAATGCAGAAAGAGGGGGGGGGGGGGGGTTGGGCTGGGCAAGGCAAGGTCATTTATCCCCCAGAGTTCAGATTTAAAGGTACACTATAATGATTTTGGGTTCACGTTCTTTGATTTTGATTTTAGCTGATATGTTTATAGAGCTATGTACTATATAATCATATGTTTGCTTTGCATACCAAAGTATTCTCAGTGCTGGAAACCCCTGTGCTGGGGGGCAGCACAGAACGTTCCCCCTAGGCATCTAACAATTGTATTTCCACTTTCCCCATCAGCTCATCCCCCACAATTATTACCTTTTGTATCACTTAACTCTCCCTTTTCTTTCCATGTATTGAGTTGTATTGTAACTGTACAGTCTGCCCTATGTTGCCCTGGCTGCCCTATGTTGTAAAGCAGGGGTCGGCAACCTACGACCCACAGGCTGCACTCGGCCCGCCACTGCCAAATGTCTGGCACGTCAGTGCACGTGATGAATTCACATGCATCCGGCCCACCGACATTTCAACCCCGGTTGGCATTCTTGGGATAACAACCAATGCGGCTAATAAGCCGCTCGGCTGTTATCCCAAGCAGAGGGCGGGGACATCCCCCCACCTTCTGTGCCTCGCCAGGGCTCTCCCATCCCATCGGGAGCCCGAAGCAACCAGCCGGTATGTCCGTCTGCTGGCCCGGAGACCCTAATGAAGCCAGAATCAGCTTTGATCGGGTCTCGGATCTAGTAACCCAGAAGCGATGCCATGATATCACTTCCGGTTCACAGACTTAAAGGCGTCAAACCTGTTTTTTTCAATGCTTTTAAGTTCAAAGGAGGTAATTTGGGTCTTTTAGACCCCAGATCCCTTCATGAAGAGTACCTGTCACTGATTTTTACTGTCACAAGGGATGTTTACATTCCTTCTGACAGCAATAAAAGTGATCATAATTTTTTTTTTAAAGGGACATAAAGAAAAAGAAATAAAAAAATTTAAAGCATCCCATCCTTACGCATATGTAAGTCACATCCGCATATGTAAACAGTGTTCAAACCACTCATGTGAGGTATTGCCATGATCGTTAGAGTGAAAGCAATAATTCTAGCACAAGAGAGCTTCTAAACTGGTAACCTTTAGAAATGTTTAACATGTTGCTTATGGAGATTTTTAGGTACTATAGTTTGTCGCTATTCCACGAGGTAGAGCTGCAAATTAAGCTGGTGCTGGAGGAAGTGAAAAAGGTGAGTCAGAATAAAACTTTCACCATTTCCATCAATAACTGCAGAACCATTATACACTTTGTATGGTACACTTTCTTCACCCTACAGAAAACTGTCCCGACAGTGAAAGGGTCATTTGATTGTATTTGCCTCCCAGATAACAATAACGTGTTCCCAGTTTTCACCCTGTCCAGAGAACTATGTATGGATCATAGCCCCTGGGATCAAGAGGACAAGCTGTTCTTCATATAAAAACCCAATAAGATTTGAGCCTCCTCATTTGTGATTCATCCAGATGCTCTTCAAATGTTCCCTTCTTCCCCTCAAACACATACCACCAGAGGTAATGGCTTGAGGCCAGAGGTTTTACCGTTATGTCTGGTGATGACCCAAGTGATCCCTATGGCTTTTTACTAGAGGGATAAAACAGATGATACACATGAGCCTGCTTTGATCTCCCGTAATAGGAGGTCTATGCTCTCTGGTAAGAGCACATCTATTCATGTGGTGGCAGTAAATTTACACATGGTTCCAAGGTGGAGGGAGTTCATTTGATCTTGAAAACAAGATAGAGCTTATTTTTCCATGGTTTAGTGACTTTTTATTTGAGTTATATAATATACACTCGGACTCATTGTATATCAATTGGACTTTAGCGCAACACATTTTGTTTTTGATTTTTTTTTTGTTTTGTGAATAGTATTGTGCCTGGTTTTATCAAACTGAAACTGTGGACTGAGTTGTCTGAAAAGATAATAGTCACAGCAGCAAGTCATTTAGTTCTGTGTGTGAACTGCAGCTTGAGCTATTAAGCTCTGTAACAATATTTTTTATAGACTGCTGAGAAGGACTTTAAGGGGTTTATGTATAGAAAATCTGTTGTGCGACTGTTTCAGCAATTGCACAGCAAATGCTGTTTTTTCTGATTGTGGTAATTCAGGAAAACAATGCATTATGGCCACTGGATGACGCAGACAATAATAAGAAATACACTGTTTAGACACATTAGAGGGTTTATTCATGATAACTATGCAATTGCTAAGGTATTTGCACAGTACATTCACACACACACATATATATATATATATATATATATATATATATATATATATATAGACCTATTTATCTATATTTGCTGGCTAAAATAATATATATAATAAGTGGCAATATTTCATATTTGTATTACTTTCCATAAAAAAAGTATAGAAAAAAAATGTGCACAAAATCACTGTACATTCCCTTTACATTTCCAAATTATTTATATTACAGCACGCATTTACATTGCACAAACAATTTCTTTACCCAATAATAAAGTACAGTATTACCTAATTTTAATGTAATTAACGGATCCTTGCCAGGAAAAAAAGAGCTACACACTGTGATCAATGAGAGATGAGGCAGCCATCATGCCGGCAGAGAATAATTCATGAAAGTCTGGGACTAATGGTTATATTTTGTGTGAGATGTACAGCTGTCTTGCATTAGCCACAATTTGGATTTTCACTCTTCAGAGTTTCCTTTGAATTCCATCCTATCTAAATTGTTTTATTTCTTTTGAACATTGTCTGCTCTCTTACTTTTCAATAAAGCTTTTATAAAGAAAGAAAATGAAGTTTGGCTGCATCTGTGGGACAGAATAAGTTAGCGGCATTTCCCAAAGTTCCAGGCTGCTATCTAAAGGATAAACTCACCAGTTGCCGCTAGGGATGTTAATGTATGCACAAGCTTGTTTAGAAGTGCATACTGCAGCCTTTGGAAGGTTGAAGCAATCATGAGTATGCAATCTTTGGAATGTATTCTAGCTGACCTTCGGAGTAAATGGCCTTATGTATCCCAAAATATTTCCTAATACTGAGATATATTTCATCTTCTCTGCATAATTCCCTTGAACTGAACAGGAAGGAAATAAGTGTTCATCTACAGAGCATGTATATTCATCAATGGCTACTGTGATGGCCACACAGCTTCCAATGGTATTGTGTGAGAAGTGAGAATTACTTTCATTCCTTGCCTCATGCTGGTGCCTTAAATTCTTATAATTGTGAGGGTTGCTTATTTTTTCACTTTCATCCCTGCCTAGTGTCTTTGACGTTGCATTCGTTTATCTCCTTTTTTTTTTCTATTATACTTGTATAAGATCAGGCGGTCTCCTCTGATGTTCTGCTAAATACCCCTTCACTTTGTATTTGCACTCATGCTGACATGCATAAAGTCCAGCATCACTTTAATCCATGTTAATATTCCTAGATCCTCCTCACTGGAGAAGCTGCTGCAGATGCCATGGAGCTAAATAGCACTGCTTATTATTAGGTAAAGGGCAATTAATGCAGTTATCCTATACATGCCTTATAATGGCTTCTATATGAGCCAACGCAAGACTACGTAGGTCCCAGGGTGGGAGGAGCAAGAGATGGGGATAAGTAATAGGCTGAGGGCTAGGTCAAGACCATAGGGAATAGAGTTCAGTGTCATACCAGTAAAGAAGGGTCCACGTCTAAAGCTAACAAATAATCTTTCAGCAAAATCAAAATAGATTAGTTGAAGAAACAAGTAACATGTGGATTTGTAACTACAATATATATATATATATATATATATATATATATATATATATATATATATATATGTAGCCCACAGACTGCCTACTAATTAATTATTTGACCTATTGATTTCTTCTAATATTAGAACATTTTATGTGATAAAATTTTCATAGCGCTAAGGAATAATTTTAGAAACCAGCCCCCACAGTTTCTCAATGGCTTCATTTGGTTTTGTACTGTAAATACATACTACACTACTGTCAAACTGTCAGAAGTAGCCACGTTAACATGCAAATCAGGGAGCACGTTTCTGTAAACACCAAACAAAAATGCAAGAAACCTTTTGGATGCTACTAGCTTAGCATCCAAAAAAGTGTTTATTGGCAGAAAAAAAAGCGTGATGCTTGTAAGTGCGTGATAACATGTCAAAACACGTTTAGGCATGTCAAGTGTTTGGGCGTTAATTTATTTATTTGGCCAGAATAATAATCTATTCTGGCAATTAAAATGAATTAACGCTCAAGCGCTTCACGTGCCTAGCATTAGCGTGCGTTTACACGTTAAACGTTTTTTTTCTACCAAACGCTACTGATCCTGGACATGCTGCCAGTGTTTTTTTTTCTGCATCTAAATACCCCTGCTTTCAAACACCTCTAAACGCCTATGTGTGCATGGACAGGAAACACAAACACTAAAAGCACCGTTTTTAACACTGTGCATGAGGACTTATATTTAGTAAGCGCAAAACGTATAGACTTTTACATATGTGGTGTATGTACTTTAATACCTCGTTCACATGATGCGTATATATGCATTTACAGTGTGAAGTCCATGTTTACCTGTACAGTGATATATCGGTGTTCTGTGCATCCCTGTGCAGGCAGTCCCACTGATATCAATTGGGAAGCAGCAGCTGCATGGATACAGCCGATGCTCCCAATCTGACATCCATGCGAGTACACAGCCCCAAACACACCCTGGTTGCACCCACATGGCTGTCAAATTGGGATCTGTGTGTAGACAGGTGCCTACATGGGGTTAATGTTTTTTTTTTGCTGTGCTGACTCATGTTCTGCAGCTATCTGTCTCAAGCTGTGCTGTTTCTCCTGTCTGTGCTCATGCCCTTGTGTATACTAAGCCAGTCAGATGCAAATTGTTACAATATAGATGTATGGTGGATCTGAGGAATTGATTGGCTATATTTTCCTGCCAACCTTTTAGCGATCCATGTAAAAAGGGCTCACTGACCCATTTCTATTACTGGTAGAGCCAATCTTATAAAGATGGTATGGGCGCTCCAGTTGTTATACATACTAGATAATTCCCTGCAATGGATCCCACGTAGGTGGTTCACACGCATTGACACTATATTCAGAATCCTTCTTTGGAAAAAAAAATTGCTAAAATTAAACTATCCACACTACAGTATAGTAAAGACCAAGGGGTGTTGGCAGTCCCTGGCCTCACAGCTTTAGTACCAGGGTGGTTGGAGAGGAGTTGATATGGCTGGAACACATAGAACATCCGATAATAACTCAGGTACTTAACACACAGAATAAAAAAGCATGATCTCATAAATTTATAATACACTCTCATCTAGAACGCAGGATGCAGCTAAGCTTCCGTGTAGATACAGGTGGGAGCAGGACCTGGGAGAGATTGGAGCAAGGACTGGGAACTATGCTTACAGTCTCTGCCAATCGTCTCGGTGTCTCCATCACACAGGCTCTCCCAGCTGTTCATTTTCAACAGAACCTACCGTACCTCGGTGCTGCGCCACAGATGGGGCAGGAGGGAATCCCCTCTGTGCCCCAGATGTGGCGGGCTAACAGGGATCTTATGCACCTGATGTGGCGCTGCCCCAAACTATTCAGATATTGTAGAGCGCTGGCTACTGCCATTTCATCTGTTTATCAATCCACTGTTTCGCTACACCCTCTCACATGCTTGCTGGGTGCGGTGGATAAGGAATGTTTCACCCCCTCAACTAATGTAGCGGTTTTGAGACTACTGTACATTGCCCGCAAGCAGATAGCTCATTTATGGCTATCATCGCATGGCCTAAAAACGAAGCAGTGGATTGAACAGATAAACAATACTCTAATTAAAGAAAAGCTGACATATCAACACAGAAATGTGGTTAATAAGTTCTATAAAATCTGGCAACCTTGGCTGGACACCCCAGGGCCTGGCACCCTCTTAGCTAGTCCTCAATAGACTGCTCCATATGTAACTTTCTAGATCCTATCTATGCTATCCAATGGTGTCTTGGTTGTGATGGTTAGTTTCACCTTCCAAAGGGTAGTTAGTTCAACCACAGTTTTCTTTTGTTTATGACTACCAGTGTGTCACCTACATTGTTGTCAACTTACTAGTGAAATGTAAGGTCCTAAACACAGAGACGAAACACTGCTTATAAAAGTATTTTGCTAGCAATGTTATGTTTGAATGCTATGCTTTAGGCCAACACCTGAATACTATACTGTTACTAATGTACACTCTGAAGTTATATTGCTATATCTGCTAATATTGTACATATGTTTTTGTGACACAAGAAAAAACCTTTCGGATAAAAAAAAAAGGTCTCACTGAAATGACCTGTAGCGCTGCTGGGAAGTTGGGAACCACTACCAAGGCTGCCACTCTGTCTGTCTGTGGGGGGGGGGGGGGGGGGTGATAAGTTCCCTGAGGGGCTGGGAACCTGAGAACTCTATGGTCTCTTTACTGCCAGCTGCGGACTTATTGCCATTATTGCCTTAAAATCCACATTTGGCAGCAAAGGACTATGGACTCTCTGCTGTTATTCAGATATGATTACCTTATAGGCACTAGAACATCTCTGTACAGGACGCTGCATTACAAGAACTGTTCTGATATGTTTGCCTTTCTTCAGTAAAGTTACCGTTAACTGTTAATTGCCTGGTCTGAAGTCTCTCAAAGAGGTGGATGCACAGCATATCTAAAGGTCAGGGCTTGCAACACAAGGAGAAGATGAAATACATGGGCCTAACACAGAGCACTGTCCAGTGGAAGGTAATGTATTGTTGTTAAGGACTACAGTGTTTGTGTCACATGCAAATCAGCCAATCAGCCAGGAGACTGATGACCAGCAGGGATGAGGGTTCCTCTGGTAGTGGAGGGGGTTAGGTGCTTGGCCCCTCCACTACTGACCAGTTTCCCCACTGCCTGGGACAAGACCCTCAGTACTGAGTGTCTAGGGACCCATCTTGGAGTCATGGAGTAGAGTGAGTTGAGGGGCCCCTGGAGAAGAGAGCAAGCATGGACTTTGAAGAGAGAGAGAGTTTCCTGTATTCCATAGCAACCATTAAATGTGTCACTGGGAGTGAGGTGACATGAACTGCTGGATTGGTGAAGCCCGGTAAAGGCTCAGTGGTGGCGGCCTCAAAATGCTGCACACCTGGGAGTGGTATCCTCTATGCATAAGTGTGTCTGAAGTGTACATGTGACATCAGAGTAACAGAGCCAGCACAGAGAGCAAGGAGTTAATGTTAATGGTGTCATTGCAGCGTGCCTCTAAGTCCGGGAGACCTGCCTTAATGTTGACTGTCACATAACCGCAGCTCCCTGCCTAAAGTTCAGGCATAAGAGAGTGCAGTTCCACTTGTCCCCACTAGGGTGCCTAAGACCTTCCCAAAATTAACAGTGTCCATGCATCACTGCATCCCAATTAATAACCATGGGACTGCCTGCGTGAGGATGCACAGAACACCAGTCTATCACCATAAAGGTAAACACGGCCTTCACACTGGACATGCATACTGTATATACGCTCTGCATAAATGAGACCTTAAAGTGATATTAAACTCTAGTCTTAAAAAATATATATATTCATACAGTATACTATATATTCAAGTATATATTAAAGTGGAATTCTGGGATAAAACCTAATCTTAAAACTGCTACCACCCCCTCACCCTTTTCCAAAATCCTATTCTACCTACCCTTTAGAAGAAAGATCTGTATAATTACCTATTCTCAGGCCACTCCAGTCCAGTCATGTGATCTGTCAGCCATATCAGCTACTAGCAGCTTCAGGAGACAAGTGAGAGGGCCGACAACGCATTGCCTATAGTAATTTTATGGGTGATGTCACTCCAACAAATCCCAGCCGTTGTTGGAGTGCCCTTTCCTCTACCAGACCAGAACAGCCTGAGAATAGGTGACTGTACAGATCTTTCTTTCGTATGGTAGTTAGAATAGGTGTTAGAAGGGGTGTGGGAGTAGTTTTAAATTGTATAGTGTTAATCTGGAATTCCATTTTAGCTAAGATAAAAAACCCCTTCTATTGCTCTCTGCCTCCTCTGAATCATCAAATTCCTTTTTTTTTTGCTGCTTTTGATCTGAATTCCTGTTAGAAGGTGGATACATTTATTTGCCATGGTTCCACTGCATGGAGGAATGTAGCGACTCTCTCTTGCTCACTCCCAAGATGAACCTTGGGATATGTACCCAGATAGCAAGCAATTGAGCTACAAATTTAAAATTGACATGCAAAACTATTGCTAGACTTGTCAGGCTTCACAAGTTTGTTGCACAATTGCAGCAAAACCACATTGCATGACTCCAGATCAACCTTCTTTTCACACATTATGCAAATCTGCTGCAATTTCTGGTTCAGTTATGTAGTGCAATAGTCATCCCACCACAGGGGGCACTGTGACTTGTACAGCTCTTGCTGTAGACTCGCCAGTGCAACTTTGCTCTTGCTAGAGACTTGCTATGCAAATTTGCTACAAATTGGAAAAAGTGTCAACTAGAACTTGTGCTTCATGTGAACTGTGCAGGTGAACAACTTGCCAGTGAAAATGTGCAGCAAGTTAACAGACTTACAATTCAACACTGTCAGAAATTTGTTGCAAGTTATCCTTGCTATCCGGGTAGTGTGAACAGAGCAGTTCACATGACCACAACTAATGTTTATTGCTCGTTCAAATGCAAGTGAAGAGGGGAAGGGGAGGTTCAGGAGCTCATGAAGGATGTTACAAGGAGATAGAAAAACACAGTAGGAAGCAATTTTTATGAAAAATAGATTACATGGCCATTCTATAGTTAATGTGTATGGATTATTGATGGAGAATAAGAATATAATTTAGTGTCACTTAAAGTGTCACTAAAAGTAAAACAATATTTTTTTTTTGGAATAGACTGGATAGAGATTAAAACTCTTGTCAGGTTATATTGCTGTCTGTGCCCCTTAGTATTATCACTGAAAGTGAAAGGAAAAAAATAAAAATTTTGGGTTGACATTCCCCTCACTCGTCTCCATGCTCAGCCAGGGTGAAGATCTGATTGCCTCCACTGCTGTCGATGGATCTACCTGCGGGAGAGGGGGCCCCTCTCCCACTGCTGATAAAAGTGATCTCACAGCAAATCCGCCGCAGAGACCACTTTTATCAGAAACTGGACCGCAGGCTGAACGCAAGGATACAGGGGTTATGGCAGCTAGCTGCTGCCATAACAACGATATCCCCCATCACATTTAGGATGTATATCAGCGTACAACGGTCCGGAAGTGATTAACATTAGAAACACATAATGTAAACTTTATAGGCAGTATGTACTATATGTGACTATATGTGGAATAAGACATCAATTACAGTCTGTCAGGATATAAATACTCAAAATTGAATAACCTGAAAATATGGTAATATAATATAAGAATATATAATGGCCTAAATTGATGAAGAAATTCAATTTTTTTATTTTTTATTTATTGGGTAATTTTTATAGCAGAAAGTAAGAAAAAAATATTGTTTTTTTTTTTTTTTCAAAATTGACGGTCTTTTTTTGTTTATAGCGCAAAATATAAAAACTGCAGAGGTGATCAAATACCACCAAAAGATAGGCCTGGTCATGAAGGGGTAAACCTTCTGCAGGTCAAGTGGTTATAAACCCTCTTACCTGCACCTTGAATTTTTCACCTACACATTACAAGGGTGTGCACTGATTATGTCGTTTTATGGTGTGGATTTGTTACAGTAGACTACATATTCATATTCTGGCATCAGAAGTTTCTGTTTGTGTTCAAACATGAGGCATGCCACTGCACAGGGTAATGCATGACTCCTGTCTGTAGTCTGAGAACTGACACTTCCTGTGAAGAAACTAATATTCCACAATACCTCTCTAAGTCTAGTACTGGCACAGGTTCAGTAGTAGGTCTGACACAGACACAAACAGGCAGAGTAACAGAGAGTTTACAGTGCTGGAAGAGATGTCTTTTCTTCATGTTAGCATTCCCACATTTGTGATACGACACAGGTACAGGCTAGATGAATGAATACATGGACATAGAGGAATTGATCAGCCACAACACTGCAAACTGCAGCCACAACCAGCCAGCCTATTGTTACAAAGTAAGGCAGACAAGCAACCCGAAACATGTTCTTTGTCTTTAAAAATATTCCTCACTAGCCACAAGAGCTGAACTGTGAAGGGGATGTGGTGTAATTCTCCCCTTCATGTATCTAATGCAAGCTTCCTCTGGATACATAAAGGGGGAGAATATTCCTGTTTCATATACTGTATGTAATACATATTGCTTCAAGCCTAACACTAATATTTGCGTAAAGAGAACAATTACCCATGCACATTGGCATTATTCTCATTAAGTTCTCACTTGTTATCATGTTAATAATATAATGTGAGTAAACCATTTTTATGCAGTGCAATTAAGCTTCAAGAAGGTTAAACAATTAACGGTATGTTTTTTTTTTCAAATCTGCATGACAGGTCAGTTTTAACATGCAGAATTTCTCATCCCTCTTGGGATTTCAGAGCGTATAAAATATCTATTAGACAATTAATTTTATCAGGTCAAATATAAATTTTTAGAGCTTTCTGAAATAAGAAGAAATTTGCTGGTACAAGGAAGATTTAGGGTTGAAATTAAAAAAAGAAAGCTGCAAGGAACCTTCATTTTTATTATTTGTTCATACAAAGTAAGGTGCTGCCCTGTCCAGAACAAAACCATGGATTCCTTCTCTGCGCAACCGGTCCCCCAAAGCTTCTTTTCTTGGCCGCTCTGTCACAGACACTATGATGTCATCACACACAATGCAGGACCAATACCTGCATTGTAAATGACCAAATGTCACCTGCAACCCAGAGCTTCAGAAGGAACAAAAGTTTACCATTTTACAGGGGAGTGAAGGATAAGGTAAGTACGGTAATAACTGCTTATCTATGAATAGTTACAAATACTCTTTCTACAGTGAAATAAAAAATGAATAAAAATAAAACTGCAGCTGCTGTTCACAAAGTGCTATTACCTTGAAATCAGAAAATATAAATAAATACAGCGCTTGCAATAGAGCAGAAAGTGACATCAAATATATACCATCCAATGTAAAGAACATAAACATATGATTATTATTTAAATTACGAGAATCTCCCAATTAAATAAAGTGCTCTTGTGCTCCAATCTTCTGATAAGTGTATAGTGCTCCAAAAACTAACTCCGTGGTGTGACATACACCCCTCCTGTTTCCCCTCTCACCAGATATAATGGACGCCTAGCTTTTCAGTCTAATACCACGTACATACGATCAGACTTTCCGACGGGAAATGTTGGATGTAAGCTTGTTGGCTGAAAGTCCGACTGTGTATATACTCCATCGAACATTTGTTGTGGGACTTTCCACCAACAAATGTTGGCTAGTAGGTTCTCAAATTTTCTGCCAACAAAACTTTGTTGTCAGACTTTCCGATCGGGTGTACACAAGTCCGTCGCACAAAGGTTCGCGCAAGCTCGGAATCAAGTAAGTAAAGATTGGTCCTCTTATGGCTCACTCCCCCTCCCTTTCTGGCAAACTCTCACAAGAGTGAGGGAGAGGGCTGTGCATGATGTCATAAGCCTAGGCTTTTTATCAGACAAGAAACAGGAAGTGGGCTGTGTAAGGTATTTACTGGCAGATTTAACACATGTAAAGATGAAAAAAATTACTGAAGTTCCACTTTGAGTTTCCAGCATAGCTAAGGAACTGACCACGGTGTGTTCTCCTGCTTAGTGTGGTCAATTTTTAATAGGAAAACAGGGGCTGGCAGGAATGCCTGGGATTTCACACAAAGGAAGCAATACAAAGAGAACAGGATACTTTTTCATACAAGTACATGGTACAGCAGGCACATATCAGGAATATGAAAGGTTGGTGTAACAATCACGTTAACCAACCAGTATGTTTTTAGATTGTGGGAGCAAATTGGGGCACCCAGAAAAAAAAATCCACATAAGCACAGGAAGAAAATGCAAACTTAATGTAGATTAAGAGTAATAGAGTAATAGAGTTTCTATTGGCAATTGAAACGAATGCCAAACACTGGAAGGCAAGAAGCATTGGATGGAATTCTGGACTAAATTTATAATGAAAGTTATACTAGAGAGATTACCAATTACCGTATTTATCGGCATATAACACGCACATTTCTGCTGGATTACACAGAGCCGCGATCTCCTGTGTATCCCGGTGCTCAGTCACGCACAGCCACGCCTCTTAGCCCCGCTTTGGGCCACTATTCTATCATCGCGCAAGGCCAGGAGGCATGGCTGTAAGTGACTGAGCACCGAGTACACAGGAGATCATGGTTCTGTGTAATGAAACACTGGTGAGGCTGCAGATGGGCACTGAACGGGCAGCATTGTTGGGCAATTTAGTGGCTGCAGATGGGCACTGAGCAGGGTACATTGATGTGCAATTTAAAGGCTGTAGATGGGCACTGAACAGGCAGCATTGTTGGGCAATTTAGTGGCTACAGATGGGCACTGAGTAAGGTGCATTGATGTGCAATTTAGAGGCTGCATTTTTGGGCACTGAGCAGGGTGCATTGATGTGCACTTTAAAGGCTGCAGATGGGCACTGAGCAGGGTGCATCGATGTGCAATTTAGAGGCTGCAGATGGGCACTGAGCAGGGTGCATGGATGGGCAATTTAGAGGCTGCAGATGGGCACTGAGCAGGGTGCATTGATGTGCAATTTAGAGGCTGCAGATGGGCACTGAGCAGGGTGCATTGATGGGCAATTTAGAGGCTGCAGATGGGCACTGGTGAGGCTGCATTGATGGGCAATGACACTTATCTTGCTTCAAAGTTCTTTATATAAAATGTATTTTTTTTTCTTGAAACTTCCCTCTTAAAATGAAGGTGCGTGTTACACACCGATAAATATGGTAATACTACCGGTAATCTATAACTCAATTGCGAATGTATATTTTGGGTAAGAAATGAAAATTCTAATGAAGTAAAAAAAAAAACATACACTGTTGAAAATGAGTAGTACGGGAGGTATGCCAAATGATACCATGTTCTCAAAATCTACAAACAATCCTTTTGTCAGTATGTAGCCAAGACATCTGCACTGAGAGCGGAATTAAGATGCAGAATGGGCCAATATCAGTTTGAGCCATTGTTCTGGGATCCTGAATCATTCAGTACAAAATATACTAATCCTGAACAACCACTGAGAAATCAACTTCTAGTTGATTTGATAAATCCGCCTCTTAGTATTAATGTGTGTTGCCCAGATTGGATATTTATCAAGGTAAAACAGAAAGACAGCAATTTTACTGTATAATACCCCTCCGAAATTTCACATCACTGTGACTACTGCTTTTGTGTTGTTAATCACATCAAAATTTACGCCATCAAAGTAATTTTTCAGTAAAACTCGGTGAAGTGAAGAGATAAAATGACTGTCCTATCAGTTACAGATCACATAACGAATGACAGGTGGGAAAGCATCTGCGCTAGTTCAATCCAATGTTTTAGCTGCATTACAACAACATTACAAACTAAGTTTAAAGTGATTGTAAGGGTTCTTTTTTTTTTAATAACAAACATATTATACTTACCTCCACTCTGCAGCTCATTTTAGTGGCCCCGCGCCTCGTGTTCTGGGGTCCCCCAGCAGCTCTCAGGGCTCCTCCCCACATCAGATGACTCCCTAGGAGAAGCGATCTCCCGAGGGGGGCTACTTTGCGGGCACGCTCCCGAGTCCAGCATTTGGTGTCCGTGGCCACCAAATGCATGACTCAGCCCCGCCCCCCACATCATTAGAATTGATTGACAGCAGCGAGAGCCAGTGGCTGTGCTGTAATCAATCTATCCAATCAAGAGCTGAGAACCCCGGGCAGAGAGACAGCGCGTCCCCACTGGTTCAAGTTCGAGGGCTCAGATAAGTCACTGCCAGATGTTTTTTCACCTTAATGCATAGGATGCAATAAGGTGAAAAAACACGAGGGTTTACAACCCCTTTAATTATCAGCAGTGAAATGCCTGTGCCTGGTTTCTGTCCTGTAATCATCTAATAAAGGGGGTTACATCACATCTAAACCCATGAGCACAAATGTACAATATTGAGGTTTACCAGTCCTTATATGTGGTTTCTGCATTTAGTTTTATTCTTTTTTGGGCTCTTTTTCCTCTATTTTTACCTAGTGATCCTGCTAGTAGTAACACACTTCCTGTCCTTGGGTGACAACGCTCATTCATTTTGCTATGTCTATGAAGGAGCAACATGTGTTAGGACTACAGAACATCTCACTCTCTTCTCCATACCATAGATGGGAAGTGTTCTGTTCCACAGAGAGAACTGGGAAGAATGCTTACAGAAAACAATCAGCAGATGCAGAAATCAAAAGATTTCTGGAAGGGCTAACATTTTTTCTAGTTATTAAACAGATAAAACAAAATGCCTTTAACACTATATTGAAAAACCAAAGATTGAGAAGCTTATGGCCAGGTTTTATATACACTTTAAAGTGATTGTAAACCTTTGACATGAAAAGCATATTCCTCTCTATAGTGTATATTTGTCTCAATCCTGACCATTAAGTCTCATTTCTGTCTGCTGCCTCATTCCTCTGCTATCTGTATGAGTCACTTCTGACTTCAGGAGCTCCAGCACACGGCCTGAGATTGACAGCCTTAGCTCTGTACCTGTGTGCTGTGTAAAGGGGGGTGTCCCTTCCCTTCAATCAGGTCTCAGCTCAACTCACTGAGCTTTGCAGAGTGTAACTTCAGCTTCCCACCACCTGCCTTCTAGAAGCTCAGACAAGCTGTATACATTCTTGGCTTTAAACAGCTGTAGAGAAGAGAGTGCTGCAGGTAAACAGGTACAACTTATGTAGGGGGATTTGTTTAAACTCTGTGTATCACCTGAGGATAGACACTTCACTGGGAATATGTAAAGCTGGGTATTCATGCACAGTTCTTTTTCGTTCAATCAGCAGGTTGAACTAAAAAAACAAAAAAACGGAAAGATCCCCAAATCTACACAAAGGATGTGCATGCAGGGATCTCCCCAGCAGCACTATTGTATTCTGCCAGTGAGACGCCTCAGGATACACGGATTAGTGTTGCAGCCATTGCCTGTAAGCACCGATCGAATGCTGACTTTCCATCAGGACCGTTCAACAGAAGCTGGTTGTTAGACTGGCTTCTTTTGGCAGCAGTGCACACAGACCATAAGTCGGACAATTCCGAACTGACAGTTGCTGAACTGGCTGACTTTTAGTATCTGTGTACCGGATTTAAGGGTTTACAATCACTTTAAGTTGTTGAAGAAAAGTTCCAAAGAGCCCATCTGCATATTTAGTTTGTGGAGGGGTGGGGAGGGGGGGGGGGGAGGTAATTATATTATAACAAGATTACATAGCAGGTTTCCATGCAGATCCCCCCAGAAAATGTCTTCACTTCCACTTCCAACTCCTCACTATGGCTTTCATTGACTGCTCATGTATTTAATAGTTTGAACCTGTAATAAGTAATAAAATACCTGTCCAAACAAGCAGTAAAAGTTCTTCTGTTCACATACAGTAGGTCAGCAAAACAGGCCCTTTTGACCAGTTCAGTTTGATGAGGGGGCAATTATATCAATTTTAAAGTAATTATATGATCTTTACTGTAAAAAACAACATAAGGGTAAATTAAAAGGTCGCATTTATACATTCCAAAGTGGCAAAACTGACAGGGAACATTTCCACTTTCAATTAGTGCTTATAAATACAGTAAAGTGGATTTTACAAAAGGTTAGTGCAATTAAGCTAAAATAAGTTAGCACTATCCATATTCAAACTACTATTTTCTTTACCACGATAAATTGTGTGAAGTGTCAGCAAAAGCCCACAGTAAAAGGGTCGCTTGTTCGAATCACAACCATGGCACTACCTTCCTGGAGTTTGAATGTTCTCCCTGTGCCTGTGTGGGTTTCCTTTGAGTACTCCAGTTTCCTCCCACACTGTTTGTTAACCTAAAAAATAACAAAAAAAGATCCTGTTCCTTTAAAGCATGATATACAGCACAGTGCTTGAGCTGTGTCATTTGGCCCTCTCTATCACCTGAAATACCTGGTCGATCTTGCCTGGTTCTGCCCTCCCCTTTTTAAATTGACCACGGTATATCATGGCTGCTGAGCCCTGACACCATGATCGGTTAATGTACCTCTGTCATCTGTTCTCTCCTCTGTGCTCACCTCTGTCCTCTCCTCCTCCCTTCCTGCTGCTGAAATTAGTGTTAAATCTACATTACCCTCTCAGTTTATTCATGTAATGTGCCACGCACATGATCCACCGCTTCTCTCCTCCTCCCCTCCTGATTGACTTCAGCAGGGGATCCTCAGCCCCGCCCGCTGCAGCTGTCAGGCAGAGAGAGAAGAAAGGCGTCAGGTCACGTGAGCTCTGATCAGAGCTATGAAAACAGGTACTTAGGGGCACATTACATGAATAAACCGAGAGGATAGTGTAAATTCAACTTAGTGGGTTAATAACCACTTTAATTGGATCCTGTCTAAACTGGCCCTTGTATGTGTATGTATGAATGTGAGTTAGGGACCTTAGATTGTAAGCTCCTTGAGGGCAGGAACTGATGTGAATGTACAATGTATATGAAAAGCTCTGCATAAATTGATGACGCTATATAAGTACCTGAAATAAATAAAAATAAATATCTGAAATGATAACTTCTGCTCTACAGGGCAATACAAAAAAAAAAAAAAACAACCTGAATGTAAAGGAACTTCATTTCCAATTTTCACATCTAAGCCACAATCATGTGGACCTTTTTATGTATGTGGAAAGCACACATTCTTTCATTATTCAGATTAAAGATCTGCACCAGTAACACCAATGTGTTATGTACATTACTGAACAATTCCCTGTAAGCGTGTACAGAGATAAAAAAAAAGCAATAGGATTGTAATCACTATGCCAACCACAAAGCCTCTTTAGATATAGAAGCCAAACAAAAGCACATTTATACAATGCCTAAATATTACAGCTAGATACATAATTAAAATTGCTCATGTGGAAAAATTTCAGAGACATCAGCTACGAGAGCAAGATCTAGTACAATTGTTGAAATGTTCAATATTTTGCTTTAAAAGATGGTAAGAGAAAAAAAAGAGTATTTGTTAAATATTGGTTGTTAGTTAAGACATCATCCACTTGTTTATCAATGTTGGAATTAGGCCAGCCTTGGAGGTTCCTAAACCTAGGGTAGGAGATTTGGGTATGCAATTTTAAGCACCAAAACAAACTTGAATATTACTTTAACCACTTCAGCTCCAGAAGTTTTACCCCCATTCACCAGGCCATTTTGTGCGATACGGCACTGCGCTACTTTAATTGGCAATGGCGTGGTAGTTCGATGCTGTACCCAATTAAACTGTATAAATGTAAATGTTTTCTTCCCACAAATAGAGTTTTCTTTTGGTGGTATTTGATCACCTCTGCACTTTTTAATTTTTGCGATATAAACAAAAACAATTGACAATTTTGAAAAAAAAATAAAAATGTTTTACTTTATGCTATAAAACATATCTAATAAAAAAATGGAATATATGTATTCTTTTCTAAACAACAATGAGTGTTAGAATATACTTTCATGGGATATTAGTAGTGAAATCATACATTTTCTTGATCTAGAGCAGCCTTTCTCAACCTTTTCAACACAAAGGAACCCTTGAAATAGCTCTCCGGTCTCGGGGAACCCCTGCTAAAAAATAGACATCTGCAACTCGTGATACATTAGTGTGATAGTCAGTGGGAAGAATGGTACTTACACTTGTGGGCATTGGGAAGAATTACCTCCTTACAGAAAGCTAAAAAGATCAATGGTGTCAGTGGCAATTTATTTGAGAAGCAGAAATTGACCAATGCTGGAGGAAGCCTAAGGTTGCACGGAACCCTAGTTTAGAATCACTGATCTAGATATTAAAAGTACACCTATACCTAAGATGTTTTGGGATGTTAAAGGCTTCTATGGATGTGGTAGGTGCTATAGTCGCATTAGGGTTTCTAATAATATTAGAAAGGTTAACAGTTTTGTTAACCCAAAAACCCAGCACCTACACATGATTAGAGACTTCATCTCATTTAACGCGATTGGAGCAGTATATGTTATAAAATGCCCATAAAACTTACTGTATGTAGGAAGAACCAAAAGAGCGTTAAAAGATCGGCTGAAAGAGCATATTAGAAATATCTGAAAGGGTTTCGAGAAACATCATTTATTGGTACATTTTCGGGATGTCCACAATCAGAATACAGCAGGGATTCAATTTTGGGGCATAGAAGCCCCTAAAAGACACTGGAGAGGGTCCGATTATATAAGAGAGATCAGCAAAAAAGAATCCTGGTGGATTTATCAGTTGGGATCCTTGGCGCCAGGGGGGTTAAACAAAGAGTTTGACCTTAAGTGTTTTCTTAGTAATAGTTAAAGGCACTACATCTGGGTTATAAGTATTATGGTTGGGAATTGGGTTACCATAGATTTAAGTTGGTATTTATAGAGCTAATTAGTGATGGAGATCACTCATGCCCATTTAGATTGATCTAGGCAGATGATATGGCGCACATTAAGGCTCTTGTGATTAGTATCCGATATAGGGTCGGTACATATCTGTATGTTTAACCAGTCATCATCCTTTTTCCTATTCTGCCTTTCATCATTATACTTTGGAGGATGTTATACGGGGTTAATGAGGGGTGGCAAGGTGTGTTTATAGTCTTTTTATGATATGTCTGTTTTTATTAGATGTCCCTGTGTATTTTCTATGGAATTTGTATATTGTTATGATGTTGTTACAGCTATGTAGAGCCTATTATATAGTAGCATGTGTGCACTAGGTACTGGGTTATTATGCGCATGTAGGTTGGTATTAGGCTGAGTTTGGTTTTCACACCTGTGCATGCGTTGCTTTATACATGTATATGTAGGTTGGTAATAGGCAGCTTCCGGCTTTAAGAGAAAGATTTTAAATTAAGATTATTTTTTATTTTCTTAATATATATATATATATATATATATATATATATATATATATATATATAATTATTTTTTACCATAAGGAATGTTGAAGCATCTGCATAGTAAACTTGTTAATACAATACACATACAGTATACAGAATCTCAGTTGAACAGGATATACAATTGTCTTGGTATAGTCACAGAAAATAAAATAAGCAATGAACCATCAGAACTAGGTTACCATTCAGATTCACCAAGATAGGAGCAGTATTTAAGCCTAATTCTAACAGAAAACATCATATAAACCAGTATAGCTCATACACAGAGGGAACAACATCAAACCCCAGGATCCTTTTATAAGTAGGAGGTGGGCAGGAGGGGGGAGGGGAAGGGAAAAAGGAAGGAAAAGATATTTATATATTTTTTAGTAGATATATTTTGCAATAAAATAGGTTGGTCTTTGATGGTACATAATTTAGGGGTGGACCAATGTGGATGTGTGTGCTTGTGCATACATGCATGCGCGTTGTTACACATGCATTCACCTGTGATTTATTGTATATGAGTTGTCCTATAGGTAATTATGATGCTTTTTAGAGTATTTGGTTAATAAACACACTATGATCATATGACACTTCGCAGAATGATGTAGTATGTAGCGGTCTATTAGCATATTGTTAACTGCTATATACAGACAGATGAGGGGGTTAGAATGTCGTTGTTTTCAATTATACTGTTTTATATATTTTTTTTATGTTAGTGACGCTGTGTAGATGTGTCCTTCTCCTTACATACCGTCTTGAATGTAACCTGTAGAGGGATGTATAGGCTCAATTTAGGCTAATGAGCGCCTTATAAGCCATTATAAACTGATGTTATATGCTGCTGTGTGTTATTGTGCTGGGTCACAATACACAGCATGCAGTATGGGTAGTGTGGAGCATTTTGACCTATGGTGCATTAAATGTGAGTTCCCTAATATAGGGAATATTGTCATTTTAATTAAAACTTTTAAAACGCTCCATCCAAGGATCTAAATGCTGACCATAGACAGAGCTTAGGTGCAAGGTCGCATGCTCTAAGGTGAGCACATACACCAAAGGGGAGCACAAGAGTGGACAAGAGCACTTTACTGTTATATCGTCTGTTTTATCATCTGCAATGAGCACCAGAAGAATGAAGTAGTTATGGACTTTATGCTGCAATTTTATGAACACAGATTAATGCATGAATTAGTTTGGCACAAGAACACTTTAAACACAGTGCACTTTATTTCTGTATTGATTATTGTATATTGATGCACTTTTATATAGATTTATGTAAATTACAAATTGTCACTGCAATTACCTCAGTTTTGCAATTATCCCACAGGGTTGAAAATTTCTCTATTGCATATGAAAGCTACATTTGTGTGTGTATATAGAGGTGTGTATGCTACACAGGTTGTCATTGGGAGGACCGTAGAGGATTGCAATTTTCATTATTCTGAATCGCAACGTATAATCACATAAGATTGCATTATTATATTCACTAGATTTTTTTATATAGGAATAGTATATACCATCACCATTATTTAACTGCAGCCAGTAATATTATGGTTTAGGTTGCCGTATGATTACATTTGGATAGCGCAGCATTATATTGGTAGAAAATGTGGAACTAGATGCTCTAGTCAAAATTTTACTTTTTGGCCTAAAAGCAAAAGGCTACATGTGGCAGAAAACTAACACTGCACATCACCCTGAACACACCATCCCCACCGTGAAACAGGGTGGTGGCAGCATCATGTTGTGTAGTTGCTTTACTTTAGCGGGGACAAGGAAGCTGGTCAGATTTATGGGTTGATGGAAAGAGCCAAATACAGGGCAATCTTAGAAGAAAACCTGTTAGAGTCTGAAAAAGATTTGAGACTGGGGTGGAAGTTCACCTTCCAGCAGGACAATGACCCTAAACATACAGCCAGAGCTACAACAGAATGGTTTGGATCAAAGTATATTCATGTGTTAGCCCTTGTACACACGGTCAGAGATTCCGACAGAATGTGTCCGATCGGACCGTTTTGTCGGATATTCCAACTGTGTGTGGTCTACATCAGACTGTTTCCGTCGGAGTATCCGACGGACCAAGTTTTCCAACTTGTTGGTAAAATTTTCTGACAAAATGCTCCGATCGGACATACTCCGATCATGTGTAGAGAATTCTGATCGGACAAAGTGCCGCGCATGCTCAGATCAAATTCCTACACCAAAGCTATTGGCTACTAGCATGAACGTAGTCTCGTCGTAACGAAATAACGTAATCACATCGGATTTTCCGACAACTTTGTCCGACCATGTGTATGCAACAGTTTCAGACAAAATCCGTCGGACAAAATCCGATGGATTAGGTTGTCGGAATCTCTGACCGTGTGTACAAGGGCTAAGAATGGCCCACTCAAAGTCCAGACCTAAATCCAATTGAGAATCTGTGGCTAGATTTGAAAATTGCTGTTCACAGAAGCTCTCCATATAATCTGACAGAGCTTGAGCTAATTTTCAAAGAAGAATGGGCCCAAATGTCACTCGCTAGATGTGCAAAGCTGGTAGAGACATCCCCAAAAAGATTTGCAACTGTAATTGCAGAGAAAGGTGGTTCTACAAATTATTGACTAAGGGGGCTGAATACAAATGCACGCCACACTTTTCACTTATTTATTTGTAAAAAAATGTGAAAACCATTTATAATTTTCCTTCCACTTCACAATTATGTGCCACGTTGTTTTGGTCTGTCACATAAAATCACAATAAAATATATTTATGTTTTTGGCTGTACCATGACAAAATGTGAAAAACGTCAAGGGGTATGAATACTTTTTTCAAGGCACGGTATAACTAAAAGGAAAAAAACAGAAAGCTAATGCAGCCACCATATCTAAGGATTGGTAAGCTATAATATATAAAATGTTTGTCTTTGGGTTTAATATAGCTTTAACCTACCTTCTATATCATGGGTCTTCAAACTACGGCCCTCCAGTTGTTCAGGAACTACAATTCCCATCATGCCCAGCCATGTCTGTGAATGTCAGAGTTTTACAATGCCTCATGGGATGTGTAGTTTCGCAACAGCTGGAGGGCCGTAGTTTGAGGATCCCTGTTCTATATAATCAAATAACCCACCCCTGACACTGAAAAATAACCCCTAACATAACTCTGAGAATGAACTCTTCACTACTCCACCTAACACTATAGTCTTAATGTAACTTCTGAAATGAAACCTGTACTCACTAATATAACGCTAAAACTGAACTACAAAAAATAAAAACTGGAGTTGGCCTTACAGGATTATATTATTGACACCACCCAATTCCCAGCCTGTAAATTCTGCAGTGAAGGAGCAGCAAGAGACTGATGATCTCATCCCATTGTCCACTTTGCTCTCTATTCCTATAAGTTTGTTCCTTAAAAGCGGTTGTAATGGTTTAGATGAGATATTCCCCTCACAATGAGCCGCTCACAGGGGGTTCTCGGCTGAAAGACCAGTAGACGCCAGACCCTGCCGAGAAGAAAACTCCCGCGCGCATGCACGGGAGTGACGATATCAGGGCTCCATCCACTCACAGCGCCGGAGCTGCCATACCCGGAAGACACGCAGAGGGACCATGTCAGCTCCCTCGGCGTGGACCGAGTGAGATGCCGGCGCCTCGTTCTAAGGTGAGCATTTCATAATGAGATAGTATGCGGTGCATACTAGCTCATTATGCCTTTTCCCTTGCAGGTGTAAAAAAAAAAAAAAAAGTCAACAGCTTTACTCCCACTTTAATGTTATTTGCATGTACTTTACTGGCTTTTAGTCTTTCCTCTCACTCTTCCAATCTGAGTGCCACTGTATAGAATGTTTAATTGATCAACATAGAGCTCAATAAATGTGTGTCTTTTACATTTACCAGGAGCTCAGTTTTACAATTAATCACTGACAAAGAATCAAAATATAACCTTATCACTTTCCCTCTTTTATTTATTTATTATGGTCATTATTTTGTTAGGTAAACAATGCATATGAACATTATGCATTCTCCTATCTAGCCAATAGCTGGAGCACAAGATCAGTTTTACATGTTTTCCTACCACCATTTGAAAAAAAAGCATTTTCTTACAGAGGTTAAAAGCTCAAAGTAGAACTGTGGATCTGAGCACCGCAAACTGTTAACATTATTTAATTCATTTTTAATATGCAAAGCAAACTGACCCATCAACCCATGTCTCCACACTCTATTTTGTTGAGAAATCACTTTAAAAAACACCCCCCTCCGGCATTTCTGGTAGCTGCCATTTTGAGTAAGGGCAAATGATTCATGTAGCATTTACTTCCTAGGATTCCTCTGCCCTTAGCTCAGGCATGCAGACAGGAGGGTTTATTAAGCTGAGGAAGACCCTCCTTCCCTCCTCCAGATGAAAGAAAAAAATGTCAATGAAGTCTCCTGGGATCGTATATTGTAAAGCTCTGCGTAAACTGTTGGCGCTATATAAATTCTGTATAATAATAATAATAATAATAATGTATGTCATCATTTTGGTCTAGGCCAGAAATCAGGAAGAAAATGAAGAAATGTAAAAAAAATAAAAGTTTAAAACAAGTAAATATAATTTACCTTTCTATTTACTAATGCTAGCAGCATAAGGATTACAAATCGTTAATATCGATTGAGAGATTTTAGTTCGGCGTTAAGATAAAAAGTACAAACTCAATTTAATGAGCTAGAGGCCAGCTTCATCCATGATTTCAACCACACAAATGCAGCTAATAGGCAGGCAGCATTTCATGTACTGTCTCTTTTGATATCCAACAGTGCTCTAGAGAACCTTTGTCTTGAAATAAAAATGTATTAGTAATACAAACAACATGACTTTATCCACTTGTCTTGCTTTCATTCTTACCAGCTACAGTGGGGACGGAAAGTATTCAAACCCCCTTACATTTTTCACTCTTTGTTATATTGCAGCCATTTGCTAAAATCATTTAAGTTCATTTTTCCCCATTAATGTACACACAGCACCCCATATTTACAGAAAAAAACAGAATTGTTGATATTTTTTGCAGATTTATTAAAAAAGAAAAACTGAAGTATCACATGGTCCTAAGTATTCAGACGCTTGGCTATGACACTCATATATTTAACTAAGGTGCTGTCCATTTCTTCTGATCATCCTTGAGATGGTTCTACACCTTAATTTGAGTCCAGCTGTGTTTGATTATACTGATTGGACTTGATTAGGAAAGCCACACACCTGTCTATATAAGACCTTACAGCTCACAGTGCATGTCAGAGCAAATGAGAATCATGAGGTCAAAGGAACTGCCTGAAGAGCTCAGAGACAGAATTGTGGCAAGGCACAGATCTGGCCAAGGTTACAAAAAAATGTCTGCTGCACTTAAGGTTCCTAAGAGCACAGTGGCCTCCATAATCCTTAAATGGAAGACGTTTGGGATGGCCGGAACCCTTCCTAGAGCTGGCCGTCTGGCCAAACAGAGCTATCAGGGGAGAAGAGCCTTAGTGAGAGAGGTAAAGAAGAACCCAAAGATCACTGTGGCTGAGCTCCAGAAATGCAGTCGTGAGATGGGAGAAAGTTGTAGAAAGTCAGCCATCACTGCAGCCCTCCACCAGTCGGGGCTTTATGGCAGAGTGGCCCAATGGAAGCCTCTCCTGAGTACAAGACACATGAAAGTTTGAAAGTTTGCTAAAAAAAACACCTGAAGGACTCCAAGATGGTGAGAAATAAGATTCTTTGGTCTGATGAGACCAAGATCGAACTTTTTGGTCTTAATTCTAAGCGGTATATGTGGAGAAAACCAGGCACTGCTCATCACCTGTCCAATACAGTCCCAACAGTGAAGCATGGTGGTGGCAGCATCATGCTGTAGGGGTGTTTTTCAGCTACAGAGACAGGACAACCGATTGCAATTTAAGGAAAGATGAATGGGGCCAAGTACAGGGATATCCTGGACAAAAACCTTATCCAGAGTGCTCAGGACCTTAGACTGGGCTGAGGGTTTACCTTCCAACAAGACTATGACCCTAAGCACACAGCTAAAATAACAAAGGAGTGGCTTCACAACAACTCCGTGACTGTTTTTAAATGGCCCAGCCAGAGCCCTGACTTAAACCCAATTGAGCATCTCTGGAGACACCTAAAAATGGATGTCAACCAACGTTTACCATCCAACCAAACAGAACTGGAGAGTATCTGCAAGGAGGAATGGCAGAGGATCCCCAAATCCAGGTGTGAAAAACTGGTTGCATCTTTCCCAAAAAGACTCATGGTTGTATTAGATCAAAAGGGTGCTTCTACTAAATGCCGAGCAAAGGATCTCAATACTTAGGACCATGTGATATTTCAGTTTTTCTTTTTGAATAAATCTGCAAAAAAATTCAACAATTCTGTTTTTCTGTCAATATGGGGTGCTGTGTGTACATTAATGAGGAAATAAATGAACTTAAATGATTGTAGCAAATGGCTGCAATATAACAAAGAGTGAAAAATGTAAGGGGGTCTGAATACTTTCCGTCCCCACTGTACTTTCCAATTTGTACCACGTCATAATTGCAGCACCTAAAACTGTTGTCTTCAAGTGTTTTCTGAGACAAACTAGTGTGAAGCATCAGATAAGATATTGGTTATGTCAGCTTAGCTTTTTTGGAATTTTCCAATAGCTTATTCTGGGCTTGACAAAACCCTTTATTGGGCCCAGTTAGGCTGCCCTGGCTATCTGTTTTTCTCTTTTTACACTTTGCACATGTACTATTATCATGTGTGCAGTCACAGGTCTCGCAACAGAGGTCATTTCAGGTTAGGTACCCAAGCTGTAATTTACTGACTAGAAAAAGCCCTTGTTATCATATCAGTGACAAAACTCCTTCAAAATAGACAGTGTCTTCTGATGTACCCCAGCTATAACCTAAAGCAAAATTGGATCTAATAGACAACTACCTGGGTTCCATGATGAATGCAGGCAGTGATGTGTCCCAGGAAAAAAAAAAGCAAGAATAGCTGCTGGAGAGAGATATTATTATTCACTAAAGAAAGTTATGAGATCAAGGACTTTGTCACGGAAATCTAAAATTCTGATTTATAGAACTATTCTCTAGCCAGCTGTTATATAAGCATAGAGACCTTGATACTAACAAAGCAGAGGTGGATAGAGTCAACAGACAGGAAACATGATTTTAAAGGGAATTTTGGGAAAAAAGTTGATAAGTACATAATGTAAAATGATCATATTCAGTATAATCCCAGCACATGCACATCTCCCTGTAATACCACTAGTAGAATTCACTGTCCTAAATGGCTTGGTCATGTGATTAGGATGGAAGGAAGAATCCAGAAGATTTTTAAGTAGTATTCTAAAGGAACAAAATGTTCTAAAGGTTTGTTGGATAAAGCCAACAAACATATAGATTAGTCATAGGGACAAGGACCTAAGAGGCAGTAGAATAAAACAAATGTATAGACTGGGGTAAGGTAGTTGACATAGTGGGTTTAAGCAGGGTACACTACTGCCTAGGGTGCCTGGCCGCTGGTTTCCCTACTCTCCATCTCTGTGCTATGTAAGTTTTTGCCGCTGTATTATAAATACCTCTGTAATAAATGTTATAACCTCTAGTGGGTGCTGCTGGGATAAAGTGCACACATCTAGGGGGATGCAGGGGATGCCTCTGCTGTATATGACTCATGTAGCCACTCTGTAGTGTCATTATAGAGACTCAGCACTGGAAGACATGTCCTGATGGAATGGAAGAAAACATCCCCTGCAGGCCTCTATGATCAGTGCTTTCTACTGCAGCCACATGCTTCCTCTAGCGTTAGCTCCTGTCACGCGGAGCCAGGGGGGGGGGGGGGGGGGGTTAAATTAGATTTTGCCTGGGGTGTCAACATTCCTTGCACTAGCCCAGGGTTTAGGCATACTCTTATGTCCTCTGGAAATGCCTGTGTATGGTAATCCTAAAGCCTCATACACACTATCAGATTTTCTGCTGATTGTTTTCTTCAGATTTACCAAAACCATATAGTGCAAGGGCCTGCCTGATTTCATACAAATTTAAACTCCTAAGATTTGACCTCATATTATATGGTTTTGGTAAATCTGAAGGAAAAATCAGCAGAAAATCTGATAGTGTGTATGCGGCTTAAGAAGTTCGGGACCATTAAACATATTCAAGTGGTACCAAAGATCTCTTTGCGTCCTTCATATGGTCTGCTGTGAAGGGCTTGATTTAAGGTTGAGTAAAAGCAGCAATATTTTGCCATGATTGGATTCCTTGGTGAATCTTTTTATTTTCGTTAGGTATATAAAGCCCTATTCATTGCAGCCAACACTGATTACATGATTACAATAATCAGCTATAATCCTTCCTGAATTTAGAACTGGCAACACATTTTTTTCAGCTGTATCATTGGAGGATAAAAGCAACAAGTTCATATAACATAACAGAATTAGCATTTAATGAAAGGAATCATAAATAATTTCACCATGAGCTATATTTTCCTTTTATGTTCTTCAAGAAGGAAAAAAACAATTACTAATTAGTGGTACAAGAATATTCTTGTTTGCGTGGCTTAAAAAATACATTTAGATTTTGATATATAGTGGAGCCTATTTATGAAAGTTAGCACTTAGGAATTTGACTTATTTATGAAAGCAAGTTTGAATGTCACATTTGCTTTTTCTAATTACTAGTTTGCACTTTAAAGTGAATTTGTGGCCAGGCTAGCAGACAGTTTGGAGCAATTAATCCTTAAAAATTAACAGCATATGTACTGATATTATTATTTTTTTGTCCTCTAAGCCAGCTCAGATATTCACCTATCCCAGCCTTCTAATCTCTCATGTAAAAACAAAATAAGTAGTGTAGAATGGGGATCATGATTGCTGAGGAAATGACTTAACCGACTTTGGTGCTTCTGCTGTATTTAGGAAAATTCTCCACAGTGCCTGCAGCCACCAATGTCAGTGTCTTGTATTAAAGTTCATGCTAGACTATAGAAATGCTTAAATGTCTTAAGCTTAAGCCACAGGTTCACTTTAAAGTACACCTGTCATGAATGATCTCCTTCTGAAAATACTAGTTGTTTAGCTGTTTCTGGCTTCAAAGCTTCTGAGTCACAGACCTGGTTCATGCCTGCAGCATATAAATGCACAAGAAAAGTCATTATTCCTTATAGCCATACTTTCAGGTCAGTACCAGAGAGGGCATTGAAGCCAAAACATCAGCATGAGCTTCAGGCAACTATCATTTTCAGCAGACGTTGTCCACAGCTCATATATTTCTTCCATGAAAGGTGAACTATAAGTTTCCATCATTTTAACTATTTTTCATGCATATGTTGTCTACTCAAATTTAAAGACGTTATAAAGCGTAGAATTCAAGACTGAGTAAAAAAAAAAATTGTGCAGCTTTACTACATTAATATAACACTACATCACTACTGGTAACATTGCTTTCCCATTTCCTGTGGAAGTTCATTGATTTTGTTCCAGTTTGCTAGGTTTATCTCAATGATTTAAAATACTCTCCAATTTAATTTTCAACTGTTAAAACCTGATTCCAATGTTCCATCGCCTGTCGATTGGTGCTTTAAGGATACACATGAAAATGATGAGCAAATTACATCACAAAGAAAGTTCTGAACTTGATTCAGTTTGCAATTCCTTTTTAAATGATTTCCTTGAAGTTTCTGTTATTGTTATTTGTTGTATCTGTACCACTGGTACCTGACTGAACCTACTAGCAATGTTTTTTGAATTCATATGTAAGGTAGGATGACCAAAAAAATAAAGGAGGCAAGATCTAAATGTGGTATCAAGAATGATAGCCAAGGTTGGCACATCTCTCCATTCGGCATAATTAAAATTTAATTAAAAGAGATTTTGTACATCAACATGGCAATCAATAGACTTTCGGATCACTACAATGTATATACTAATATATCCACATCAAATTTAAGTCTTCACTTACAACTGTGTGCATTCTATATAGTGGCTAGTATCAAGAACACCCAGCGATCGCGTTGTAACCATGCTTTTTTCTAATGACAGGCCCAAAATGTGATGCAATATTATTTTTCTTTAAACCATTCATTAAAAACAAAAAGACACAATTGACTTTACCGCTTACTACATATTGGGCTTGATTTACTAAAATGGGAGGGTGCAAAATCTGGTGCAGCTGTACATAGAAACCAATCAACATCCAGGGCTTTTTGTCAAAGCTTAATTGAACAAGATGGAGTTAGAAGCTGATTGCCTACCATGCACTGCTGCACCAGATTTTACACTCTTTATATTTAGTAAATCAACCCCAATGTGCCTTTCCTGGGATAAAAAATAAAATATACAGTAAATGACTAAGCAACGCTGGCAATTATAGAGGAACATATTAATATTAAAGATAAACTTTTAAAGTGGAAGACAAGTAGAAGACAAGGCTAAATACAATTATTCTTAGAAATGGTCCCTTCCTACAGCTCTTCCTGTAGTAAAAAGATCTGTGAAAAGACATTGCACTTTGGTCACATGATCCAGGAAGCTCCAGTCCTTCTATGTTAGAGAACAGCTGGTGCAAGGGAGGGGAGGGAGACCAACAATGGAGGGGCGATCAAAAGAATGTGTGCTCAGACCTTACAGATCCCAGGCCGCGCTACGGAGGCTCAAATGAGATGTAGGCGTAAATAGAAGGACTCACAACCAATGTCGCCAACCCTAAAAGTTACTACACCCTAAGGGGATGCAACCAGAATCAGAGGAGGTTATTTATAAAAGGGGTTCGGCGCCACTGTAAATTTGCTCAAATGGGGTGTGTACATAAGATAGAGGTACGCCTCCACCATTAGCCTATCACAGAGCCACAAGAGATGTCATGGAGGGGGCGATGGCATTGACAACATAGATCTGGAAATTCACAGCCATTGTTGGGAAGCCTCAGCTGCTGGATCATGTGGACAGATTAAAAATAGGTATTTATACAGATAGTTTTTATAAAGGCTATGTAGCATAGGTGGGTGGGGGGGGAGTTCCTACTGTGATCCATTAAAAATCGCTGAATGTTCTACACTCATGTCTTCCCCTCTGACGTCATCAGGAGGCCGTTTGTCTCTTCTGGATTCTAGTAGCTGTCCCCCTGATGACGCTCCACTGTGCATGTGCAATGTGTTTTACATAGCTCGAAGCCTCCTGGGATGCATGATGTGTGTATAAAAATAGTAAATGCAAGTGAAGGTTCGCTTTAAACATGTAAGAAAGAAGTAAAATCTTCCATTTTGAATCTGCAGTTCTGTATATTGTAAAATATGTTTATGCTAATTTGCTACAATCTGGTAAACTACTCATCTGGGTTTAGTGTAAATAATTTGTTTTCTATCACACAAAGCAACAAACTTATGAATCTGTTAACACAATGTTTCTTCACCTCCCTTTTCCAACCTACTGATTCACTCAAACTTACTTACTGTTTTGTAATAAAAAAATGCATAGTCGCTCTGCAAAACCGTACCCCACCAATGGTTAAACTGAAAAAAGGTATAACATATTCATATATTCTTAATAAACAAATTGACCTTACCTTAAATCAATAGGTATAAAAGAGGTAACCACTTTCCTGTACCATTTTAGGTAGCTTGATTATATCTACTAAACAGATGTGGTATAGAGAAGCTAGTTCCACACACAAAAAAAATGCCATTCTTACAAGCTCAAACCTCAATAATAAATGTGGACACAAGCACAAATACCCAACTCTGAATGTCACCCAGCAGGGAATAATGCCACAAATGGTGGTATGTGTCAAGCCAGCCAACTGAGTTAACTTTTTCATAGAACAAACAGTTAAGTCTGCTGCACAGCAAGCATAAGTGCTGAGTGTAGCGTTGACATATAAGAGTAAGCAAAGGCATACTTGTAACCTAAATCAGCAGATACTTTTGCTGTTGCCAAGGTTTTTCTTGGCAGCAATAAAAGTATGAGCTGATATTTGTTGCAAGCCTGTAACAATTTAATTTTCTTTCATATATTACACTTCTGAGTGTGCAGATACTTCTCTTTGCCCCCAAATTACTAAAGCCGCTTACACACATTGACTGTTGTTACAAGAGGTAAAGATGAGGCCATGATCAATCAGAAGTGATGGTTTTACAGTCCACTCTAGGCAGACTACTGCTGGTCAGTGACTGATTGCTTTGGGTGGCTGCACATCACAACTCATTGTTACAACAGTGATCCTCCCACACTGTTGAGAAGAGAGCTAGAAAATTCAATTTAACCATTCAAATGGTTGCTCACATTATACAAAAAATGCAACTGCAGAACTTTGGTTGCACACAACGTGACCATAGCTATCATTGAATGACAGTCACCTACAGGCACTAACATTATCCATTGTTGCAAAATCGTAATTCAGGCCTGTGTTGAAAGGCTTTGGGCTTGTGCCAATCATATCCGTTTGAGATACTTCCGAGACCATACAGAATTTATTGACAGGTCCATTTAACCAGCAGATGACCTCCTTCTGACTTGCAGTTGACTTACTTCAAGTGGGTTTTGCTTTCCAATAGACATGCATGGGAATGCAAAACCTATTTAAAGCAAACATTAATACGTTAATACAGGCCCTTAAGAGGTCACCTTGAGATACACAGTATATTTGGACATAAACAGATAATTCTGTTCTTTCTGCCAGTATACACACGTATGTGTGTAACTATGCGAATGTAACTATTGCATGCATTTCTACTCGTATGGATAACGCTATAGATAAAAGCTGCAAAAAGGTAAAGAAATGCAGAGCGAGAACATTTAGACAGAATAATATCACATGATCTGCTGCTGAAGTTAATATGACTGTTATAAAATCTACAGAGCGAAGCCAGAGAAGGAAATATTTATCCAATGAATCCCATGAGAGCTGAAGAACTATTACACGGCAGAGCACCCTCTACTTACTCCGCAGTGTTTGCTGTAACACAGCTTCTTTACACAGCGCACCATCCTCTGCTAACATTCACATACCTCTACTATGCTGGGGACCGTTCCTCTACTGACAGCTCAATATTTGCTCAGACACAGCTGTTAACTGTTGCAGATGATCCTTAGCTACATATTAGTATCCTCTCTAACACATCTCTGCTTTCAGTAACACTTTCCTCTAATATCTAGTATTCAGTATACTAGAATTGAGCAACTACAGATACTTCCTGTTTAACAACCACTCAGACTTACAACCAGCTCTCCCCACCGGAACAACGTGCTATCCTTCATTGTATTGTACAGTACAGTACAGAATTTTCATTTGTATTCTGTACTTATGCAAATTAAAATAATGATATTGAGCTGGAGTTTTGTGTTTAGACCTTTTTTTTCACAATACAGTACAGTACAGTAGTTAAGAATGCTTAAAATATTGATTACTTGTGTCTCCTTGTTGAACGACCAATTTGTTTAATGACCTGGTAGTTGGAACGTAACCTGGTCATTAAGTGAGGAGTACATAAATTTTTATTCATTTAAATTAGGTCCTTATTTTTAAACAGTCTTATCTTCAGATTTGATGGGCTTTTTGTCATATTCAAATGGTAACCTCAACTGCACTAATGGATATTTGATACAGTTTATACCACCTCTCCACTATCATATTAAACAGCTTCTTTGTGCTGGGCACCTTTCTGTACTAACATCCTAGTATCAGAATTGTGACAAGTCAGTATTCACTTGAAAACAACATCCTAACGTTTATTGTTGCACACTGTTCAATGTGTCCTCCAACGCCACATCTCTAGGTTGTGTTTCCCTCAGACAAACAACTCAATATTCTCCCCTGTACCCAACTTATTTATGATCGGTTCTATCCTCTGCTGACACCCCAGTACTCCCTCTGTACACGGCTTCTTTATGTTAGGTGCTATCCTCTACTGACATCTTAGTACTCCCACGGCACACAGCTTCTTTATGTTGGGTGCTATACTCTGCTGACATTTCAGTACTCACTCTGCACATAGCTTATTTATGTTGGGTGATATCCTCTATCGATATCTGTTTTCATTCATCACATAGCTTCATATTGGGTGCTATTGACAGATCAGTATTAACTCTAAGTACATTTTCTTTATGTTGTGTACTATCCTCTACTAACACTTTATTAACTTACTTCGTTCATTCACTACTAAAATGCCGATATCCACTTTAACATGTTTTTTTGTGTTACATACACATCTCTTCTAACAACTCTATATCCACTGTAAGTCAATATCTCTAGATTGTGTCTTTACTAACACATCTCTTCTGTATACCCACTAGTAACACCTTAATTGTCTTTACTAACACATCTCTTCTGTATACCCACTAGTAACCCCTTAATGCTTTCTTACGTATGTATTCTTCATACCACTCTTAGTTTTTCTCTTGTTTAATATTATTTAAAATGATATAAACTAATAGGCCATATTGCACAGACATATTTGCTCTTTTTGCAGTAAAATTTCTGCAGTAAAAAGTGGTTCCAGAGGCTTAAGCAGAGTACACACTATAAGAAAACCGGGTGAACGTTCGCCCAATTTTTCTCGATGTTTCACAGCAGAGCTGAACCGATGAAGAAAAACTGTCAGGAACATTCTCGTACGCCACAGGCTTTTTTTTGTTGTTTATTGTTTCTGATCATACGCAGTCTTTCTTTTCTGATTTTTCTTGTAAAAAATCATCAGAAAACGGTACACAATAAACGCAAATTTTCGAATCGGCTGTCCAAAGCTGTGTACACACTTTACGAAAATCGTGAGAAAATTCTTTGGACGAAAATGTTTGCGGGATTTTCTTATAGTGCGTACAAGCCTTTAAGCTGTTATATAGCACCAATGATAGATCCAACAGCCGGATGCTCAAAGAAAGGAAATGTTTTACAAAAAGGTGATGGTTGTAAATACTGGTGGCTAGTTACTTAAGCTTCAATACTGAGACAAAAAAAAAAAAAAAAAAAATATATATATATATATATATATATATATATATATATATATATATATATATATATATGTATATATATATACACAGTTGGGAAAATAATTTTTTGATCCCCTGCAGAATTTGTAAGTTTGTCCACTTACAAAGAAATTAAGGGTCTATAATTTTTATCATAGGTGTATTTGAAATGATAGAGTCAGAATTTCAACCAAAAAAAAAAAACACGGTACAAATGGTATAAATTGAGTTGCAGTTCAGTGAGTAAAATAAGTATTTGATCCCCAAGCAAAACAATGATTTAGTACTTGGTGGAGAAACCCTTGTTGGCAAGCACACAGTTAAGATGTTTCTTGTAGTTTGTTAACAGGTTTGCACACATCTCAGGAGGGATTTTGGTCCACTCTTCTTTACAGATCTTCTCTGAATCCTTAAGTTTTCTTGGCTCTCACTTGGCAACTCGAAGTTTCAGCTCCCACCATAAATTGCCTATACAGTTAAGGTCTGGAGACTGGCTAGGCTACTCCATAACCCTAAATTGCTTCTTTCTGAGCCTCTCCTTTGTTCCCATGGCAGTATGTTTTGGGTCATTGTCATGCTGAAAAACACATCCATGATCCATCTTCAGTGTTCTGGCTGAGGGAAGATGGTTCTCATCCAAGATTTTACAACCATTGCCCTGTCCATAGGCCCCTCAATGCTGTAAAGTCAGCCAGTAACTTTAGCAGAGAAACAGCCCCAAAGCAAAATGGTTCTACCTCTGTGCTTGACTGTAGGGATGGTGTTCTTAGGGTCATGGTCAGCATTTTTATTCCTACAAACACAACGAGTCCCCCTCCTCATGTAGGGACATGTACAGTCATGCCAATGCACATCTAAATGATTCAGAGAAGGATTGGGAGAAAGTGCTGTGGTCAGATGAGACCAAAATTTAGCTCTTTGGCATTAACTCAACTTGTCGAGGAAGAAAATGACCATAAGAACACCATCCTTACAGTCTAGCACGGTGGTTTGGGGTTGTTTCTCGGCTAAAGGTACAGGCTGACATTGAGGAACCAAGTGGACGGGGCCAAGTATTGTAAAATCTTGGATGAGAACCTTCTACCCTCAGCCAGAAGACTGAAGATGGGTCGTGGATGGATCTTCCAGTATGACAGTGACCCAAAACATACCACCAAGGCAACAAAGGAGTGGCTGAAGAAGAAGCACATTAAGGTCTTGGTTGGCCTAGTCAGTCTCCAGACCTTAGTCCTATAAAAAATGTATGGAGGGAGCTTAAACTTTGAGTTGCCAAGCGACATTCAAGAAACCTTAAGAGTTTAGAGAAAATCTGTAAAGAAGAGTGGAACAAAATCCCTACAAGAAACGTCTTACCTCTGTGCTTGCCAACAAGGGTTTCTCCACCAAGTGTTTTGCTTGGGGATCAAATACTAATTTTACCCACCGAACTGCAAATTAATTTATAGCATTTGTTTTATGTTTTTTTTTTCTAGATTTTGGGTTGATATTCTGTCTTTATCTAAAATACACCTATGATAAAAATTATAGACCCCTCATTTCTATGTAGATGGGCAAACTTACAAAATCAGCAGGGGATCAAATAATTATTTCCGCCACTGTGTATATATATATATATATATATATATATATATATATATATATATATATATATATATATATATATACACACACTGTGTATATATTCTATCCTTCCTGCATGTTCATATTGCCAAAAACTAGACTTTGTTGTGTTTGAGTCACTAGTTACTACATTTTAATATGCTCATGTTACAGGCTAGATTTTAACCAAGCCTTAGGGTGGCTAAAGGCAACACAAAATCAGTACCACTTGCAGTTATCAACTTGTTTCTGAACTCCTAGGGGACGATAATAAGCACCTCAATGGCAGGCATTCATTATCACACAAGGAGATTTTCCAACAACTTGTGAACTGGCCCAATCCTTTCCCTACTCTATAAAGCAGAGGAAAAAATAAATAAATATTGCAGTTGTGCTGCTGTCACCATCAGGCAAGGATTGTGGAGGATCCTGGTCCTTATTCAACTCTCTTCTGAAATGGTTGATATTTCCCAGTCAATCTCTACACAAGCAAAGAATATGCCTGCTCAGCTAAGGTCATTCTAACTTACTTTGGATTCAAGCTTACATCTGAAGTAGTTAAATGAAAATATCTATAACTGCTTAGACATGAGTCATAATTGAAAAGTATAATAACAATATTTTTAAGCAGATTGCCTCTGAATGTAAATGAAAATTGATAAAATCAAATTCATTTTTATGAAAATTTTAATAACTTGATGCAATTTTGGTGAGATTAAAAAAAGTCAACAATTCCCAAGCAGGGTGTCCCTTGAGCACGCTTAACAATTACCTTAAGGCCATGCAATAATTAGATTGCTGCCCATTTTTTTCTCTGCATATATTTGCATATCCCAGTTGAAGTTGGGCTAATCTACTATATACAGAGAAGGGGTCTATAAATGGACACTATCATCTCTTTCTACAAAATCTAGACATAAGACACTACCAATAATGCTCAAGTAAGTGAAGACAATAGTAAAAATCTAATTATGAAATGTGTTAATCATTTAACACATACACATAAAAATAGTCAATAGTTTTGGTTTAAGAATTGAACTGAGCGACTAAATCACTGTATTAGATAGATAGATAGATAGATAGATAGATAGATAGATAGATAGATAGATATAGACATTTGTTGTGATTGATGATACTCTAAAAACAATATTTGTATTAGAAGACTCGGAGAAAGGATTGTCTCTCCCTCTAGTCAAGTGTTGCCCTGGTAACCAAATCCCTTTCCTTTTCTTTACCATGCACTCTACTGAAAGTTTTTAGAAAGTATAAATGTGGGCTTCTTGGAAATGGTTCACAAAGACATCTCCAAAGGTTGTGAAAACACTGGAGGACAACTGCAGTGCTTTTATTGTTGAGTAAAGGTGTTATGGGTTCCTATTCCTTGTCTTGTGAACACAATCCAATAATTATAAAATATAAATGACTGTACCACATCATTCAGTTCCTATCAATCTATTATTTGCTGGTGGATGAAATAGAAAGTAATGTTGCCGTTCTTGCTGATGACATATAATTATGCTGGCTGTGTATTTCATTTATGGACCCCAGTGTTGGGACATTTATGACTTCCACCCCATTTCTTTCCTATCACAAAACCATATAATAGTATCATACTCCTAGCAGTGGAGACATGCTTTTGTGGAAAATTCAAGGGTCCTGTGGAAGATTCTCTCCAGTGGAGGCTCTGAGAGTAACAAGATGTCACAGATCAGCTGCAGAGCTGATCTGTGTCTCACCTTTACTGCAGTGGGTCGGTTGGCATCTGTTGTTCCGCTGTCGGGTGTTCAGCTCTGTCCGCTATGGGTGTCGCCGCCCTTCACCTGTTGCCTAATATATGTTTCCTTCCTGCTACTTCCTGTCCAGCCCCTCATGTGCTTCTCTATTTAAATCCCTTCCTAATAGGGATGAGCTTCGAGTTCGAGTCGAACTCATGTTCTACTCGAACATTGCCTGTTCGCCTGTTCAGTGAACAGTGAACAATTTGGGCTGTTCGCAGCAAATTCGAAAAGCCGGAACACCCTATACAAGTCTATGGGAGAAATCTAAAGTGCTAATTTTAAAGGGTAATATGCAGGTTACTGTCCTAAAAAGTGTTTGGGGACCCGGGTCCTGCCCCAGGGGACATGGATCAATGCAAAAAAAAGCTTTAAAAACGGCAGTTTTTTCAGGAGCAGTGATTTTAATAATGATTAAAGTGAAACAATAAAAGTGTAATATTCCTGGGTGACCCCGTCCCCCTCTGATGTAACGCAGGTTTCCGTTACATCAGAGGGGGCGGGGTCACCCACACGTCACTGGGGAACCCCTGGCTTCCATCTCCAGTGTCAGAGGGATGGGGTCAGGTGACGGGTGGCCCTGCCCTCCTAATATAAGGAACGTCAGCGCTGGGATCTCTGCAGTGTCTCCGGAGTGGAGACAGAAGAAGGATGTATGGACAGCGCTGGACTGAGAGATCCCCCATCGCTGGATATGATCATCCATCGCTGGACCCCGGAGACCCGTCGCTGCATAGCAAGAGTGGATTAGCACCGCTGGAATCTTTTTTTTATTTTTTTTATTTTTAATAAAGGAATTTTTCAAAAGTGTGTTTGTCTTATTTAACCATTTTGACACTTTCTTTGTGAAATGGTAGGGGTACTTTTGTACCCCCTTACCATTTCAAACAGGGGGGGGCCGGGATCTGGAGGTCCCCTTGTTAAAGGGGGCTTCCAGATTCTGATAAGCCCCCCGCCCGCAGACCCTCACAACCAACGGCCAGGGTTGTGAGGATGAGGCCCTTGTCCTCATCAACATGGGGACAAGGTGCTTTGAGGGGTCACAGACCCCCAAAGCATCCTCCCAATGTTGAGGGTATGTGGCCTGGTACGGTTCAGGAGGGAGGGGGGGCCGCTCTCTCATCCCCCCCTATTTTTCTGCGGCCTGCCAGGTTGCGTGCTCGGATAAAGGGTCTGATATGGATTTTTAGGGGGACCCCCACGTCAATTTTTTTTTAAATTTGATGCGGGGTTCCCCTTAATATCCATATCAGACCTGAAGGGTCTGGTTATGGATATTTAGGGGGACCCCCACGTCAATTTTTTTTTTTAATTTGACACGGGGTTCCCCTTAATATCCATGTCAGACCTGAAGGGCCTGGTAATTGAATTTAGGGGAACCCCCACGCTTTTTATTTTTTATTTATTTATTTATTTTAATCAATGAATGAATGAATTGTCGGCTAATGCAGAGAACACTCATTGAGTGTTCTCTGTATTACGGGACCCGACAATAGCCGCAAGTGATTTTAAAAGACTTTTTTTCCTGCACAAATGACACTTTGTGCAGGGACAGTTCTAAGCACCAGAAACATGCGCCCCTTCACAGGCATACTATAGATACCCCCCAGCTATGAAATTTAAAGGAATATTACACTTTTATTGTTTCACTTTAATCATTATTAAAATCACTGCTCCTGAAAAAACGGCTGTTTTTAAAACTTTTTTTTGCATTGATCCATGTCCCCTGGGGCAGGACCCGGGTCCCCAAACACTTTTTAGGACAGTAACCTGCATATTACCCTTTAAAATGAGCACTTTAGATTGTGAACGTTCGAGTCCCATAGACTTTAATAGGGTTCTAAAGTTCACACGAAGTTTAGGTCTGTTCGCAGGTTCTGGTGCGAACCGAACAGGGGGGTGTTCGGCTCATCCCTACTTCCTAACCTGCTACCATTGCTTGAGCAACGTTTGTTTCTGAAGCTCCCCTGTATAACCTGTATTACCTGACCTCTCGTGAACTGATCTTTTGTGTACCGACCCGGCTTTTTCTGATTACGTTGTCTGCAGCCCACCCTGACCTTGGCTTACTATCTGGCTCTCCTTGCTTCATCCATCCATCCTTGTCTAACAGTGTCTTCTGGTACTTCCCTAGCGAGCAGGGTGAACCCGGGGGTCATGACCTGGGGTCAGCACGCAGCTAAGTCCAAACCTCCGTGAGAGGGTCCCTGGCGGAACAGCGGCTGGCTCTTAGATTCCACACCCTGGGGGATCCCGGGTCACCTGCTCGCCTGTGGGTTCACTGTAAGTAGTACCGTGACACAAGAACCAAGTGTCTGGAATGCCATTCCAAACCAAAAATATCAGCAAGGACTAAAGCTGGCTTTTCTTTTCAAATCAATTTCATGATTTTAATTAGATCATAACTCAGTATACTTAGGGCTCAAACTGCACTTAATAATTTCCACTAGTCAAAGTTTGGATCCTGCATTTTATTTCTGAAATACACAGTCAATAATATTACCCACAGCTGGCCTAGCACAAAAAAACAAACATATAATCCAGAGAAAGCAACAGATAAGATACAGAAATGTTTTTCACTAACTTCTCTACTAGCCTGTGATCAATGTGAAATTCCAAAAGGCTGCGCATGCCACAATGCAATACTTGCTGATATCTACGGGTTATGAGAAATGTTTTTTTTAAAAGAAAACACAAATAATACATTTAAAATCAGATTGCATGTTTGGATTATCTAAGGCAGTCTAGAACATGTGGTCTAAGTTAATAATGGGTCTTGCACCTCATATTTTTCTAGCATTACTTAGATAACCAAAAGTTGCTATCATATTTGACAAAGGGGAATATTCCAAAAATGCAGTGTTTGTTCCAATATCTTTCCTTCTGGATTGTCCTGCACCTACTTCTCTAGAACTTTCTCAGTGTGCCTTGCTTCTGCTATTCTGAATCAGCCAAAAACAGCTATTTTTCGGCAAAACTGTTTTTCTCACTTTCCTTTTTATTTTCAATGCTGTAATACTTATAAAATGGGGGGGGGGGGGGGATCAGACTTTGAATGAGACATGTAGGGTTACATGTCTCCATCCCTATATCTGTGCAAAGACAGGGGGGGGGGGATTTGGGACTTTAAATGAGGTGAGTATTAGTGGCTAGTGGCTGAAAGATGAGCTAGTTGCTGGTTGGAACTAGGCTCCCACCGGAACACGTTAGCCCTCACCATTTTGTACGTGGTCATATTGGAATAAACATTATCAAGACTTTATCTCCAGAAGTGCCGGCTCCTTTATGCTTTGATTTCATTTGATCCCGTTTGGGCTGTTGAAAGGATGTCCTAAGCCAGAGCACCTGCATTGGGTGTGCCGTTTACTATCCTCCTAGCAACTACACTGATCAGAGTGGTGTTTTTCTTGTGCTATTCATCTTGTTAATATCAATGTTTTTCTAGGTGTCCCAAAGGGCAGGCACACTCAACAGGCAGACCGTGGAACCATGACAAGCACCTAGAATCCCACAATCTGATGCATTTACCTTTGTTTTGGCTATTGAGATACATGCATTAAATTACAGTGCTGCAGTTGGAGTTTGCCTGTCAATTTTATACGGGTTCAGGTGGTCCTGAACCCTGGGTCACAATGCAAAAGCTCTTTTTCAAAGGGGTTTGTATTTAGCAGTTTTCATTTTTATTTTTTGTTTCTTTTTTATGCCAAAGTCACTTTAACAAAAACAACATGTTCTTTAAATGTCTAAAGTCTAAACTGTTAGAAGCACTGAGCAAAATCCACTAAGCAGTAATCTCTACTTACCACAGTAATACTTCAAGTGAAGTCAATTACAATTAAACAATTAGGCACTTAGTGAAATGCACCCAATACCGTAAATTCAACCTAAAAATACTATACACTACTGAGCAGAGTACAATTACAGGGAGTGAGAAAGGAATACGAAGAGAGTTAAGCATGTTTGGCTCTCAGACACCAAATATTAATCAGTGAGTGGAAAAAACCTTGCGCTGATACCTAATAAAAGTGGTAATTAAGCTGCTCCCCAAATAGCTTGTAGAAAACCTACTGTGCAATAAATGTGGTAATAGGGGGCGCTGTGACAGCTAGTTAGAAGTGTTCCTGTATATAAAAATTTGAGAACAGATGCCTAAATAAAATGTCAACTTAGATATACAGGAATTTAAATTTGTATAACCCTGAATTTTATAAAGAAAGTTCATATTCATCTGTGATTGTTCAAAAAAAATTAAAGCATGGTTGGTAGATCAATATGTGTAGATATCCTCCACCGCTTGCAAACATCCAACTACATCCAATGTCTTGTAAAATATCTGCTCACCAAACAGCCATGACCTCTTTAACCAAAAAGAAGGTCAGAGTTTGCTTGCGCTGCTACCTTGCAGCTTGGTGTGGTATCTCAGACAGCCCAACACTATGGTCTCTCTCCCACAGCGGGTGACATGAGTTGAGAAAAAGACAAAGTGGACCCAAGTAGTGTAATATTGCTTGGTTTATTAAAACAACAAATGTTAAAAACAAAATTCCTCCTTACACTGTTAAGTGCCTATGTCCCGGAACTGGATGGTATCGCATATGTGGTTGGATGGAGCCGTGCTGAGCCCTGCTCATGCTGGGATCAGCGTGCATTCCACCTCCGCTGGAGATAGAACCGGAAGCTGGGACCCGGAAGTGACGTGACCAGAAGGCACCGCGACATACGTTTCGTATTGCTACGCCATCAGGAAGTGTTCCAGTCACTGGGCAGGAAGCTCTAAATAGCCTGAAGCTAGATTGCAATTGGCGGAATAGGCAATCTCCCACCCCTTGGAATCTTACAGACTGAACCCAGCTATTGATATTTACTGTAGCAACATAAAATAATCTCTGCATAAAATCAAAAAACTATTGTTTAAATGGAAACATTATATGTTCTATGCAAATGTTCAAAAATGGAACAATCAATATTTCATCATTATACTATAAACCACAAATAAAATGAAAATGTATATACTAATAACAGACATGTACTCCATGATGAGCAGTTGGTATATTAAGATGGGAACCTGACCATATAGAACTCTATAGGAAAATCAAATTGATACAAAATTAAGGTGAAAGTGTCACCCAAGGTGGAGAGGTTCAATGGTTGGTTAAAAAACTGTTTAGGTCTAGATCAATGTTCATACCGGCTGGCTGTAATGCATCCATAAAATTTTAGAAGCTTGGGATCTTGATTGTGATGTGTTTTGAAGTGTCTGGACAAACTGTGTTTTGGGAAACCATTTTTAATATTGGTAATGTGCTCGTTGATTCTGGTACACAACCTACGCATGGTCCTACCCACATATTGCATGGGACATTGGCATTCTAACACTTAACATATTCTAAATCACAAGAAATCATAGGGTGAATTTGATATTCTCTATGGGTAGCTATTGAATGAAAACTTTAGATTTTTCTTTTCTTTCTTTTGATGGTGTTACATGCCTTGCACCTAGCACAATAATGAAAGCACGTTCTATCTAGAAAGGTACTAATCTTTTTGGGGGATCTGGAATATTGGGTGCTATTTTATTTCTAAGCCCAGGGGCCCTCCTATATTGTTTGGCAGGAACTTTTAAGGTCTCTGTCTTTAAGAAAGATGGGCCAATGTATTGTTTTAAAAATTCTTTCCACTTCCTTATATTGCCGATGGAATCCCATTATAAATGCTAGGTCACCCTGTAATGTCTTTTTGGTGGTAGCAGTCAAAAGGGATTCTCTCTCACACAAAGCCTGGATTGGGGACCCAAGGTGCAATTTTGAACCCATAACTAATGAATGGTATGATGAACAACTATTTCTGATTTCCTGGAAGAGATATTTAACACCGCCAGCCCTGGCAGCAAAATATTCTAGGTTTCGTTTTCTGAAAATGAAAGTCTGCCCTGGTAACAGTAAAGAACAAGTAACTTTTTCCATTTATGGCAGTGAAGTGTGGCAGAATAGTGTGCTTCAGTGATCAGGAGTTTAATGGATGCATAATGGGAAAAGGAAGATGATAGTGTGACAAAAAAACGATGAGCACACAAAACAACAGAAAAAAAAAGAAGATTGGGCACCTATAGAGGTGACTTAATGTAGACAGTATATGATAGAAGAATGAACAATAACTACCGGAATTGTTTTAAGGACCAGTGGCCACAGTCCTTCTGTTCAAAGAGCTTGTTGAGTATTATATTTGTATGAATGTGACTAAATGTTATAAGCTAGCTGGTTACCTCAGAGGAAGGGCTGTAGAAGGGGTGAAAAATCACACTGAAATAAGCAGCTGAAGTCGACAAATAATAACACTAAGCTAGTGAGAGAAGAAAAGTAGCAGGATGTACAGCTATCTGGTAACCAGGCTGAAGGGGAAATCACAGGCAGGGGAGGCCATCAGGAAGCATAGAACCTCTTCCACCCATTTCCTCTACTGAATGTAGATCAGAACCCCTGGTGACCATAAGGTCAATTCCTGACTTAGTGTTATATGTGGGGTACAATTTATTTATTGGTATGTGAAAGGTGAAACCACTCTGATGGTAATGCATATAAGGAAAAAGCACAACTTCCCCACCTAGTTAAAGTATATTTTTGGAGCTAAATACATCTTCTTCATTTCCACAAGAAGCAAAACACAATTTTTAATCAGAGCAATCCTTTCATTGAACAAGATAGGGAATGTTTATTTATGTTATTTTTTTTTTTGTTAACGCCATGACTCGTTCAGTATTATGTTCAATAGGAAGAAAAAATGTGAACTAAGTGTGCCATAGATCTTCCAAGAAAATGCTTTTCCTGATGCCATGACCTATAGCAACAGAGAAGAAAAGAACGTTTTTACTTACCTTGCTAAACTCTGTGAAAAAAGATGTTCATGCTAGAAGCTGTGCTACACTGTGATAAAGGTTAGCACTATGAGAGGGAGAGCATAATCTTACAAAGTCAGTGCATAGGTATGAAATAACACACTTTGGTATAATCTATGTCCGGAACATTTGTTCTAATTATTGAACCACATCTAATGTCTGCTGAAATGGATTAAAATGCTGCTGCTTTATATTTTAAAGATATAATAATGCCCTGGACGCACAGTCGGACATTCCGAGACAAGCCCAAACTTGTCTTGCATACACACGGTCGCACAAAGTTGTCGGAAAATCCGATCGTTCAGAGCGAGGTGATGTAAACCACGTACAACAGGACTATAAAGAGGCCAGTAGCCAACAGCTTTCATCTCATAATTTATTCTAAGCATGCGTAGCACATTGTCCATCGGAATTGTATACACGCGATCAGATTTTAAACAATCAAATTTTGTTGTCGGAAAATTTTAGATCCAGCTCTCAAACTTCTGACGGAAAAAGTCAGATGGAGCCCACACACGATCGGATTTTCCAACAACACGATCCGATCACACATATTTCAACGGAGAGTCCGACTGTGTGTACAGGGCATAAAGGTTTGAGGCAATAAGCAAGTTTAAGGGCATTCCAGTATGAGAAGACCAGTATGGGCACATTTGCATGGTCCTGTGCATAGGCACATTGCTGGATGTGTATTAGCGTACAAGTGTGCATGCATTAGCATGTGGTATTGATATTGGTGCCAAGTGGCCTATATAAGCTGTTCCTGATTAGCCGGTGAACTGATCTGCTACTTTTGTCTTACTTTGTGTAGGATCTGGCTGTCTCTTTTCCCATCTTTGGATCCTTGTCTGCCTGTTGTGACTTTGGCCTGTATTTTGGACCCCACTTTTTGCCTTCTGATTTGGTACTTTTGCTCTCTGTGTCTGCAAATGCTCTGCCTCTTTGTGTCTGGGTCAGATCTAATTACTGTGCAGCTCTTACCTGCAACGGCACTAAACTGAGACCCAGGGATTGTGGGATATGTAACGTTCTCACAGAAAGTGTCAGTTCTTAGACAACAGACAGAGGTCATGCATCAACCTGTGCAGTACCATGCCACATGCCTCATGTTTAAACACAGATAGATATTGCTGACAAGGGAAGTGAAGATTTACTCTACTATGGGCCGTGTGTTCAGGCCAACAAATGACACCATGAAGCTACATAATCATAATGTACATCTCATGCAGGTGAAAAACACAAGGTGCAGGTAGAAAAGTTAAAGTGCCTTTAAGATTTATACTGAATCTAGTTAAATATTTGTTGTGTTTACAATGATAAAGCTTGCATATTCTAGATCTGGACATCATTCTGGCAGGCAGAAGAACATTTTGTATATTTGCACACACTTGCAGTACTATCATCCAAATGTGTTTTGTTTTTGTTTTTAACTTTTTGCCTGAATCTGACATTCTTTTCTAATAAAAATCTAACAGAGAGACTGAGTACTCATAATAACATAATAAAGAGGAAACACTTGGGGATCCAGGCACAGAGACCTTCCCACTCATGTTGACAGAGATAAAAGAAGTCAGTCGATTAATGAACTTCCCAGCATGTACCAAAGGGCATAACACAACTTTTAAACAGACTGACCCTTTCCTTTAAGAAAAAACAAAGATACAATAACATTCCTTTAACACCAATTGTGGAAGAAACTGCATAAAAACCCACCACCAATCCAGAATAAAACAATGACATTTTACCAGCTATTTCATAGAATATGTTTGCTCTATTAATGGATGTACTGTATATACCATACTGGCACAGAACTGAAACAATCCAGCACTACTTACACAGCAAAACGGAGACAAAGTATAGTTGTCTACTTAACCCATTAATTATTGTACATACCATTATGCTGAGCCAGCACTCTGGCTCTGCACAATAGATTCTGAATACAAAGTAAAACAGAGACACAGCAATCTTTACTAACCCAGTTAAGATGCCATGTACGCCCACACATTGATATTTTACAATTCTATCTTCTTGGTCCTCAATGAAAGCTAAAATTACATCTCCAATTTAACAGCAAATTGCCATCACTGAACAACTGCAACTTCTATTCATTTGTGTTCTGAACAGACAGTCCACCTGTTAGAATGCAATTACCTTTTAAAGAGACTGGATAAAGGAATGGAAGGGTTAAAACCACTGCCAATGAAACTGGTTGTACCAATCATCCCAAAGAAATTCCAGAACATGTACTGCCAGTGTCAATTCTTCTTGGGTATACCTCTCCCATGAACTGTACATAATGTGGTAACCCATTGGTTTCAAATAATAGTTTGCATTGAGCATTCAGCTACCCTACATGTTTGGGTTAACAGAATCTTTTTTACATGGTATATCCATCCACGGTGCTTTACATACACACCAATCAGCCACAACATTATGACCACTGACAAGTAAAGTGAATAACATTAATTATCTCATAACAATGTCAATTGAAAGTGGGTGAAATATAGGCAGCAAGTAAACATGTTGTCTCTGAAATTGATGTGTTGAAAGCAGAAAAAATGGGAAAGCGTAAGGAATTGAGTGACTTGGACAAGGGTCAAATTATAATGGCTAGTAGACATGTGCTATTAGTTTCGTACAAATCTCAAATTCGTACGAATTTAGGGAAATTTATACGAATTTGAGATTTGTACGAAACTAATCGCACATGTCTACTAGCCATTATAATTTGACCGTTATCCAAGTTACTAAATTTCGGGAGTATCCGAAATACGAATTGCCATGCGTCCGAATTTTGTACGAATTTTGTACGAAATACGAACTTTTGTTTATGAATCCCCAGGAGGAAGTCAGGACAGCACAGGGATGGTGGGAGCCCCTCATCTAATGAAAATTTGTATATTTCGGATAGGAAATTCTTCAACGGAATTTCGTATTTCGGATAAAAACCAAACTTCCATCAGCATCGACTGTCATATTGAGGTATATTTTTGCCTTTAAATTCATCGTAAAGAACATTCGTACAAGTTAACGAACCTAACAACAATTTGTATTTCGGACGCATTGAAATTGAATTTCGGACACGAAATACGAAGTACGAATTAATTCTAATACGAACCGTAACGGAATGGAATGAAACAAATTTATTGACGGTGCCCATGTCTAATGGCTAGATGACTGCATCAGAGCAACTCCAAAACTATGGCTCTTGTGAGATGTTCCTGGTCTGCAGTTCTCAGGACTTACCAAAAGCGGTCCTAGGGAGGAAATTGTGTAAACTAGCAACAACGTCATGGGTGGCCAAGGCTTAATGATGCACAAGAGGTGCATGTGTAGTTAAATTCAATAGAAGAGCTCAAATTGCTGGAAAAGTTGATGCTGGTTCTAATAGAAAAGTGTCAGAACACAGAGTGCATTGCAGTTTCTTGCTCATAGGGCTATATAGCCACAGTCAGGGTGTACATGCTCGCCCATGTCCACAGTCAAAAGCTCCTACAACAGGCACGTGAGCATCAGAACTGGACCACGGAGCAATGTAAGAATGTGGTCTGCTCTGATGAATCATGGATTATGTGGCCTGGGTGTGCGTGTATTGCTTACCTGGGGATAGGATGGTACCAGGATGCACTGTCAAGAAGGCAAGCCGGCATAGGCAATGGGATGCTTTGAGCAGTGTTCTGATGACAAATCTTGGGTCCTGTCATTAATGTGGATGTTACTTTGGAGTCTATGCATAAACAGATCACGGCAAGGGGGCCTACTCAATATTAGGTGGGTGGTCAGATTGGTATGGCTGATCGGTATATATATGCATACTAAGGAAGTATAAATGCATGAACAGTGCTGTAGGTGATACCTAAACATACACTGTCTGGAGGTGTTCAATTTAAACAGTTTTTTTTAGGACAGTAGTGAGTCTCCACTATTTTATTAAAAGCTTTGTTGTCGTCTGTGTCCCTGTTAGGGAGATTCCATATCCCCATGTCACAAATAACCTCTGTAAGGTTTTTATGGCGGTCCCCACTCACAAGATTTTAGGATGTCACTGGAACTGGAAGGTAAAATATTTGGTTCGAGTACATTAGATTTGAAATAATTTCTATTTTTTTAATACTATAAACATATTGCAGACATTAATTCATTGAGTAGACTTACATTTGGGAAATTCATACACTAAAACATACTTTTATACTTGATTTTCTTTAGAAAATAATGAAAAGTATAATATCCTATTTGAAAATTATACTTCAGAAAAAAAATATATTGACAATGTATACTTTAGATTATATTTATGGAACAATACCTATTTTTTATTTAAACTAGTTGTAACATGTTCATTAAGTAGTTGATTTTTTCTTCCTTTAAAAAAAAGATTTTTTTTCCATCTAAAGGTTTGCAGTAATTTATCTTTGCAAAATGAAATAAAAATGCTGAAACATAAAAGGGGGTCCCCAGAAGACACCTCCTCTAAAATTAATTGGACTGTCCATAAGTTTAATGTGGCTAACCTGTTCAATGAGCTTCTGTTGTTATTAAAAAGCAGATGGAAGTAACAGTTGGAGACACTGTGAAACAAGAATACAAATAGTTTCCTGATCAGGACTTTTAAACTATGATAATCTAAATGTATATCTCACAGCCTGAACCAAGGAATTATTCAGTGCTCCAAACATTGTCACCTAAAGGCTAATTCCACCTTTTGCAAAGAAAATAATAACTGCATCCGAATTTGCTAAAGCAAAAGAAAAATGTATACATTTTTTATTATTGGAGCCTGAAAAGCATTGCAACTGTGAGCTGTGGACTGTGGGTGCAATGCTCTGGCAGCCGCAGACCAATACAACGGTACAGGCCATTAGTTATGGGGCTTGAAGATGTATCAAGGGACTTCAAGTGCTTTTTAAGTCACTGCACCTGTGCTCCATTGAGGTCTACAAGTCCCTCTGCAGTGGATCCCCATGAATGAAGAGCCCAACTACAGTATCTCACAAAAGTGTGTACACCCCTCACGTTTTTGTAAATATTTTATTAGATCTTTTCATGTGACAACACTGAAGAAATTACACTTTGCTACAATGTAAAGTAGTGAGTGTACAGCTTGTAGAACAGTGTAAATTTGCTGTCCCCTCAAAATAACACAACAGACAGTCTAATGTCTAAAAAACTGGCAACAAAAGTGAGTACACCCCTAAGTGAAAATGTCCAAATTGGGCCCAATTAGCCATTTTCCTTCCCCGATGTCATGTGACTCTTTAGTGTTACAAAGTCTCAGTTGTGAATGGGGAGCAGGTGTGTTTTTATTTTGTGTTTTATAGCTCTCACTCTGGTCACTAGATGTTCAACATGGGACCTTATGGCAAAGAACTCTCTGAGGATTAAAAAAAAAGAATTGTTGCTCTACATACAGATGGCCTAGGCTAAAAGAAGATTGCCCAAACACTTAAACTGAGCTGCAGCATGGTGGCCAAGACCATACAGTGATTTAACAGGATAGGTTCCACTCAGAACAGGCCTTGCCATGATTGACCAAAGAAGTTGAGTGCATGTGCTCAGTCATATCCAGAGGTTGTCTTTGGGAAATAGATGTTTGAGTGCTGTCAGCATTGCTGCAGAGGTTGAAGGGGTGGGGGGTCAACCTGTCAGTGCGCAGACCAAACACCGTACACTGCATTCAATTGGTCTGCATGGTTGTTGTCCCAGAAGGAAGCCTCTTCTAAAGATGATGCACAAAAAAGCCCACAAACATTTTGCTGAAGACAAGCAGACTTGGATTACTGGAACCATGTCCTGTGGTTTGATGTAACCAAGATAAACTTATTTGGTTCAGATGGTATCAAGCGTGTGTGGCAGCAACCAGGTGAGGAGTACAAAGACAAGTGTGCCTTGCCTACAGTCAAGCATGGTGGTGGGAATGTCATGGTCTGGGCATGCATGAGTGCTGCCTGTACTGGGGAGCTAGAGTTCATTGAGGGAACCATGAATTCCAACATGTACTGTGACATACTGAAGCAGAGCATGATCCCCTCCCTTTGGAGACTGGGCACGGAGGGGAGTAATCCAACATGATAATGACCCCAAACACACCTCCAAGATTACCACTGCCTTGCTAAAGAAGCTGAGGGTAAAGGTGATGGACTGTCCAAACATGTCTCTAGACCTAAACCCTATTGGGCATCTGTGGGGCATCCTCAAATGGAAGGTGGAGAAGCACAAGGACTCTAACATTGACCAGCTCTGTGATGTCTTCATTTAGGAGTGGAAGAGGACTCCAGTTGCAACCTGTGAAGCTCTGGTGAACTCCATGCCCAAGAGATTTAAAGCAGTGCTGGAAAATAATGGTGACCACACAAAATATTGACACTTCGTGCCCAACTTGGACATTTTCATATAGGGGTTACTCACTTTTGTTGCCCGTGGTTTAGACATTAATGGCTGTGTGTTGAGTTATTTTGAAGGGACAGCAAATTTACACTGTTATACAAGTTGTACACTCACTACTTTACATTGTAGCAAAGTGTAATTTCTTCAGTGTTGTCACATGAAAAGATATAATAAAATATTTACAAAAATGTGAGGGGTGTACTCACCTTTGTGAGATACTGTATGTGGCGGGGAGCAGAACCCTGCAATTCTGTAAGGGTGGGGGATGCAGATTTTGATCATGTTACACCCTAAATATAGGTGTAACATGAAACATAGTCAGAATGATGGACTTTTCAAGCTGGCCTCCAGGCAGATATATAAAAATAAAAAACACCTTTAATGCATTTAGCCCCATTTTATTAAAACAATCTGGTCCAGAAAAATGTATATTAAAAATCCTATATCCTGTAAATAAAGAGAGTGTATACTCATATTTCCTGATGCCTGAGTTGCCAAATTATGATTTGCTTAGTAGAAATGGTCTCCTGAAGTCCACTGGGAAATTGACACTGCCAGAAGTATCGACCTCTTGGCTTAATCAAAGCTCCCACTGGTTTCTCGTGCTAACCTAAACATCACTACTGTGTCCTGTAGTGACTTGGAGGTCAGGAAGAAGAACAGTTGAGAGCTGCAGGGGTCCAAGGAGATCGAAACCCCTGGCAATGTCAGTTTCCCAGTGGACTTCTGGAGGCCATTTCTACTGAGCGGAGTGGTGATCAGGGGCATGGCCAAAGGTCAGTATACATGCTCATCTTTTACAGGTTATTGGAGTTTTAATATTTATTTTTCATGACAAGGTGGTTTTACAGAACTTAAAAATTCAAGCAGAAAATATTGACAAAGCTTTATATTCAAGATATAGTAGAGCAAAGGGCAATTAAAACAAGGTATAAGGAATGTTGATAGAGTTCAATGTACAAAGAGAAGCAAGTATCTGCATAGTTTATTGGCTAAGGTGATCAAACTCAAGAGCCTTATGCCAGTGTGATTAGTCCCTGACCGCTGTGATTGTCTGAACATCAGCACTCAGAACAGGGGAGGAAAGGCCACAAGTTCAGAGCCAGTTAGGTTCTGCTGCATTGATGTGTGCTGATACTGAAGAGAGAACAAAAAATGACAGATGGGAAGATTAGAATTGATAAAAAGATGGCCTAATGCATTAACTTCTGCTTTTTTCACCTGTGTGCTTAACCAAGCTTTTCTGCTGCACTGCACTGGTCAAGGATCTGTGTGTGCTGTTTGGCAGGAGTACCTAGGTCGTGAGAATGAATAGTGGCCAGAAGCTGTTGCAGTATAAGCCCACTTGAGCCATGCTGGCAAACCCATGTCTAAAACTTCTGGTTATCAGAAAAACAGGTACCATTTTAAGATGAAGAAGCAAGAAGAACAAGAATAAAGGATAAGTGCTGAAAATGTATTAATGCCGCGTACACACTATCGGATATTATGACAACGAAATCCTGGATTTATTTCCAGCGGATGTTGGCTCAAAAGTGTCTTGCATACACACAGTTGCACAAATGTTGTCGAAAATTCCGATCATCAAGAACATACATAAAACACATAGGACGAGCTGAGAAAAATTAAGTGCAATAGCCAGTGCGGCTCTTCTGCTTGATTCCTAGCATGCGTGGAATTTTGTGCGTTGGAATTGTGTACACACGATCGGAATTTCCGACATGGATTTTGTTGTCGGAAAATTTGAGAACCAGCTCTCAAATTTTTGTTGTTGGAAATTCCAACAAAAAATGTCCGATGGAGCCTGCACAAAGGCGGAATTTCCAACAACAAGCTCTCATCGAACATTTGTTGTCGGAAAATCCGATCATGTGTACGCGGCGTTATCCTTTAAATCCTGAAGACAACTCTGCTTAAGATTTATATCTAAAGCCAAACAATGTCCACAGTAAATGAGCAAAATATCACCCTAATTCTACAAATGTAAACCATAAAATTTACAGTAGCATTCTATCCTATAGACATTTGTGCAGTGATATCGATAAGGACTAGATGGAACCTCATATATATAGTGATCTAATTTCTGTTGTCCATTTAAATTGGGTCAGGGAATCCCACAGGCTTTCAATGGACATTAATAAGGCTTTTAATAGCCCCTCCTGGGAATGCCTCCTCTAAACTCTGCAGAGATTTACTGACTCTTTCCTGATTCAACAAAGATTCATATATTCTATTTTAAAGGTTATCAATCTGAAACAATCATAACTGAGGTATTCATGAATGTTGCACCCTTTTCAATATCGTTCTTTACAGTTGTCCTCAGCAATGCTATTATTTCATGATTCCAACACAAACAGTATAAGGTGAGGTAACATTAAATAAAAAAGCTCTATACTTGTTGATAATGTGCTAATGAAAATGTTTAATGCACCTAACACCTTTATAACGCTATAGCATGTTAGATACATTCGCCAGTGTTTTAGGATTAAATGTTTTTCCTTTTGAAATCTGTCCTGTTCATTTTAACTATTAAAATTACATTTTATGGCATTGCTCAATTGTACAATCATTTTGGAAAAAGATCTTTCTGATAATTACAAAATTTTTTGATCGTCCAATTTTTCCAGACCCAATTATAGCTCTCCTTAATTTAAAACCAGCCTTTCTGAATCAGAAACAATTCAAATTAGTTCTTACACTCCTGATAGCCGCAAAGCAGATTATAGCCAATGCGTGGAAAACAGATGTGGTGAATATTGCAGAAACCAAACGTAGAATGAATCAATCTTTCATCCATGCTAAAATGGACGCTATAGATAAAAACCAGATGACAAAGTTTGATATCATATGGAAACCCTGGATTAAATATTATACGTCAGATAATATTGACAACCGAGTTTTATTGTTATGGTGATTAAGATTTTTTATAGAATTACAACATTAGATGATATATAAAACCTCCTCCGGAGAATTAGTCCCTCCTCTTCCCCTCCTATATACCTTTTATGTTCTTCCCTTACTATATAATACTTACTTTAAACATACTTTAGAAGTTATGGTCAAAACTTTAAAATCATATCTTTTCTTTTAGACATATTTATATTTTCTTGGGATTAAAATGTTTAAAACTCAAAAAAAAAAAAAAAAAAAAAATTACATTTTATACCCTTAAAAAAAAGATTCTTGACTGAAAAATCTTTTTCTTGGATTAAAGGCCACAGTCAAACAAATTCTGAGATGTATGGGTTATACTGTTACCTACAGGAGATTTGGACACTAGCAAGCAAAAGAAAAGTGTCAGTCAGCCAGTTTAAGCCTCAAACTATCATCATGCTTCATTTTCATCCAAAAGCAGTAGTAGTGATGATCATGAGAGGTAGGACCTTTGTCTATTGATATCCTCCAAGAAAAGGATTTTATGGTAAGTAAAATCATCCATTAAGGTACACATGGTCGAAATACTTCTGAGATGTATGAGATGTCCAAAAGCAGTCCAACTGAGGGGATCCAGTAGGTCTGGGAGAGCTCATGGAGTGTCTGTCTGAAGCCTGCTGAGATCTGAGTATGACAGACAGCTCACTGGAATTATGTGGAGCAGGTGAGGAGGAAGCCTTAGGAGAGAAGCAGTATAAGTCAGGTTGAACTGATCAGGATTACCAAAGCATCCACTATTATTGCCAGAGGATCCCTGGACCTAGAGACAAATTTGTCCTGTTTGTTGCTGAGTCTAGAAACGAGTAAGTCCACATATGGTGTTCCCCCACCTGCAAAAAATGTCTTGAATTACCTCCCAGTGGAGAGACAATTCTCCCAAGTCCAGACATTACAGGCAGAGAAAACCCACCTGAAAATTTTCCCAACCTCTGATATGCATGTTATGCCGTGTACACACAATCAGACTGTCTGGCAGACTTGGTCCGGCGGACCGGAATCCATCAGACAATACGCTCATGTGTGGGCTCCAGAGGACTTTTTTTCCCCAAAAGTCAGACGGACCTAGAAATAAAACGTTTCAAATCTATCCGACGGACTCAAGTCCAACGGACTAAAAATCGGGAAAACCGTTCGTCTGTGTGCTCGTCCGACGGACCAAATACGACGCAAGGGCAGCTTTTGGCTACTGGCTATTGAAGTTGCCTGTTTAGTCCCATTTACTTCATCATGTTCAAAACAAACGAACTTTCGAACAGACTTAGTCTGGTTGTGTGTGGCCATGTCTGTTTCGTTCAGAAAGTCCATCGGACCTCCGCTGAAAAGTCCGGTCGTGTGTACGCGGCATTAGACATTGCCAGAAAATAAAGTTTTGCCTATGTCAGAATATGGTCAGCCTTTCTTAAATGCACAAGGCTTCTGGTCCCTTCTTGATGATTTATATACACTACTGCCGTGGCATTGTTTGACTAAATCTGGATCAGATGACCCTATATTTGAGAGGTAAAGTGTTGAAGGGGCAACTGATTTGCTTGGACAATGCTGGATTTCAAGGTTTGTAAGGGAACTGAGTTCTGGAATTGGAGGACTATGAGAAAAGAAAGGTGCTTTTTTAGCAACAGAGGTAAAGGCTTTACTGACTGGAGGATTCATTTTCTTTTGTTGAAGCAAAAGAAGGCTCTCTTCTTTGTGACAACATTCATAAAAATGTCCAGGAAGGCTCCAAAGAGGCGTTCATTGCCAAAGGTATATGTAAAATACTTTTTACACTGATGTGCCACAGACCTGCCGAAGGGTCCACTGCTTGATAATTCATGCATTTCTGTCAGGTATTTTCTGTATCTTCTGAAAATATTTGTATGAACTAATGCAGAGACCATTTCTAATGAGTGGTAAGATGCAATAAGATGCATCCTTTGGATGAGATATCCTTTTCCTTTATGAAGAATTGAATGGTACCCAAACACACCAGTGTAAGCCCTTGTACACATGGTCGGAGATTCTGAGAACCAAATGCGTCGGATTCTGTCCGTCGGATTTTGTCCGACGGATCTTGTCCAAAACTGTTGCATACACACGGTCGGACGAAGTTGTCGGAAAATCCGATCGTTCAGAACGTGATGACGTTATTTCGCTACAACAGGACTATGTTGAGGCTAGTAGCCAATAGCTTTGATGTAGGAATTTGATCTGAGCTTGCGTGGCACTTTGTCCGATCGGAATTCTCTACACATGATCGGAGTATGTCCGATCGGAGTATTTTGTCGGAAAATATTTCCGGCAAGTTGGAAAATTTGGTCCGATGGATATTCAGACGGAAACAGTCCGATGCAGACCACACACAGTCGGAATATCCGACAGAACGCTCCGATCGGACACATTCCGTCGGAATCTCCAATCGTGTGTACAAGGGCTTACAATGCACTTCTGCACACCACAAAGCAGGCAGGTCCAAATTTGCATGTGTTGAGGTGCTTTACAACCCATTCATTCTGAAAAGGGGCCTAATGCAACATACCTCGACACACCTGAAGTAAATTGGTCCTTAAAGTCCAATTTTAGACAGTTTTCTGCTAGTTTTAAAAAGAGTGGGAACAAGTTCAAACGTATGTCAATATTTTGTTGCTCTCATGGTTTTTGCTAGGGAAATGGAAGGGTTATTTCCTCAACTCTACAAAAAAAAACTCTTTTTCTTGCTGTCTTTGTCCCCACTTTCTGTTGAGTTGACACCCTGTTAAAGAACCGTAAGAAGAAAGAAATCTCTATAGAGTGAAACAAACAAAAAAAAAAAACTATATCCACGCTATTCAAAAACATTTTGGTAGGGGTTAGGCTTTAGATAATCCAATGCAACTAATGTTAAATACTAGTTACAAACACATTCAGCACTGAAGCTTATGTCACCATAAGTACATGGGGTTAGATTAATATTGCAATTACTTGTAATTGGCCATAAAGCCATTTCACTGCTAAAGACACAAACTGAATATTATCTAATAAAGTACACTTAGGCAAATTTATTTAACCTAGAGGAAAAGGTGTAGAAGGTGATTAAAGCAAGCTTTTATTATCTTATCTGCATTAAAAAAAACAAATTGGTATCTGAAAACTAACTAAGAGTAACACTATTTTGTACATATAAAAAAGTCAGCCTTACTGCTTTTACTATCAATGCCTGCCATGAAAAGGCTTGTGCCTGCCATATTAGGACTACTGAACACTCTTCTGGTCCTTAGCAAGCATAGATATTTCACCTTTGCCATAATGATCTGACTAATGTATGTCACCTCACTGTTAGGTCAAGAACAAAATTCCAAATGTAATGAAAACGGCTTACCTGTCAATGAGAGGCCAGTGATCTCTGTTACTCACAAGTCATTCCACACCGTCTTCCACAACTGCAAGTCAAACAGAAAACAGAAGACTTAATAATCTTGTCACACTAGGTTTATACATCTTTATGTAAGCTACAGTACTGAAATTGTATTAAGTGCCAAAAATAGATTTATAAGACTCCAATTCAAAATACTATAAAAGGAAGATATATTGTGTATCAGTCTTTATTATCTTTAAAGATTTTCATATCACCCTGTCAATCCTCATGAAGCTTAAAAATCCTCTGCTTGCATGAATATGTGCATAATACTTACAAAATTAGACACAGGGTTATTTGACATCCATTCCTAAACACATATTGTATTACCAAAATAGTAGTGGGTGCTTGGAACAGACTTTTAGTAATGGTAGTAAGCCAATCAACAGTAAGTCAATTTAAACAATAGGTCTACCATCTGAAAACATGTGAACTAACAAAAAAAATAAGATTAGATAGGCCATTTTTTACCATCGGTATTCTGTGTTTTTGTTTGCACAATGAGATTATATTCAAACGAGGGGATTTCATGCTAGGCATAGACATAAAATGTTAGTTGGTCATAGGGCAATGCCTGACTTCTGTTCTGCACATGAAGGCTTTGCGTATATATGTGCTCATATATTACAGCTCATCATCTGATGTCTTTGGCTACCTTTGAGATGGGCAGACTGCTAGTCTCCTGTTAAAGATGACCTTTGAGTACAAAAAATTTAATTTAAATATATTCCTCCATAGCCACAAAAGCTATACATTCCCTTTGCGTACACTGAATGCCTTTGTACACACAGTTATTACCATGTAAAAGTAGCAGTGACATCAGGCTACATGCTGCCTGCAGAAAACTACATTTGGGGGCAGAGACAAGACCAATGCACAAGGAGCGAGAGCAGCAGTGCCCAGTCTTTAGCTCCTGTACAGAGGCAGAGTTTCATGCTGCATTATTGCAAAGATCTGGAAGGAATACACAAAAAACACCAAAGTAAGAATGTGCATGGCTCTTGAATTTTGGCAATATTTGCTTATCTCAGAGTTTACCTTTAAAGGGTTAGTTCACCTTTTTTAGAAAAAAAAAATTAAAAAGGCAAACTAACACTGTAGACTCCCCCTTGCACCCCGCTAACTGCTGTACTTACCTCAACAGACGATTCGCTGTTTTTTTAAGGTCTAGCTACTGTCGAGTCATTGCATTATCTCTACAAAGTGCCTTTACATCTTTATTTTGTAAGTGTTCTACAATTTTTTAATAAATGTGTCCAAGACGTTTTTAGGCCCCTTTCACACATGCGGACGGTATGTCCGTATTTCATTCATCCGTTTGCGGATGAAATACGGAGATACATTCATCCCTATGGGATAGCGGGTGTCTGCGGATGAGCATCCGCAGACACCCGATTTCGTCCGCCTCCGCAACAGTCCGGTTCTGCAGACGGAGGAAAATCCTATTTTTCTATCCGTCTGCAGAGCGGATCGGACGAACACGGACAGACGGTCCGTGCTCGTCCGATCCCCATAGAGGAGAGCGGAGATCTGACAGGGCGGTCCCTGCACAGTGTGCGGAGACCGCCCTGTCCGCAGCCGGTGTTCTGCCTAATAGAGTCCGGCCATCAATATGTGTCCGCTCCGTACTGCGCATGCGCAGTACGGAGCAGACGAAGCTTCGGAAAATCTCCGAAGCTGAACGGCGCCTGCGCCGTGAGTGGAGGTGGTAGCCCCACCATCCAAGCGGACATAGGGTTGTGAATTTTAGAGGGCCCCTCGCGGGCGAGCTTTGCTCGCCATGCTTCGGGCTCGGCCTCGCTGCGCTCGGCTCTTTTTTATTCTAACTCTATGTCCACTTGGATAGTGGGGATAGAACCTGGACTCACGGCGCAGGCGTCGTTCATCCTCGGCAATTTTCGGAATCTGTGTTCCTGTGTACTGCGCATGCGCAGTACGCAGGGGACAGCATCTGATGGAGGACCCTATTTGATAAGACACCGGCTCAGCGGGGACAACGGAGCGATCCCCGCTGAGCGAGCGGATCTTCACGGGGCGGATCATTACTGATCCGTCCCGTGTGAAAGAGGCCTTACACTATGTGCGACTGCTTGGTGTGTCTTTACATATGCTGTTAACTTGAGAGAGATGGCGTGTCCATGTTGGAGTCCATCTACACCAGAGCTGTGGAGATTTGTGAGACTCATCCATCAAGAGACTCCTGAGGAATCTGGCTCCCCTGGTTGATGTCTTTTCACCTCTGCCTGTGTGACCCACTACCATAAGGTATTTGGGTTCACACTTTCTGGTAAGCACATTGTCATTATTCATGGTGGTGGGTTTGTCACGTTGGTGTCGGTCACATCATTTCAAGCTCTTGTGTGGACTTTGCATTCATATGGGTATATGATTGAGGCCCACTGTGTACTTTTATCCTATGTATTTTCACTATTTACATTATGTGTATGAGACATTCACTCTAGTCTCCATCTTAGTTTTTATTTAATTTAGATGTATTCGTATTCCTAAGATCATGTTTACTTATGCTTATTTAGAGCAGCACTTTATGATCCTTGTATCTTGCACTCTAATTGTCAATTGTGGTGCTAGCAGCTTTTGCACAATCATTGGCGTGGTCATTTTCTCTTTATCTAAAGGTGATTCGGTGTCTTTGACCATATAGCCAGTACAGGAGCCCAGGTATTTGAAATTCCCGCTCTTCTACCTCTTTTTTGCAGCACTTCTGAGATGGACAAGGGTGATTCTCTGTTCTGGTGCTGACCAATCAGAATACCTCTGATCCATCCCAGAAGAGCTGCAGAAAAAAGGGGGGTGAAGAACAAGGCTTTTGAATCCCCAGACTGGGCACTGGGCATTGACAGCTCATCATCCACGGAGGTAAGTGCAGCGGTGACCAGTGGGGTGGGGAGGGTGTATGGTGTTAGTTCACCTTTTCATTTTTTGAGAAAAGATGAACTTACACTTGAAACCTTTTTTTTCCACACTGCGCATATGTAGACTTTGTCTTACACTTTCAATAGCCCACACTGTACAACCTCCAGGCGTATAAGTTACTGAGAATCTGTAGTCACACTTACAGCAATGTAATTAAAACAATCAAGTATATACTGACACTTATAATAAAGCCAGTCCTAATGTTCCCTCACTCTCATGTTTAATTCAAGAACAGTATAGGATAAACAAACTACTGTTGTAAAACAGGACTACGTTTCCTCTGAGCTGAACAATATAGAATTGAAGGAGTTACAACAAAAAATGGGCTTTAATATGGTTCTTTCACACAGTGTAATTTTCAAATTGCGCATCTCAGAGAGGAAAGAGTGTTATGGGAGCGATAGTGTGATTATAAGCTGAAAGACGTGACCCGAATGATGGGTGGTCAGATAATTAACAGATCTGATCATAAACTACACTTAGAAAAATTCTTCATCATCAGCAGTTTATGGTTCGCCAGAGATGATCAGATGTACCATCATAAGAGGCAGGTGGTGGGACATCTGCAAGTCTTTTTTGCAAGGGTGTAGCCCCCTGTATACTTTAGTCCCATTCAGCCAAATACATAGCTACAGATGTCCAGTGGTATGAGGTGGTATGAGGTCCTTTAAAGAAAAAGGGAACCATCTGTGTCCAATTATGTAAAGAGTTTTTACCATGTTGGGAAATCTTGTTATAATATGATGGATTCCAGTGCTTGGAAGCCCGTGCTATCCCCTTCATTAACCCCTGTTAATATATATAATGCTTTAATTTCTCGATTTATGTAAATGGCGCAAATTAATCATGTGCAAATATAGGGTTGTGCTTGACCAAAGTAAGGTTACAGCAGCCTTGGTTGCACTTACAACTGGCCTGGTCTATGTGTACTTGGAGATTGCTGACCTACTTCAACATATGCAGAATATCTGCAGCTCAGAATTCTGTTTTGCACTCTAGTTCCAAGCCAGTAACCCACAGAGTACTGAAACCATAGAATCAATATGATAGCCAAGAAACTAGTATTTATAAATAAGGTAAATTAAAACAAACCAGTCACATATGATAATATATTAAACTAAGAGGCTAGCGTGAAAGCAAACACTGGCTAAGCATTCCTCTTCCCTGTGACCCAGGAGACCCCCAAAGCTAAAGCTGGATACACACTATAAATTTTGCTGTAGATTTTTTCCTTTAGATCTACCAAAACCATATAATATGAGGTCAAACCTTAAGAGTTTCAATTTGTATGCAATCAGACAAGCCCTTGTACTTCATGGTTTTAATAAATCTAAAGTAAATCAGACAACAAAAGTTGTATAGTGTATATTGGGTCTTAGTTTACACTTGTGCCAGATCTTGTCGCCTCCACGAAAAGCAATCAGAGGTGAATTGATTTTCCTAGTGGTGTTTGACAGGCAGTAAGGAAGTGATACGTCACTGCCTCATCACCTGTTTAAATCCAGTAAAACTTGCACCGTTAAGCTGCAACTGCATCCATTGCACAAGGTTTCAGGGTAGTTGCAGTGCAGTCCCATTTACTTGAATGAGTCGGATTTGGCAGCAGTACTACCAGCTGAATGCCACAGGGGGTATAATTTTTGCCACAGCATGTGTACAGCCCCGTGTGGCTGCCTTTTTAGCTTAAAGTGATAAAAAATCTATCATTTTTGTTATACTTACCTACTCCCTACTCTGGGTGCTTCCTTAGCAAGCCACAAGCTAAGTAGGCACCCATGAACATGCACTCCCAAGCTGGGATGCATGTGACCATAGACACACACAGCCCCGGGAAACCATGTCCCCACTCCCTCCTCACAGGAGTTGAGCCTATAACTCCCGCTACCTTCAGTGTCTTCCATGAAACCAGGAAGTGAGAGGAGTGGTCCTGGAGCCGAGACAGCACTAGAGTGGTGACAGGAGCCAGATAAGTGCTTAGAGATGTGGATGGGTAGGACAAGTAGTGGGGTGTTTTTTACCTTAATGCAGAGAATGCCATGAGGTAAACAAAAAAACAGATTAAGCCATTAAAAAAAAAAAATAGCCAATTTTTACTGCCCCTGTTTGAAGTGTATACAAGTCCTTAGTCTTCAACTTCCAGATGTATGGAAAGCTGGAATTAAAACACTGCTCCTCTGCATGACAATCCAATTTTATGACTTCTCATTGGTACCACAATTACATTGTAGGATGTGCTAGGCATTTTTACCAGGGCTGGTTTTTATTCCCAGTCAGGCCCTGACAGGTTGCCTACAAAAAGCTACAGGAAAGGGCAGAGATAAGACCAGTCAGTATCACCCAGGAAGCTCTTACACAAAGGCAACATTTTAGTGCAATCACTGTGAAAATTTGTAATGCCGCGGACACACGACCGGACTTTTCGAGGGACTAGGTCCGACGGTCTTTCCGACTGACTTTTGGCGGAGTTCCGACGGACTTTCTGAATGAACGGACTTGGCCACACACAATCACACCAAAGTCCAACAGAATTCGAACGTGATGACGTACGACTGGACTAGAATAAGGACGTTCATAGCCAGTAGCCAATAGCTGCCCTAGCGTTGGTTTTTGTCCGTCGGACTAGCATACACACGAACGAATTTCTCGGTCCGGCGGAGTTCCGAAGAAAAAATTTAAAACATGCTCTATTTCTAAAGTCCGCCGGATTTTTGCCAAGCAAAGGTCCGATGGAGCCCACACAAGATCGAATTGTCCGACGGACTCGTTCCGTCGGACCTTTGCTGTCAAAAAGTCCGGTCGTGTGTACGCGGCATTAGAAATACAGTAATCACACCAGCAAGCACAAATACACACATATCTCATATTTAGACAATATTTGCTTATACTGGAGTCCAGCTTTAAGATAATCAAATCATTCTGTACAATACACAGTCACGTTTCCTTGATCAAGAAGCATAATTCGATTTTATCAGATAATATTGCATGTGCATTTTTAACATGTTTTTTTTCAGCTGAGAATATTGTTACTGTTTATGGAAAGAGTTGCTAACACTGTCTTATATGGAATCCTTCGACCTCAAGGGGCTGCAGCTTACCATGAAGTCCCATAAGTATTGAAAATAGTGTTGAAGAGGGAGGCAGCTTGGAGAGCCCAAGCTACTTTATTTATTTTTCCAATTTCTTTATTGATTTTCTTTATATCTAAATATTTCATAAACCGAGATACAATTCTCGCCATTACCATCACAAATTACAAAAATTATTTTCCTCCCCCCGTCCCTGGCTTTCACCCCCCCTCCTATCCATCCCTCACCCTCCTCTTTGACCTTTCTTTTCTGATCTCTAGCTGCCTGATAACTCCCGTATCTCCATCCTCCCCTCCTCTTACGCACACATCATTTCAGCAAATCAAATTTTCTGCTTAAACTTTATCCAAACTCTCCACTTCTCTTCGAAACCTTCCATTCCCTCCTTGCCAATGAACCTTAGATATTCCATATTATACATTTTGATTATTTTGATTCAATCATTTTTATTGAACATTTATGAAAGGAAATAACATTCACAATACATTCAATACAGTTGTTATGTTACAAATATAATTTAGAATCAACATCATATAACTACAGTATTAAACATTTCCCATTACTTTACTGTAGGTCAAATTCTTGAAGATATTATGCCATGGCTTCCAAAAGATATTAGAGAGAAGGACTCCCCTCTGCGCACCTCCATGGGATCAATCTGCGCCCCAGAAGGTAGTCCTCCGTCACCCCATTACTTCTGATACATTAATACTGATTATTATCTTTTAAAGGAGCTTCATAAATGAATACCTGTAGTTGAAAATACTTACAAAGCAGAAATTACAGAAACCGTGTTTCCAAACATGTAGATACTTAAGGTGTGAAAGAGTAAGAAATAAAGGCTAGAGGTCGACCGATATGGGTTTTTCTCTGGCCGATGCCGATGCCGATATTTAGAAATCATGGCAGCCGATAGCCGATATATGATGCCGATTTTTTTTGGGCCGATATGTTAGGCCGATTTTATTTTATTTATTTATTTTTTTCCTTTTTTATTATTTTTTTTTTTTTTAATCCCCCTTGATCTAACATACCTTTCCCACTGGGGCGTTTTTCAGGCGCTTTTGGGCTAAAAATAGCGCCTGTAAAGTGCCTGCAAAATGGCTCCCCTGCAGTCTGTGTGAAAGACAGAGTGCTTTCACACTGAGGCGATGCGCTGGCAGGATCTTAAAAAAAATCCTGCAAGCAGCACGTTTGGAGTGGTGTATACCGCTCCTCCACCACTCATGCCCATTGATATGAATGGGCACCACTGCTGAAGCGCATGCAATGCGATTTGGCAGCAGTGCTTCATGGGCGCATTTAACCTCTTCTTTGGCCGCTAACTGGGTTATATGTGCCCCACTAGCAGCCAAATAGCACCGCTAAAATGATGGTAAAGAGCCGCTAAAACTTGCATTTTACCATCAACGCCTGCCCGCTCCAGTGTGCAAGCAGCCTTCATAAGTGATACAGAAAATGTCTTACATTTAAACATTTATTAAACAAAACAAACCTCCAATCAGTTTACTTGTATGTATGATTTAGATAAAAAAAAAAAAACCTATATATTAAATAAAAACAGGTAGTCAAAACTTTTGGACGAAAAAAAAAAATGGGCTAACTTTACTGTTTTTATTTTATTTTTATTTTTTAAATAGTGTATTTTTTTCCCAAAAAAATGCATTTGAAAGACCTCTGTGCAAATGCCGTGTGACATAAAATATTGCAACAACGCTATTTTATTCCCTAGGATCTCTGCTAAAAAAATATATATAATTTTTGGGGGGGTCTAAGTGATTTTCTGGCAGAAAATACAGGATTTTTACTTGTAAGCAACAAGTGTCAGAAAAGATTTAGTCTTTAAATGGTTAAACTGAGAACTTCTACACATGAATGACTTCATTCATTCAAGTATAAACATTGTATCTTTCTGTTCTTTTCTTGGCAGCCTGCCCAGAGAGGAGGAAAGACGTTTCTATGACGACTCAGGCAACTTACACTGACTTCTATTACAGAAGTCATTTCAAAGTCCTGCTGTAGTTCTAAATCGGCTTTTTATCAGCACAATCGGCCGATGCCGATTAATTAAAAAACGGCAAATATCGGCCGATATATCGGCCGGCCGATATATCGGTCGACCTCTAATAAAGGCCTTCCAAGAGGACCAGTTGGATTCGTATTTAGAGGTATTGCCATCTCTGTATGACATTATTCTTTCATATTCAGCTATCATATTTATTTTTGCTACTACATCCCTTACACTAGGAACCTCCATGGTTTTCCATCTGTACATTATTTCTGATCTCGCAGCCAGTAAGATATGTGTAGCTATTGACCTTACTGCTGTTGGGTACGTTTACATATTTATGCTGAGTATGGCTTGTTCAATGTTTGGCTTTGAGAGGACTCCTTTGAGTAAAAATATCTGACCAGAATTTGTGGAGATTGATGCAAGACCATACCATATGTGTGAGGGTGACATTTTGTTTGTTTTACTACACCAACTCCTCGTTGTGGGACTTTCTAGCTCCTGTCGAGGGATTGAACTTTTGGCTTAGTTTAATAACTGGGGGACCAATGTTCTCCTATGTTGTTTGATTGGCATTCTAACCCCATGGAACAAACACTCCCATGGGTCCTCTGGTATTTCTATGCTGGTTATTTCCTTTATTATCTGCAGCACCTCTCTCCAGTATTTTTTAATTTTAGGACATATCCCCCATATGTGGGCCATGATTCTAAGTACCTTACATCCCCTCCAACATAGCTGCAAAACCTCCTTTTGGCATTTGTGTGCCTTATCCGGTGTTCTATACGTACCAATGTGCCAGGCACTTGTAGTTCATTTCTATAGTGTTACTGTCTATTGCCGTGGTGTGTGCTAGCCTCAGTATTTTCCCTAAATCTAGGTCTTTCTCTTGCATTCCCAATTCTTCTTTCAATTTTCCCATAAATGGCGGTATTTTTGGCCCTTTCAGTCCCATCGGTAATTTAGAGATCCTTCTTCGTACCTGTAGCTGTATATAGCCACTCAAACGGCCGTAGGTTCTCTTCGGATCTAATTGGTTGGGGCAATGTAGCAACAAAATGTTTCAACTGGGAGTACCGCCATTCATCTATTACCAATAAGACTTTTTTTGTGTTTTAAATCCTGAAATGTGCATATTTTACCTTTCTCCATTATATCTTTTAATTGTGCATTATCTTTTTTTATCCAATTTCCAAACAATATACCTTTTCCTGGTGGAAAGTAATTTGTGTCTCTTAGTGGTATTAAAGGTGAATTAAATTCCCATTTTTCCCATTTGTGCTTCATATACCAGATTGCCACTGCTTTCTGTGTTATATCATGTGTGTTCTCACTCAGTCCTCTTAGTTGTGCAGGTATCCGTATTATTTTCCCTAGTGTAGCATTACTAATCATGTTCCTCGTCCCCTATCTTAATCGCCCTTATGTCTAGGTTCTGTCCAATTCCTGCCAAAAGTGGTTCTAACGACAGAACAAACAACAGGGGGGACAGGTGGCACCCCTATCTCGTCCCATTGTACATCTCGAGGAGCCCAGAGACTGTCCCATTTACCTTTACCCTCCCTGTGGGCTGATTGTATAGTGCTTTGATCCAGTGGGTCAACTTTGGGCCTAATCCTATTACCTCTAATGTGTTCTGCATAAATCCCTAGTTTAAGCTATCAAATGCTTTTTCGGAATCTATTGAAAGCAGCAGTCCTGGGGATTTACCTTCTTTTATTTTCTGCACTACTAAGAGCATTCTGACTCCATTATCTCTACTTTCTCTTCCTGGGATGAATCCCACCTGGCCTGCATGTACCAAGCCGTTCGTTACCTTTTCATCCTACAGGGCAATACCTTGGCTAATAATTTTGTATCAGCTTTCAGCAGTGTGATGGGTCTATAACTTGAATATAATGAGGCATCTTTTCTTTCCTTTGGGATGGCGGTGATTGTGGCCTCCAGAGTCTTCTTCTTCATCCCCCAGTTTGTTCCTATCCCATTCATATAGGAGCATAGTTTGGGGTTTAAAATATCCTTAAACTTTTTGTAATAATATGTCGTCAGCCCGTCTGAGCCTGGGCTTTTCCCTGCAGGTGAGTCTTTTAAGATCTTATTAATCTCTTCTTCTGTTATGGGATCCTCTAAGACACTAAGTTTATCTTCCGAGATCTTATTTAGACCTATTTCTTTTAGAAACACTTTTGTTTTTTTCTAACCTCTCTTTTTCACTTTCTAGTGTCTCCTTTTGGTTAATCGAGTACAATTTACAGTAATATTTCTGAAATACCCTTGCTATTTTAGCTGTTGTATATACCATTTCCCCAGTGCTAGTTTGTATTTTCTCTATGTAGTTAGCTGTTTTTTCTTTTTTATTATTTTAGCCAGGCGCTTTCCTGTCTTATTTCCCCATTGATATCTCAATTTCTTGATTCTATTAAAGGCCATTTGGGTTTCCTGTTCTATTAGCTCTTTTAGTTCATCCCTTTTTAACTACTTCCCACCCGGCCAATGTACATATATGGCAGGGTGGGAGCTCTCTACTTCTGAGTGGACGTTCCTGAACGTCCATCAGAAGGAGGGGGATCGCGCCCGTGCCTGTGCAGCGGTGCGATCCCGATGCGCCCGTGTCACCCGCATCTCGGATCGGCAGGAGGACTCTGTGATTGGCCCTCCTGATCACATGACAACCGTGTTCAATCACGGCCGTCATGTGATGTAAACAAACAGCCGGTTGCTAGGCAATCGGCTCCTCCTCTCCTCACACGGAAGCAGATCACTGCAGCCGGCTGATGATCAGTGAGTATGAGCTGTTTTTTACAGCTTTTTACTCACTGATCACCAGTCTAGTGTAAAACACACAACACACCACACAGTATAAACACAATGCCCCCACATATGTCCCCAAAACACACATGTCCCCAAATAATAAAAACACATGTCCCTAATAATAAAAACATGACCCCCACATATGTCCCACTAAAATCACATGTCCCAATGATTATCTGTACACATATGTCCGTGATCACCTGCACACATATGTACATGATCATTTGCGTACATATGTCCGTGATCACACAAACCAATTATTATACACTTAACCAATTTTTTTTTACCAAAGACATGTAGCAGAATACATTTTGACTTCAATTTATGACAAAATTTGATTTTATTGGATTTCTTTTAAAATAGAAAGAAGAAAATATATATTTTTTTCAAAATTTCCGCTCTTTTTTCGCTTATATCATAAAAAACGCAGTCGTTAATAAATAACACCAAAATAAAGCTCTATTTGTGCAAACAAAATTATAACAATTTAATCTGGGTACAGCGTAGCATGACCGTGCAATTGTGATTGAAATTGCGAGATCGCTGAAATCTTAAAATTGAGCTGGGAAGGAAGGGGGCGAAAGTGCCCTGTATTGTAGTGGTTAAGGTGGCCGCCTGTAATATTTCACATTCACCCTTTTTTTATGTTGCTGTTCTAAGTCAAAAATTTCTTTGGATAATACGTCCTTTTTCCTTACTCCTTTTTTCTTTCCGCTCCCATTGCAATCAAGATTCCTCGCATATAAGCCTTATGGGCTTCCCATAATGTGGCTTCTGATATTTCTTTGGTATCATTTATTTTAAAGTACTGCTCTAGCTCTTTTTTTATCCTATCTTCAGCTACTTTATCCTGGATTAGTTCTTTGTTCAGTCTCCATATATTAGTCCTATTTTGAATCCTCTCTATCTTAATTTTTATTGTCACTGGGGCATGGTCTGAGAAGGTTGTGATTTCAATGTTCGTACTAATCACTGACTCCAGCAGCCTATGTTCAAACAGAAAATAATAAATTCTTGAGTACGTCCTGTGTACAGAGGAGTGGAATGTAAAGTCTCGTGTTTTAGCAAGTTTAATTATCCATACATCCATCAGTTGGTTTTGATGTAGCTTCTTTTTTAACATCTTCCACTGTACATTTCCTGTCCACTGTACCCAGGACGTACTATCAATCCTTGATTCCATGCAGAAGTTAAAGAGGAAGTAAACCCTTCCAAACAACTTGGACCTACAGGTAAGCCTAGATTAAGGCTTACCTGTAGGTCCAAGCAATATCTCCTAAACCTATATGGTTTAGGAGATATTTGCCCGAAAATGGGCACCGCTGTCTACGGCGCATGCGCCGTAGACAGCGGCGCGCAGGCGCACTAAATGCGGCAAATCCATGAATGGATTTGCCTAATTTGTCGACTCCCGTGCGCATGCGCGGGAGTGACGTCATCGCGGCTTCGCCGAGTGGCAGCGGCGGAGCTGCGAGACGCGACTCCCGTGCGCATGCGCGGGAGTGACGTCATCGCGGCTTCGCCGCTGTGATTCGTCGGAGCTGCGAGACGCCACCAGCAACATGGATGCGGCGGACTACAGGGATCAGCGGCGACTTCGCTGGCTCCTGTGTCAGGTAAGTGACACATAATGAGCTACTATGCGATGCATAGTAGTCCATTATGCTTTACCTTTGCAGGGAAAAAAAGAGGAAGTAAACCCATCAGGGTTTACTTCCTCTTTAAAGTCTCCAGCCATAATTACTCCTCCTTTCTTAAACTCCATTAACTTCTCTGTAACCCCCCTTTAAGAATTTTATTGGGTTTTTATTGAGGCAATAGATATTTGCCATGGTGCAATCCACCTCACATATTCTTACCCTCAGGAACAGGTAGCGCCCTTCTGGGTCCACCAATCCCTCCTCCAGGGTAAACCTTACTCCTCTGGCAAATCCTATGCTTACTCCCTTTGCCTGTTTATTTGCAGAATCACCATAGTACCATACTGGGAAATTGTTGAGATTATTTTAAGATTTGTTTCATGGGAGAAATGTGTCTCCTGCAAGAAGACTACTTCTGCCTTAAGTTGCTTGATTTTTCTTAGTATATTAAATATTTTTGTAGGTGTATTTAGCCCACACACATTGTACGTCACAAAGTTTAATGTTGTCATCTTTGCTCATTGCGCACCCTGCTCCAGCTCCCACCTTCTTGGTACAACCCGACCGCTTGATCCGATTGATTATGCCCATTAACCATATATGGTAGCCTTGCTAGGAGTTCAATGAGCAAAAAGGTGTCATCGCTAACACTTGGTCTGGTTCAGAGAGGCTAAAAAGTAAAATTGACTCACCCCTTTTGCAATTCGGGTCTGCGCCTATCTCTCAGATAGTACCCACTGTATGTTGCTGGTGAGACTGTACATCTCTACTGGTCCTCCACTGTTCCGTCCTTCTCTGCTCCACTGGAAGTTGGGTTCGGAGGCCCATTACATCCAGGGGTGTCCTGAGGGGTGCCAGGGGGTCGAGGTTAAAGTTCTTGAGACAGCCTACTGTCGGGGGGACTCACTGACTGTCCATTCCTTCACCGAGCCGTACATGCTCTCCTTTCTCCCTCATTGTCTCCCTCTTGCAGCCTGTGACCAGTGCTGTAGTACGCTCCACACGCTGCTCTCCTCTCCACCTCTGCCTTCATCCGGCACACACACCGCTCCGCATCACTTTGCTTACGGCCCCGTCCTATCCCCCTCCAGCGCAGGTACAAGCAGAGAAGGATGGGACTCGTCTGCATGGCAGCTTTGGAAGCTGAAGGAGGGGCGATCCTGTCCTCACCGCAGCATACAGAGGGGAGCCTCCCAGCCTCATGGGATCAGCAGCTGCTCCTGACCGGTGCCCACATCAGGCCCCTCCCTCCGCCCTGTCCTAGCCCAAGCTACTTTAACACTTATCAATTCAAATGGCATCTACACTCAGATTTTCTTATATTTAGTCATTACTTACTTTTGTATTGTTATTTTTTTTTAGATATTCACAGTATGGATGTGACATAAAGCTTATCTGAATATTTATTTTTTTATATATATAAAAAGAAAGCTGAAATCTACCTTGTCCAAATCCTGAGCTTGGCCCTGCTTGATATTCAGCTTCAGCTCTATTTAAAGTAATTTCCACAGAGATTTACCTGCCACTCCATTACCCTTAGCTAAAAACCACCATAAACATGTTTGAGATGCTGTCCTAATGAAATGTAATACAAGTCAAAATCCTGAGTGAGACTTCTGGCACATGAGCTAGCATGACATTTCTGATCATGTCCCTGCATAAATATCTGCCAGTCAATGGCATACATTAACACACTGCTTAGATAAATGTGCTCTCCTCTGCATATTATTTCAGATGTTATTGAGTATTTTACATACCTTTAAACCATAACTATACTTTTGAAATGCATCAGCTCTTTTAATAGGTACAAGTATCAAGAAACTTTGCAATCTGATCCTGTTACCCCTGCCTTTTCTTTACCTGTTTTTGAAGCTGTCATTACAGGCCCTGAAAGATGTAGAGATTGCTCAGGTTAAATTAATTCAGTCTGTACCTGTAGCTTTACATACAGACTGAGAATAACAAGGCCCAAATCTATTTTCAGAATCGGGAGCCTTAAATAATTATTTTTCTGCTGCACTGCACTCATGTCATCACAGGAGATCACAATCTGCTATAAGCAGTCAGTTCCTAAATAAGAGTGGTGCTATACTAAAAATATTAAGTTTGACTATTCAACAGGGATTTATTAACATAGTTTATTGTTACAACCCAAATCAGGAAAAGAAATGTACATTTTGCATATAATAAGGTAGGACGTACAGCACTTCCATGTCCAGGATGCTGCCTCTGAATCCTGGATTACACTGATGTAAACTATTTCATTAACCGATAACTAGATTAAATTGTGTTTTTTTAATATTACCAGGATTGCAGCTTAAATGATTTACTGGAGTGGATTTATTAACCCCTTGCCGCCGAGCGTACGCAGATGTGCATACTCGGCTTTCGGGGGTTATATCGGGTTGATGCCCGTAGCTGCAGGCATCATCCCGGTACCAATTTTTAGAGCCAGTGATCGGCTTTCCAGCTATAACAATTGATGCAGCTAAAAAACGCTCAGCTGTTATACCAGAGGAGCGGAAGGGGATGCCCGTAGCCTCCCGCCGCTCTTACCGGCGGCTAGGGACAGACTGGCTTGAAGCCGTAAGCGGCTTCATTCCAGTTTTCTGATTGTAAACACGAAAGTGACGTCATGACGTCACTTCCTGTTTACTTGGCTGCCAATGGAGCCGGTTTTAAAAAAAAAAACAGTATTCAGAATTGCCGAAAATGACGATCTGAATACTTTGAAGGGCTACGGAGGGATTGGGGGTCTTTTAGACCCCCGAACCCTCCATAAAGAGTACCTGTCACCACCTATTACTGTCACAAGGGATGTTTACATTCCTTGTGACAGCAATAAAAGTGATCAAATTTTTTTTTTTTTAAAACAAGCTCGCGCAGCAAAGAAAACGCATACGGAAGTCATGCCCGCATATGTAAACGGTGTTCAAATCACACATGTGAGGTATCATCACAATTGTCAGAGCGAGAGCAATAATTCTAACACTAGACCTCCTCTGCAACTCTAACCTGGTAACCCTAAAAAAATGTAAAGCTTCGACTATGGAGATTTTTAGGTACCGTAGTTTGCCGTCATTCCACGAGTGCGTGCAATTATAAAGCGTGACATGTTTGCTATCTATTTACTCTGCGTAACATCATCTTTTACATTATACAAAAAAATTGTGCTAACTTTACTGTTTTTTTTAATTCATGAAAATGCGCCACTTGTCCCTCTAATTTGAACGCGGACCGCCGGGGGCCAAAAAGTTGCGTTTAAAACACCGCTTCACAAATACTGTGTGACATAAAATATTGCAACAATCGCCATTTTATTCTTTAGATTCTCTGCTAAAAAATATATACATAATGTTTGGGGGTTCTAAGTAATTTTCTAGCGAAAAAATACGGATTTTAACTTGTATACACCAAATGTCAAAAATAGGCTTAGTCATGAAAAGGTTAAAGAAATAAAAAGGCTGTTCACTTTGCAGGGGAATCTGCACTTTGTATGGAATTTGCCTGAGAGTGTAGAAAATGTTGGTAAGTTTTGCTTTGCAAAGAATACCCAATCATGTGCCAGGAAAAACACAGCATTTTTGCTTACAGATGATTGGATGATGGATGTCAGCAGAGCTTCACTTCATTCCTTAAGCTCAGGGGCAATTTCAAAGTGAAACTTCCTGTAAAAAAGCGAACAGCCTGTTTGCTTTTAGTAAATCAACCCCAATGCATTTTAAAAGTGCAGTTAACCTTTAATAAGCTGCTAATAAGATTTTGAAGTTTATACTGGGAAAAATAAATAAAATAAAAACATATTCAATGCTTACCTGTAAATGTCAGTGGGCTGTAACACTCTGCATGTGCTGCAATAAAACCCAGCAGCAGTGTTATCAGCCCTGCCCAGTTCTCCCTGTTGTGTCAATACAATTCCTGTCTTTAGAAGACAACACTGCTCCACAACAATTAGGTATGAAATGTGCATACTTACATTGCTCCAAGTTGGACCAATGTAAATATACAATACAGATCATACCTGAAGTTCAGCCCTGATCTTGGGTTCACATTTGTGCATTGCAGACATGGCATGAGATATGCACAGGAATCACTGCATTCCTGTGCACATCACATCTGTGCGATTGAGCCGTACATTTTGTATAGCTCAAATCACATTGCATCGCCTCCAAAATGGTGCACGCCCCCTTTTCCCCCCACCTGAATTGCATTGCATGTGATGCGATTCTGGCAATCGCACTACGTTTTGTGATCTTTGGGGTGTTGTTAATCTAACATTGACACCCGCAGCAGATCGCATGGACACGATTGCTATGCAGTGCAATGCAATATGGGGAAACGCAGCGAATCTTGCGTGTTTCCCGCATCGCATCAGTGTGAACCAAAGCTAACTTTTCTTGTATTTAATAAATGTGTTTTTGAAAATTTTCTTTAGCCTAGGTTCACACTTGTGTGGGACAGGAAAGCTTCAAGCTTGCAAAATCACACGCATTCCCGACCTGCAGGCAAAACGCGCTGCTCTTTAGCAGAGATGCAAGGGTTCTATCAAGAGCTAAACACAGCGTTTAGGGTGTGCAAAACCGCATTGGTATGGCGGCATGTGTTTTTACTGCGTTTGTCGTGGGTACAGCAGCCCAAACAAATTAATGGGCTACTGTACCGGTGACATGCTTGCACAAACGCCCACGCACAGCTGGCACAACTTAAGAGTCTTACCGCTGATGACAGCAGAAATGAAAATGTCTGTTAACCCAAAAAAAAGTGCTTATGCTGTGTAATCTGCCCCCTCTAAACTGTAAAAAAAAAAACATCCCTGAACCTGCCACTTCCTGTATCCCCTCTCTGTACTGACCACGAAAATCAGGGCTGTTGAGTCCTGACCATCGTGGTCAGAGTGCATCCCTCCATCATACACAGCTGTCCTCTCTGCTCTCCTCTCTCTCACTCACCCCATCCCCTTTGCCTGTCAGCTCCCTCTCTGTGTCTCTGTCTCCACCCCGCCCTCCCAGCGCTATTATTAAAACCTATAATGGTCACTGTCAGCCCCTTTATTAGAGCCTGGCATACCACACTATCTAAGTCATTTCACAAAACGAGTGTTGTAAATACCTATTTAGATCTTCAGGCTGGTCACGTGACTTGCTTTACAGCTCCGAGACAGGGCTTCTGCGGGAGGCCACGTGATCTCCCTGGCTGATGTCAGAGGGAGATCTCGGCCTCTCCCACAGAAGCCATGTATCGGAGCTGTAAACATAGTGTACATAGTGTAGTATGCCAGGCTCTAATAGAGGGGCTGGTAGTGATCATAAATTTTGACTTAACAAACACTTCAAGGTAGAGCGGACCTTCAGTAATTTTTTCATCTTTTAACTCTTCTGCCCTTGTTGTTTTAACTTTGGATAGCAAAACATGTTTTTTCTGCCTGTAAATACCTTATACAGCCAACTTCCTGTTTCTTGTCTGGCAATAAGCCTAGGCTTATGACATCATGCACAGCTCTCTCTCTAAGGCCGCGTACACACGCACGGACTGTTTGCCCAACCTTGTTCGTCAAACAGTTTCGGCAAACAGTCCGCTCAAAATTTGCATGAGCGGACTTGCCCACACACGAGCGGACTGTTTCAACGAACTGTTTGCCAAACAGTCCGCTCAACTTTTGAAATGAACGGACTCGCCCACGTAAGGCGGAGGCAAATCCGCCCATTTCGAGCGCGTGTACAGGTAGGCGGGGCCCGCGAAGGAGACGTTGCGGGCTCCGCCGCCTGGAATGGGCTTAAAGGGGAACCCCAACGCCGAAAAAAATCGGCGTGGGGGTTCCCCCAAAGTCCACACCAGACCCTTGTCCGAGCACGCTACCCGGCCGGCCAGGAAAGGGGGGCGAGCGAGCGCGCCCCCCCTCCTGAGCCGTACCAGGCCGCGTGCCCTCAACATGGGGGGTGCCTTGGGGAAGGGGGGGCCGCGCGGCCCCCCCACCCCAAAGCACCTTGTCCCCATGTGTATGAGGACAAGGGCCTCTTCCCGACAACCCTGGCCGTTGGTTGTCGGGGTCTGCGGGCGGGGGGCTTATCGGAATCCGGGAGCCCCCTTTAAGAAGGGGGCCCCCGGATACCGGCCCCCCACCCTATGTGAATGAGTATGGGGTACAATGTACCCCTACCCATTCACCTGTGAAATAAAGTACAAAAAAAAACACAACACAGGGAAAAAATATTTTATTGCACAGCTCCGGGGGTCTTCCGTCTTCGGGGGTCTTCTCGCCGGACTCCTCCGCTATCTGTGTGTAGCTCTTTTACTAGCGGAGGAGTCCGGCTTTCTTCCTCCCCGCCGCCGGCCTCTTCTCCCGACTTCGGGGGTCTTGTCCCCCTCTTCGGTTCTTCTGCCGGGCCACCGCGCCTTCTTGTAGCTCTTTTACAGGCGGTGGCCCGGTCTTCTGTCGCCGCTGCCTTCCGTTCTTCTGTCGCCGCCTTCGGTTCTTCTGCCGGGCCACCGCGCCTTCTTGTAGCTCTTTTACAGGCGGTGGCCCGGTCTTCTGTCGCCGCTGTCGTCGCCGCCGCCGCCGCCTTCCGTTCTTGTTCTTCTTCTTGTTCTTCTTCTTCTTCCCCAGGAGATGTTGACTCGACGAGCTCTCCGGCCGGAATGCCAGAGCCGCGCTGTGCGGTCACTTATATAGTGACAATGGGGCGGTGTCACATGGTATATGTCACATGGGTTGGTCACATGGGTTGATGTCACATGGGGACTATGACATCGTAAGGGGGTGGGGTCACCATGTGACCAACCCATGTGACATATACCATGTGACACCGCCCCATTGTCACTATATAAGTGACCGCACAGCGCGGCTCTGGCATTCCGGCCGGAGAGCTCGTCGAGTCAACATCTCCTGGGGAAGAAGAAGAAGAACAAGAAGAAGAACAAGAACGGAAGGCGGCGGCGGCGGCGACGACAGCGGCGACAGAAGACCGGGCCACCGCCTGTAAAAGAGCTACAAGAAGGCGCGGTGGCCCGGCAGAAGAACCGAAGGCGGCGACAGAAGAACGGAAGGCAGCGGCGACAGAAGACCGGGCCACCGCCTGTAAAAGAGCTACAAGAAGGCGCGGTGGCCCGGCAGAAGAACCGAAGAGGGGGACAAGACCCCCGAAGTCGGGAGAAGAGGCCGGCGGCGGGGAGGAAGAAAGCCGGACTCCTCCGCTAGTAAAAGAGCTACACACAGATAGCGGAGGAGTCCGGCGAGAAGACCCCCGAAGACGGAAGACCCCCGGAGCTGTGCAATAAAATATTTTTTCCCTGTGTTGTGTTTTTTTTTGTACTTTATTTCACAGGTGAATGGGTAGGGGTACATTGTACCCCATACTCATTCACATAGGGTGGGGGGCCGGTATCCGGGGGCCCCCTTCTTAAAGGGGGCTCCCGGATTCCGATAAGCCCCCCGCCCGCAGACCCCGACAACCAACGGCCAGGGTTGTCGGGAAGAGGCCCTTGTCCTCATACACATGGGGACAAGGTGCTTTGGGGTGGGGGGGCCGCGCGGCCCCCCCTTCCCCAAGGCACCCCCCATGTTGAGGGCACGCGGCCTGGTACGGCTCAGGAGGGGGGGCGCGCTCGCTCGCCCCCCTTTCCTGGCCGGCCGGGTAGCGTGCTCGGACAAGGGTCTGGTGTGGACTTTGGGGGAACCCCCACGCCGATTTTTTTCGGCGTTGGGGTTCCCCTTTAAGCCCATTCCAGGCGGCGGAGCCCGCGACGTCTCCTTCGCGGGCCCCGCCTACCTGTACACGCGCTCGAAATGGGCGGACTTTCCGAGCGGGAACAGTCCGCTCATTTCGAAAGTACAGCGGACAGGCCCACACACGGGCGGACTGTTCGCTCAAACACAGTTTCAGCGGACAGTTTTTCGGAATTTCCGAAAGACTTTGTCCGTCCAACTGTCCGCTGAAACTGTCCGCTGAAAGCCCACACACGAGCGGACTGTCCGCCCAAACACTGTTCAGCGGACAAGGTTGGGCGAACAGTCCGCCCGTGTGTACGCGGCCTTACTCTGTGAGAATTTGCCAGGAAGGGAGGGGGTGAGTCATAAGATGGCCAATGAGGGCTGCAGGGCTGCAGAGCTGGAGGTGTTCCTCTGTGTGTCTGTGTAAATCCAAGGAGTGAACAGGTAGCAGCTTCAGCTGCCCACAGTTAAAATGGATGCTGCCAGACTCTGTGGAGGGAGATTTCTGCAGCATGTTTGGCAAGTACAGAATCACAGTATATATAAAATAATCTGCAACATGGCTTGGGGGGGAAGCTTCAGAATGGCAAATCATTTTTTTATTATTACAAATTAGTAGACTGCAATTCCTCTTAAATGTATCTCTATATTTTGGGTTGTTGAGGGAATGGAAGCACCAATACAATTTTGTATAGAACACACAGCATGTGGGTGGGATATGAGCCTAGGATCCAAATGCTCCATATAAAATAATAGGAACGCATAAATATAAAGTAAGCCTGCAGCACACATGTTCATCTTGACAAATGCCACAATGAGTGAAGTAAACCATCATATATAAGCACTGACAGATTGGTTCTGGATGGCTCCTTTTTATATGCATAAACAGCAAACAGAGGTTTTAGTTCTTGTTGGCTGCACCTCCCATCCCCCTTCTGCTAATATACCCAGTTAGTATATATTATCTCAGCCTGCTTTGTATACAGCATGAAATTGGCATGGTTTATCATGTCAATGTATTTGAAGTACATTTACTTCTCCTCCCCGCAGAGTGCTGCTTCTCTCGGTAGTTAGTCTAATTACGGAGGTGTCAGTAATCACAATACATCCTTATCTCACATCTTCACCCTAAAAACAATTTCTGAAAAATATAACTTACCACCTGCTCATATTCCTGGCTGTTTTTACAAGAAAATTGGATTTCCTTTTGTCAGCAAATTACCTCCATCTCCTCCTTCTCATATATAAAAACAATGAATGAAAATACAAATCAGTCCGAGTGTCTTCAAAACGGCACCAATGAAATGCCTTCACAGTACGAATATGTGCAAAAGTTCTTATTCACTCAGCTCCTCCACCATGTGAATAAACCACCACCATAGGTTTGGATGTACTCCAATCAGAGAGTGTTGACCACCTTATTAGACCCCTTTCACACCGAGGCGCTTTACAGGCGCTATAGCGCTAAAAATAGCGCCTCTCCTGTCACTCCAATGTGAAAGCCCGAGAGATTTCACACTGGAGCGGTGTGCTGGCAGAACATCAGAAAAAAGTCCTGCTAGCAGCTTCTTTGAGGCGCTTTAGGAGCGGTGTATACACCGCTCCTAAAGAGCCCCTGCCCATTGAAACCATTGGGCAGCCCCATCGAGATGACGGCAAAGCGCCGCTGCATCGACGATTTGCCGGTGCTTTTAACCTTTGTTCGGCCACTAGCAGGGGTTAAAAGTGCTAGCAGCCGAAAAGTGTCCCTAAAATGGGCACTGTGAGTGCGAAAGTGCCCTTCTGGGTGGTCAAAAGGGGCTCATAAATCTCATATGTGCCATCCAAGGTTGTTCCTCAGCATACAAAGAGTGGGAGGGATCATCCAACTGTCACATGGAAAACCATACTCCTCTGGTCTTAGATCGTGATATCCAGTGGAATGTATTAGCAAAGTGATAAATGCCACATAGTGTAAATCCTTAAAATTAGATTTTATTCAAGTAACGCACTGACATTTAATTACATTAACCACAAGCCAACCAGCGCACAACGATATACGTCTGCATAATGGCATGGCTGGGCAAATGGGCGTACAGGTACGTCCTCTTTAAAATGCAGCATTGTGGGCCGGTGGCGCACACGCTTCATGACCACAGGTCCCGTGGACTTAATGTCCGCTGGGTGCCCGTGATCCTGTCACAGAGCAGAAGAACGGGGAGATGCCTTTGTAAGCAAGGCATTTCCCCATTCTGCCTAGTGACATGACAGAGATCACTGCTCGCTGTCATCAGGAGCAGTGATCGCTGTCATGTGACTAGTAGCCCATCCCCCCAGTTAGAATCACTCCCTAGGACATACTTAACCCCTTGATCGCCCCCTAGTGTTTAACCCCTTCTTTGACAGTGTAATTTACACAGTAATCAGTTCTTTTTTTATAGCACCGATCTCTTATATAAATGACCATGGTCCCAAAATAGTGCCAAAAGTGTGTCCTCCATAATGTTGCAGTCACGATAAAAATCGCAGATCGCCAATATTACTACTAAAAAAAAAAAAAAATGCCATAAAACTATCCCCTATTTTGTAGACACTATACCTTTAGTGCAAATCAATTAATATACGCTTATTGCGATTTTTTTACCGAAAAAATGTAGAATACATATCGGCCTAAATTGAGGAAAAAAATTTTTTTTTTTATATATTTTTGGGGGATATTTATTATAGCAAAAAATATAGATTTTTTTCCTTGTAGCGCATAAAATAAAAACAGCAGAGGTGATCTAATACCCCCAAAAGAAAGCTCTATTTGTAGGGAAAAAGGGAAGTCAATTTTGTTTGGGTGTAACATCGCACAACCGCGCAACTGTCAGTTAAAGAGACACAGTACCAAATCGCAAAAAATGCTCTGGTCAAGAAGGGGGTAAATACTTCCAGGGTTGAAGTGGTTAAGAGTAAAACCTTCATCAGCCAAAACAACGGTCTCAATCCAAAAACAATAACAGGAAACGTTAAGGCATTGATTCCTGTTATTGTTTTTGGATTGAGCCGTTGTTTTGGTTGATGAAGATTTTACTCTAATGCCCCATACACACGGTCGGAAAATCCGACCGTAAATGTGCAATCGGATCATGTTGTCGGAAAATCCGACCGTGTGTGGGCTCCATCTGACTTTTTCCGTCGGATTTTCTGACGCACAAAGTTTGAGAGCAGGATCTAAAATTTTACAACCACAAAGTCCGATCGCATAAATTCCGATTGTGTGTAGACAATTCCCATGTACAAAGTGCCACGCATGCTCAGAATAACCTAAGAGATGAAAGCTATTGGCTACTGGCCCGTTTATAGTGCCGATATACGGGTTTGACGTCACCTCGTTCAGAACGATTTGTGCGCCCGTGTGTATGCAAGAAAAGTTTGGGGCAAAATCCGTCAGAAAAAATCCGTCAGATTTTGTCGTCGGAAATGACCGACCGTGTGTATGGGGCATAAGGCACCTTTCACACTGGGGCGAGAGTGGCGTCGGTGGTAAAACGGCGTTAATTTTAGGGTTAAAACTGCCCGCAAAGCACCGCTGAAGCGCCGCTTTGCCGGCGGTATAGCTGCACTGCCCCATTGATTTCCACGAGCAGGAGCAGTGTATACACCGCTCCTTCACCGCTCCACAGATGCTGCTTGCAGGAGTTTTTTTAACATCCTGCAAGCACACCGCTCCAGTGTGAAAGCCCTCGGGCTTTCACACTGGAGACACAATAACGGCTGTTTCAGGGCCCTTTGCAGGTGTTATTTTTAGCTCTGTAGTGCCTGCAAAGGCCCCAGTGGGAAAAGGGCCTTAATATCATGCCATGGCCATGCATTGCTTGAATAAAACCCAATTTTAAGCATGTGGCATTTATCGTTTTGCTTCATACATTCCACTGGATATGACGATCTAAGACCAGAGGAGTATCGTTTTCATTGTGACAGTTGGATGATCCCTCCCGCTCTTTGTATGCTGAGGAACACCCTTGGATGGAGCATATGAGATTTATGAGCCCCTTTTGACCAACCGTAATAGGTGGTCAACACTCTCTGATTAGAGTACATCCAAACCTATGGTGGGGGTATTTGATCACCTCTGCTGTTTTTATTTTATGCGTTATAAAGAAAAAAAGCAATTTTCTTGCTATAATAAATATCCCCCAAAAATATATTAAAAAAAACGTTTTTTTCCCTCAATTTAGGCCGATATGTATTCTAAATTTTTTCGGTAAAAAAATCGCAATAAGCGTATATTAATTGATTTGCACTAAAAGTATAGTGTCTACAAAATAGGGGATAGTTTTATGACTTTTTTTTTTTTTTTTTTTTAGTAGTAATATTGGCGATCTGCGATTTTTATCGTGACTGCAACATTATGGCGGACACAACACTTTTGGCACTATTTTGGGACCATGGTCATTTATATAAGGGATCGGTGCTATAAAAAAGAACTGATTACTGTGTAAATGACACTGTTAAGGAAGGGGTTAAACACTAGGGGGCGATCAAGGGGTTAAGTATGTCCTAGGGAGTGATTCTAACTGTGGGGGGATGGGCTACTACTCACATGACAGTGATCACTGCTCCCGATGACAGGGAGCAGTGATCTCTGTCATGTCACTAGGCAGAATGGAGAAATGCCTTGCTTACAAAGGCATCTCCTGTTCTTCTGCTCTGTGACAGGATCACAGGCACCCGGCGGACATCGAGTCCATGGGACCTGTGGTCACGAAGCGCATGCGCCACCGGCCCACAATGCTGCATTTTAAAGAGGACGTACCTGTACGCCCATTTGCCCAGCCATGCCATTATGCCACGTATATTGCTGTGCGCTGGTCGGCATGTGGTTAATGTAATTAAATGTCAGTGCATTACTTGAATAAAATCTAATTTTAAGGATTTACACTATGTGGCATTTATCACTTTGCTAATACATTCCACTGGATATCACGATCTAAGACCAGAGGAGTATGGTTTTCCATGTGACAGTTGGATGATCCCTCCCACTCTTTGTATGCTGAGGAACAACCTTGGATGGCGCATATGAGATTTATGAGCCCCTTTTGACCACCCAGAAGGGCACTTTCGTACTCACAGTGCCCATTTTAGCGACACTTTTCGGCTGCTAGCACTTTTAACCCCCGCTAGCGGCTGAAAAAGGGTTAAAAGCACCGGCAAATCGTCGCTGCAGCGGCGCTTTGCCGGTGTCTCGATGGCGCTGCCCAATGGTTTCAATGAGCGGGAAGCTTTAGGAGCGGTGTATACACCGTTTCTAAAGCGCCTCAAAGAAGCTGCTAGCAGGACTTTTTTCTGATGTTCTGCCAGCACACCGCTCCAGTGTGAAATCTCTCGGGCTTTCACATTGGAGTGACAGGAGAGGCGCTATTTTTAGCGATATAGCGCCTGTAAAGCGCCTCGGTGTGAAAGGGGTCTAATAAGGTGGTCACCACTCTCTGATTAGAGTACATCCAAACCTATGGTGGTGGTTTATTCACATGGTGGAGGCGCTGAGTGAATAAGGACTTTTGCACATATTCGTACTGTGAAGGCATTTCATTGGTGCCGTTTTGAAGACACTCGGACTGATTTGTATTTTCATTCATTTCGTTTTATGTTTAAGCGCAACACATTTGTTTTGTTTTTTACATGTCTATGTCATTATATCTCATGTTAGTGGTGCTGCTATTTACATGTTTAGTCATTCACGCACGCAGTTTTTCTTGTTTCTCATTTCCCCTCCTTCTCATATGTTGTTCCCATCACATGTGTACACAAACGCACAAAGTTATCTAACGCATGCTGCATCTCCAATCCAGACAGACTCTGCTTAATGAAGGACGTCAATTCCAAAAAAAAAAAACCCTTACAACATCCAAGAACATCCAGTCTTTTTAGCATAATCCTCACCTCTAACAATTCAACATGTCAAACTATCTGACAGTTATGCCGTACTCAGAGAACGCTCTGTTAAAACTGCATAAATAAAGAGGTGTGTTTGTCATAACACATGTTCTCTTCCCATCATCTTTTCTTCCTACATTGGTGCATGCTTCCGTTGTTACCGCCCAACTGAACCCTCTTCATTTATTACTGCAATATAGTCAGGTTCTATGTATAGTAATAAATATGCCTCTTTAAAAAAATATATATATAAGTGCTGCAGCAAGGGTATTAGAAGCCTGTGCTGGCAGTACTAGGAGGATTGGACTGCCACTATCACACGCAAGCAGCAGTCCAACACTCCAACAAGCCCTTCTGAACATTGCTCTATTCAGCAGCTCTGCTCGGGGTGAACAAGGGATGTCGATTAGAGCAGTGTTCAGTGGAGTGTATTAGAATGCAGGAGAGCCAGTGGTCTGACTCTCCTATGTGCTGGCAGCACAGGGTTTTTTTTTAAAGCTTACGGCAGCACTAAGGTCATAAAAAAGGGAAGCATATTTATTACAGTATATGCAGCCTGACTGCATCACAATAATAAATTATAGACTAATTATTATCTGAATTTGAAAATGAGTTAAATAATAGAAAATAATAAAATAGAATAGAGTGCAAAATAAAAGAATATAAAAAAACAGAACAGAATAAAAAGAATAGCATAAAACAGCATAGAATATAAAATAAAAGAATAGAATAAAACAGAACAGAATTGAATATAAAATAAAAGAGTAGCATCAAAAAGAATAAAGCAGAACAGAATATAAAAGAAAAGAAAATAGAATAAAACAGAACAGAATAAAATAGAATAAAAAAGAATAGAATAAAAAAAAGAATGGAATAAAACAGAAAAACTGAAAATAAAAGAACAGAATAAAAAATAGAACAGAATAGAATAAAACAGAAAAGAATATAAAATAAAAGAATAGAATAAAACAGAACATATTTGAATAGAAAATAAAAGAGTATCATCAAAAAGAATAAAACAGAACAGAATAGAAAATAAAAGAAAATAGAATAAAACAGAATAGAATAAAAAAAAAAGAATGGAATAAAACAGAAAAAAATGAAAATAAAAGAATAGAATAAAACAGAATAGATTAGAAAATAACATAGAATAAAAAAGAACAAAAAAGAATAAAATAAAAACAGAATAGAATAGAGTAGAACAAAACATAATAGAAAATAAAATAAAAGAATAGAACAGAATTTAAAAAGAATAGAATAAAACAACAGAACAGAACAAAAAATAAAGGAATAGAATAAAATAAAACAGAATAGAATATAATAGAAAAGATTAGGAAATAAAAGAATAGCATAGAACATTTTCTATTTTATTTAATTCTTTTCAATTCCTTTATTTTCTATTCTATTTAATTCCATTCTAGTTTTAGCCTATTCTATTTTGTTTTATTATATTCTATTATATTCTATAAAGCAGCCTAAGTAGGAATCATCATCTTATTTTACTTTTATACCTTACTGTATTTATTGCAATTTGTTTCCATTTCAAATTCCAATTTCTGAAACATGTACAAATATAGGAAACAAAATGAAACCAAATTATTAACTCAACGAACAGATCTGAAATGAAACCAAATTTTCCTATTGTGCAAATTTCTAATGAATTAAGAGGGTTTAATTAGTCTATAACCAAGCATAGTATGGAGTGTTCTGGACTTTCTTTTTATATCTAGAGTCTTTTTCTGAATGCACCTTCAGTCATTTGTTTTAATCAGCCAATGGCTTCATCAATAAACTTATACAGTTGTGTCCCACCACATAACACTATCTGGCAAGAGAGGAGACATGATTTTTATCTTCTACAGGAGATATTTAGGAGATATTCACTTTGAATGCAGGCGCTGATCTCATCGGAGCATGCGCTATGAAGGTCCGGGTTAAAGGTCTGGCAGATGCTGCCGGTCCTTGCCGGGAAAGAAGACACCTGCACGCATGCGTGGGACTGACATCATCGCAGCTTCAGCTACTCACAGCACCAGAGCCGCGAACCCGGAAGACACGCCGAGGGGAAAATGTCAGCTCCCTTGGCGGTGACCGGGATCAGATGCTGACTCCTCGTTCTAAGGTATTTCATAATGAGCTAGTATGAGGTGCATACTAGCTCATTATGCCTTTGCCTTACACTGCCTTTTTTTTTTTTTTTTGTGCGGGTATACAACCGCTTTAAGGAACAAGGAATAAAAAAGTAGTTTTCATGGCTAGAGTTTTGAGAAGCCAATGAGAGTCTAAGAAGAAAGGAATGTGCACCTGAAGGATTTTGAGCAAAACATTTTTTTCATTGGAACATTTGTTTGATTTTTTAATAGTTAATGGGGTCAAGTTGATAATCAGTTTCAACCAAAATAATGAGAAGAATCGAAGGAAAAGGATGACAATTTTATAAAAAGTTAACTATAAATTAAGTTTTCCTCTGAGAAAAATCATATCATTGTAATGTACATGCACAGCCTGAAATTGAACGTAGAATTCAAACATTGGCATGGGAAAGGCCCAACATTTTTCAGGAATTTCATACAAAATTTGTTGAGTCCATGGTAATAGTGAATGCTCTGTTGAACGATTTTTCTGAATTTCTGTACAAACATTTGAATACATTTCTGCTGGTGAATGGTCAGCTTTAGCCCAGTAGGTTCTGCATATAACTGAAATATCAGGTTTGGGTATGATGCTTCTTTAAATATGTTTATTCATATGCCCATATAATGAGGGCATAATTCTATTGTGCAATATAACACAATTATAAAAGTGTTATCTCAAAGCCAAATAAAAGGATGTAAACTTGCTGGAATCGGCTCCGTTGATGGGAAGTACCTCTATCATCCCATCATCCCAAGAGTTCTGCCCTTTATATCAAGGCTAGCTTGACATGTGTTGGCAGGAGCAGTGTCCTTTATTTGTAACCCTCCTCCTTTTAGTGATGTAGTGGGTGGAGTTGATGCCCTTTATATGCCAGCTGTGGGTGGGGCCCAGTGAAGTTCGGGGATGGAAATAAGACACCACTAACCAACAACATGTAGGTCTGTGTCTAGGCAGGGCTGAACTGCCAGAAGGGACATCTATGGACACTTTAGGGTGAAGATAGGGAAATCTTGCCACCCCTGACCTTTGTCTAGCACAGGCATATGCAATTAGCAGACCTCGAGCTGTTGCAAAACTACAAGTCCCATTATGCCTCTGCCTCTGGGTGTCATACTTGTGGCTGTCAGAGTCTTGCTATGCCTCATGGGACTTGTAGTTCTGAAACAGCTGGAGGTCCACTAATTGAATATCCCTGGTCTAGCAGGTGCTGTCGCTTGGTCCAGGCCTTGAGGTCTAAGTAGGAGCACCCTATATGTGAAGGAGGAACATCCTATGTGAGAACCAACAGAGGGAAGTGTCTGGTAACATTAGGAAAATGGCTGCAATGGTGTTGTGGCAAGATGTTCCGCACTAAAGACCACTGTAATGAAGGTATAATAATCAACACTAAACATTTCTGTCAGGAAGTCATGTTAATTAATCTTGTTTGATCAACATGAAGAAGAAATGTCATTGGGCTAGTGTGATTAACTAATGGTTTGCAGTAAAACATTAAAAATGCTTATAGACATTCTTTATTCCCGGTAACAGGTCTTAGGCCAGTAATATGTGAGAGGACAGGCCTCAAGCCAGGTACTAAGTGGCACAACATGGCAGAGTGACTCCAAAACAACAGGGAGAACTTACTATCCCATCCAAAAAAAAGTGGGGTGGGTTCAGAGTCAGCTTGGTGGAAATTGCCACTCATAATGGTACTTTTACATATGGGTGCCCAATAAAGAAGACCAGTTGCTTGATGTAGAAGCTTTTGAGCCTTTCAAAATAAGGCCCCATGTATGAAAGGACAGAAAGTGTTCTTGTTGCCAATAACAATCAATCCTTTTCCAGCCATCATATTTTCAGCACAAGTCTAAAAATGAAAAGAAGAATCTGAGCAATCGCTGTGGGCAATACAAACACGTTCTTCAGAACATTTTTCAATCATGAAATATAACTAAAGGTAACTTGACCTCTTTTTCATGCAATCCATTATTTTACTGCATGTCCAAGATTCGCTGAATCCCTAGAAGCCATCACACTGGCATGTCACAACAAAAATCACTATGTCAGATAAACGTTCCTTCCAGCAGACAGGAATTATACAGTAAGGGATGGCTTCTGTTCTGATCGTAATAGACAGGCATAAATGCACTGACAACACAGAAGAACACTGCATGTTGACTGTCCTTGGAGCACGGTGGCACAGCAAGACAAAGGGCTCTCGGAGATAATAAGCCCTTCCGCTCACCAGGTGACACTGATGTACACTCGGCAGAGTAATGGGACATAAGTGTGTGCTCGTCATATCTTACCAAACATTGGAATGGACAGGCTAGTCATGGATATACCATAGAACCTGGTGTCACATTCCATATCAACAGAGAATTATCATTCGGAAACAGTTCCTGACTTCCTGACACCTCAATACGTTATCAGCACACAAACACGGCAAGTCTTGTGATAGTAGATGTCTCATTAAAGGAACATGATAGAAAAGATTACATATTTATACAAAAGAAAATATTCTATGCTACAAGATGAATACTATCAAAGAGAAAAGCATTAACTTACGAATTTGTTGGCTTTTTTTTTTTTGAATGACTTCAGGTGTATTTTATTTGATTATTATTATGCTGTGCTGCTCTTAATGCATCATCATATCTTTGTTATATTCATTTACTTCAAAGAAAAAGAAAACTTTACTTTCCAATACGATGATTTTTAATTTAAAAGCAAAAGGGGCACTTTGGTATCCCAGTAGGGGCACCCTCTACCTATTTCAAGACAAAAAAAAGACTTAATTTAACGTGATGAGCACTGTGCAAAGTGCAGTAACTCACAGCAGTCATTTAGAATTACATTTTAATTGTACTGAAAAAAAAAAAGCCGAATCAAATTCTTTGAGCACATTTGCTCTTTGCACTGTATCGTTCAATCAGCCCCTAAAGTTATCTTTTTTACCTTGATAATTTCATAGTAGAGAATATTTCATTGTTTGCCACATTTAAATTATCATAGCCGGACAAAGCTTTAAATATTTATAGAATCTGACTTCTTCCCTCGTTCAGTGACTTTGAAAACCTAGTAATTACACCAATATTACAGCATAGCATTGCATGTTTCTCTTTTATTCATCTCCCCTGATTTGTATGCTTTAAACTATTCTGCTTAAAACACTGCACTCCCTCCAAAGATTTCCAATAACCCACCACTGATTTTGGTTAGCAATTCGGCAAGTAACTCAGCCAGTCATGAACTCTGTAAAGAATTCAGCTGTCACTTCAGAGTGAGGAAATTCTCAAGGGTATTTGCATGGAACAAATTGGTAACTCAGCTCTTGATTACAAATTCGGAAGTCAGATCACTTAATAAACAGTTTGACTATAAAGTTTAAACCTTGTGTAGATAAAAAAATGTCACAGAAACAAAACAAAGGGGTTGAATATTGTTTTCTTTAGGGAAGCCAAATCTACACTTTACTATGTTTTAGTTGGTGAGACAGTGACCCTCAAAGGGAACCCGTCACAAGCTCGAGCTTCAACAGATTCATAAAGTATTTTATTGTGTCAAACAACTATTTATTCAGCATAATAAAGTGTTTATCTTTTCTCATTGCCTTCTTGTGAGTCACAATAACATATAAGTGGTGTTTCGCAATATTGTGTGGTAATACACTGCATTAAAAAGTTGTTAAAGAGGATCTTTAACAGTCTTAACAAAAAAAATTAAAGTCAGAAGCTACATATACTGTAGCTGTTGACTTTTAATATAGGGACATTTACTTGTCCCATGATCCAGCACTGTCCTCACCCAGACCAGTTCTTCGCCAGTCTTAGAGTCCCTGGTGCCAGCATGTTTACTAAGGGAAGCCTGTTGTAACTCCTTGTGGCTTTGCTTAACTTGTGACTGCACATTTTGTGAATGGTCCAACAGCCTCCTGGGACCTGTGACGTCCCCCCAGAAGGTTCAAGGCGGTGGTGCAAGGTTCAAGGCGTATGGGGGAATTTCCACTCCAATCATTTAGCCCCTGTACACACGGTCAGACATTCCGACCACAAATTCCGTCAGATTTTTTTCTTCTCAACTCTTCTCAACTTCTTCTTCTCAACTGTTGTTGCATACACACGGTCAGACAAAGTTGTTGGATCCAATCGTTCGGAACGTGGTGACTTTAGTTAGTTACGACAGTACTACGTTCAGGCTAGTAGCCAATATCTTTGGTCTCGTAATTTGATCTGAGCATGCGTGGCACTTTGTCCGATCGGAATTCTCTACAAACGATCGGACAAAGTCCGATCGGATCATGTTGTCAGAAAATTTTATATCCAGCTCTCAAACTTTGTTGGTCGGACATTACAACGGAAAAAGTCCGATGGAGCCCATGCTTGGTCAGATTATCCAACAACATGGTCCGATCAGACATTTTCCTTCGGAATGTCAGACCGTGTGTACAAGGGCTTAGGTAGTCAGAGCGGAAGTGGGAGTGGGTACCTGCTAAAGCTAGGCACCTGCTCTGCTCCCTCCCCCCAAAAGAAAACGCCAAAAGTGGTAGAGAAGGGGGGAAAGAGGTGGTAAAGTGGAATTTCCTTTTTAGATTGAAGTTCCACCGTAAATTTAAAAGGTCTGCCCATCGTAAGTTACGGATAATATTTCCATTAGACACAAAGTGCAGCGAAATGAGCCACCCACTAAATGAATCTATCTCTCTTTGTAAAGTCATTTAATAGTATTGTCAGCCATAGTTCCCATTTTGCCATTCATCATGGGGCCAAACCTCTCACGCTAAAACCTCTGACACATGTTAGATGCTTTTGACCACTGGTAGAATCTTCCAAGCCACACCGGTAGGTGAAACCACAGCATCCGATGAAACATGCAGGCATCCGACACACCTAGAAGTGTTGAATTCTGAAGATTCTGTTGGTGGGAGTAACTTGGAGGCACAGGTGCTGTGACAGGTAAGTATTATTACTCTTTGATAGGCTGCTTTTTTTTATCAACTTTATTTAGTGACATTTAGACATGTGCATTCGTTTTCGTCCGAATGCATTTTCGTCCGAATTTCAGCTATTTTCGTTTTCGTTTTGACAAACGATAACGAAAGCACAAAATCCGAAAAATGAAAGATCCGACATAAATAAATGCTTTATTTTCGTTTTCATTGTTACAACAGTTCGATATAGAATAGGAGATTCGACATGACTCTGACAACAATCTGTGTCTATAGAACCTGTGTTCGAATGTGCCTAACCTTACCTCTATTAGTCCAAGATTATATAGAGAAAATATTCGACAGAGAAAAAAGATTTGACAGAGAGAAAAGATTCTGCAAGATACTGTCCTAAAAAGTGTTTGGGGACCCGGGTCCTGCCCCAGGGGACATGGATCAATGCAAAAAAAAGTTTTAAAAACGGCCGTTTTTTTCGGGAGCAGTGATTTTAATAATGATTAAAGTGAAACAATAAAAGTGTAATATTCCTTTAAATTTCGTAGGGGGGGGGGGGGTTGTCTATAGTATGCCTGTGAAGGGGCGCATGTTTCCCGTGCTTAGAATTTTCCCTGCACAAAGTGTCATTTATGCAGGAAAAAAAGTCCTTTAAAATCACTCGCAGCTATAATGAATTGTCGGCTCCCGTAATACAGAGAACACTCATTGAAAGTCATTGATAAAAAAAAAAAAAAATAAATAAATAAAAAAAGCGTGGGGGTCCCCCAAATTCAATTACCAGGCCCTTCAGGTCTGGTATGGATATTAAGGGGAACCTTGCCTCAAATTTAAGAAAAAATTTGACGTGGGGTTCCCCCTAAATATCCATAACCAGACCCTTCAGGTCTGGTATGGATATTAAGGGGAACCCCGCGTCAAATTTAAAAAAAAATTGACGTGGGGTTCCCCCTAAAAATCCATACCAGACCCTTTATCCGAGCACGCAACCTGGCAGGCCGCAGGAAAAGAGGGGGGGACGAGAGAGCGGCCCCCCCTCCCTCCTGAACCGTACCAGGCCACATGCCCTCAACATTGGGAGGATGCTTTGGGGGTCTGTGACCCCTCAAAGCACCTTGTCCCCATGTTGATGAAGACAAGGGCCTCATCCCCACAACCCTGGCCGGTGGTTGTGGAGGTCTGCGGGCGGGGGGCTTATCAGAATCTGGAAGCCCCCTTTAACAAGGGGACCCCCAGATCCCGCCCCCCCCTGTTTGAAATGGTAAGGGGGTACAAAAGTACCCCTACCATTTCACAAAGAAAGTGTAAAAAATGGTTAAATAAAACAAACACACTTTTGAAAAATTCCTTTATTAAAAATAAAAAAATAAAAAAAAGATTCCAGCGGCGGTAATCCACTCTTGCTATCCAGCGACGGACGGTCATCTCTCCAGCGATGTCTCATTTCATCCAGCGCAGCGAATCCTCTGTCCTTCTTCTGTCTCCGTGGAGGAGACACTGCAAGGATTCCGGCGGCTGACGTTTCTTATATACGGAGGGCGGGGCCACCCGTCACCTGACCCCGCCCCCCTCTGACGCAAGGGGAAACCCGGGGTTCCCTGTGACGTAGGGGTGACCCGCACCCCTCTGATGTAACACAGGCAGGTTTCCGTTACATCAGAGGGGGGCGGGGTCACCTATACGTCACGGGGAACCCCGGGTTTCCCCTTGCGTCAGAGGGGGGCGGGGTCAGGTGACGGGTGGCCCCGCCCTCCGTATATAAGAAACGTCAGCCGCCGGAATCCTTGCAGTGTCTCCTCCACGGAGACAGAAGGATGGATCGCTGCGCTGGATGAGATGAGACCTCGCTGGAGAGATGACCGTCCGTCGCTGGATAGCAAGAGTGGATTACCGCCGCTGGAATATTTTTTTTATTTTTTTATTTTTAATAAAGGAATTTTTCAAAAGTGTGTTTGTTTTATTTAACCATTTTTTACACTTTCTTTGTGAAATGGTAGGGGTACTTTTGTACCCCCTTACCATTTCAAACAGGGGGGGGGGCGGGATCTGGGGGTCCCCTTGTTAAAGGGGGCTTCCAGATTCTGATAAGCCCCCCGCCCGCAGACCTCCACAACCACCGGCCAGGGTTGTGGGGATGAGGCCCTTGTCCTCATCAACATAGGGACAAGGTGCTTTGAGGGGTCACAGACCCCCAAAGCATCCTCCCAATGTTGAGGGCATGTGGCCTGGTACGGTTCAGGAGGGAGGGGGGGCCGCTCTCTCGTCCCCCCCTCTTTTCCTGTGGCCTGCCAGGTTGCGTGCTCGGATAAAGGGTCTGGTATGGATTTTTAGGGGGAACCCCACGTCAATTTTTTTTTAAATTTGACGCGGGGTTCCCCTTAATATCCATACCAGACCTGAAGGGTCTGGTTATGGATATTTAGGGGGAACCCCACGTCAAATTTTTTCTTAAATTTGAGGCAGGGTTCCCCTTAATATCCATACCAGACCTGAAGGGCCTGGTAATTGAATTTGGGGGACCCCCACGCTTTTTTTATTTATTTATTTTTTTATCAATGACTTTCAATGAGTGTTCTCTGTATTACGGGAGCCGACAATTCATAATAGCTGCGAGTGATTTTAAAGGACTTTTTTTCCTGCATAAATGACACTTTGTGCAGGGACAATTCTAAGCACGGGAAACATGCGCCCCTTCACAGGCATACTATAGACAACCCCCCCCCCCCTACGAAATTTAAAGGAATATTACACTTTTATTGTTTCACTTTAATCATTATTAAAATCACTGCTCCCGAAAAAACGGCCGTTTTTAAAACTTTTTTTTGCATTGATCCATGTCCCCTGGGGCAGGACCCAGGTCCCCAAACACTTTTTAGGACAGTAACTTGCAAATTAGCCTTTAAAATGAGCACTTTAGATTTTGAACGTTGGAGTCCCATAGACTTTAATAGGGTTCTAAAGTATGCTATATACTAGCTCCGTCGAATCTTCTTTATACATTCGACAGACACCATAAGCCTTCAAAGACAGATTCGACCGTGATTCATGTGGATTTTCGGACGAATGCAATTTTTGAACGAAAAACGAAATAAATAAAAACGAATTTCGGGAGTAACTAAATAAATTAAGTTTTCAGACGAAAACGAAATTCCGAAACGAAATATTTTACTCTGCACATGTCTAGTGACATTTAATGAGACAGAGGAGTTGCATTAAAAGGTATGTATACCCATAACTGTTCTTACATATAGTTTTGAATAGTGTAAGGAAGGGTGAAAATGCATAATTTTGTGCTGTTTATTATTGAGATTACCCTTCATTTCCTATCGTACTGGACCTCTACAATGGGACCTGGCAGGGGAAAAGCTTTTGTACTCAGCCTGTGGTTGCTTTGCAAAGAAAACAAACTGTAGGACATTGAATATGTTTTGTTTTAACGTACCTAGGATGTATTTAAAGTGAGAGTTCAATTGGGCTTTAACTTGAGAACATATATCACACAACAAAAATATATAATTCTGGGTATTTCAATTTCTCTACAGATATGGACAAATGTATTTATTTCTTAATGTTATTGATATGTTATATGACTGTCTTCTACATAAAGTAGAATACAAGCACATAAAATTAAGATTTGCAATTCTATTTACCCAGTCTTGTATTTCTGACCCCACTGCTAGACAGCACAGTGAGATTCTGAATCTTAATTGCAATGGCAGCAAAACTTGGTGAAGAAAAGTTCCTGACTTTCTGACTGGATAGTGGGTGAGCCGAAGCACAGAGATGACTCAATGGGGTTGATTTATTAAAACTGGAGAGTGCAACATCTGGTGCAGCTGTGCATGGTATCCAATCAGCTTCTAACTTCAGCTTATTCAATTACAGGGTTTGTTAACTCATATAAGACAAACAATGCCAGAACCTCTATTAGAGCCTGGCATAGCACACTACATTCGTATTTTGTAAAAACAAACGCTGTAAATACGTATTTAGGCACATGACTCGTGGCCGTTGTACAGCTCCGATGGATGGATACTGCAAGAGGAGCCGTGATCTTCCTCTGACGTCAGGGAGATCACAAGGCCGCTCAACCCCTCCTGCAGTAGCCGAGAGTCACGTGACCAGCCTAAAGACAGCCCAAAATCATTATTTACAACATTTGTTTTTATAAAAAACAAATGCAGTGTGCTATGCCAGGCTCTAATAGAGGGTCTGGCATGGTTTGTCTTATATGGGTTATACAGAGTCTGGCAATGAGCATTTATGAATTTTTCATTTTAATAAGAGCAGCAGGGGGCAGAGACGGAGACACACAGACATGAGCTGACAGGCAGGAAGTAGGGGGTGAGGGGGAGAGGAGCATAGAGAGGACAGCTTCGTATGATAGACGGACACACTCTGACCACGGTTACCAGGGCTCAATAGCCCTGGTTTTTGTGGTCAGTATAGAGAGGGCATACAGGAAGTGGCAGGTTCAGGGAGGTTTTTTTACAGTTTAGAGTGGGGCAGATTACACAGCACAAGCACTGTGCTGTTTAACCACTTGGCGTCCACGCTATACCTGAATGACGGCCACAGCGCAGACCTGAATTTCAGGGAGGCCTCCCCTGTGCATGCTCCCTGCACACGCCCTGATCACCGAGTCACTGAGACTCGGGTGATCACCGATCCGAGTAAGGGGCTGGTCCCGGCCCCTTACCATGTGATCAGTTGTCAGCCAATGACAGCTGATCACATGATGTAAACAAAAGCTCAGTAATGGTTTAACCAACTCGCGCCCGCCCTATAGCCGAATGACGGCCGTAGAGCAGGCGCGTTCATCCGGGTGGTCGTCCCTGGACGTCCTGATGTTTACTTCCGCGATGCGCGCCGCCTCGGGCGCGCATCGCGGAAGTTCTGTGTTCGCCGTGTCCCCCTGGGACAGGCAAACACAGATCGCTGTAAACGGCCAATCACAGCGGCCGTTTACAGTGTGATCGGCGTGTCCAATGGGAGATGATCTCATATGTAAACATATGAGATCATCTCTCAGCGCCGCTCTCCCTCCTCACACAGACAGTGTGAGAGGGGAGAGATGAACGGCTGCAGCGGCAGCCATTCTGCTTCGAGGTAAAAAAAAAAAAAAGTTAAAAAAAAAGTGCCATCCTCCCCCAGCAGTGCCATCCTCCCCCAGCAGTGCCATCCGCCCTAGTGCCATCCGCCCCAGTGCCATCCGCCCCAGTGCCATCCACCCCAGTGCCACCTGCCCCCAGTGCCACCTGCCCCCAGTGCCATCTGTTGTCAGTGCCATTTGTCCCCAGTGCCATCTGTCATCAGTGCCACGTATAAGTGCCATCTGTCATCAGTGCCACGTGTCATCAGTGCCACATAGTGCCATCTGTCATCAGTGCCACGTATTAGTGCCATCTGTCATCAGTGCCACGTATTAGTGCCATTTGTCATCGGTGCCACCTGTCAGTGTCATGTGCCATCTGTTGTCAGTGTCACGTGTCATCAATGCCACTTATCAGTGCCATCTGTCATCAGTGTCACGCGTCATCGGTGCCATGTATTAGTGCCATCTGTCATCAGTGGCACGTATTAGTGCCATCTGTCATCAGTGCCACGTATTAGTGCCACGTGTCTTCAGTGCCACGTATAAGTGCCACGTGTCATCAGTGCCACATATTAGTGCCATCTGTCATCAGTGCCACATATTAGTGCCATCTGTCATCAGTGCCACGTGTCATCAGTGCCACGTATAAGTGTCATCATTGCCACGTATCAGTGCCATCTGTCATCAGTGTCACGTGTCATTGTCCTGGTGCTTCAAAAGTGTAATAAATAGTCAACACGTTAGATGTGTAATTTATGTTCCTAGAACACATGATGGCGCTACCTGCATGTTGGGCCTCTCTATGTGGCCAGGCTGTGAAAAAGTCCCACACATGTGGTATTGTAATACTCAGGAGGAGTAGCAGAATTTTTTGGGGGGTGTCATTTGTGGTATAGACATGCCACATGAGAGAAATAACCTATTACAATGACAATATTGTGGAGAAAAAAAAATGAAAAATCTTAATTTTGCAAAGAATTGTGGGAAAAAAATTACAACATCAAAAAGCTCACTATGCCTCTTATTAAATACCTTGGAATGTCTACTTTCCAAAAAGGGGTCATTTGGGGGGTATTTGTACTTTCCTGACTTGTTCGGGTCACAAGAAGTGAGATAGGCCACCAGTACATCAGATGTGATCAATTTTGTGCGATTCGCACCACAGCTTGTAGACTCTCTAACTTTCACAAAAAACAAATAATATCCACTAATTTGGGTTATTTTTACCAAAGATATGTAGCAGTATAAATTGTGGCCAAAATTTATGAAGAAACATTAAGGCTCCATGCACACTGAAGCTGATAAACTGCAGTTTATTGGCATTTGGGCGTTTTTTGTAAAAGCCCATAAACTCCACTCTATGTTAGCCTATGTGTCCATGCACACATGGACGTTTTTCAGCTTTAATGAGCAGTGGAGTTTATGGGCTTTTTTCTGAACGCCAGAAATTCGCGTTCAAAGTGCCGTTTTTCAGCGGCAAAAAACGACAAACGCTCATTAACGCTCATTAACGCTCGTTCATTAGTGTTCGGCATTCTATTTTTCAATGCATTGTGGGATTTTTGGAGTGTCCTCTGTGTATTTTTATAGAAAACGCCCATTAACGCTAACGCTGTAAAACGCTCATTAATGCTCATTAACGCTAGTATAAAACGCTGTTAAAAGCAGGTTTTTCAACCAGCGTTTTCTGCCAGCAATCTGGCGTCCAGAAATAGCTTTTTTGAGCTTCAGTGTGCATGGAGCATTATAATTTGCATAATTCTGTCACAGAAACAAAGAAATATGCGTTTTTTTTCAAAATGTTCGGTCTTTTTTCATTTATAGCGCAAAAAATAAAAACCCCAGAGGTGATCAAATACCACCAAAATAAATCTCTATTTGTGGGAAAAAAAGGACAAAAAATTCATTTGGGTACAGTGTTGCATGACTGAGTAATTGTCATTCAAAGTGTGAGAGCACCGAAAGCTGAAAATTGGTCTGGGCAGGAAGGGTGTTTAAGTGCCCAGTAAGCAAGTGGTTAAAAAAGCCGATCACGGGTCATCTGCAAGGGACATCCCAAAGAGGAAGAGGCAATTATGCCTCATCTGTGCACACTAGTACCCCCTGCCAGTGCCACCTGCCATTGCCACCTGCCAGTGCCCACCAGTACCACCTATCAATGGCCATGAGTGACACCTATCAATGCCCACAAGTGCCACCTATCAATGCCCACCAGTTGTGCCAATCAGTGCCACCTAGCAATTCTGCCTATAAGTATAACTGATCAGTGCCCATTATTGCCACCCATCAGTGCCCATCGCTGCCACCCATCAGTGCCAATCACTGCCACCTATCGGTGCCCATCAGTGCTGCCTCAACAGCGTACATCAATAAAGGAGAAAAATTACCTGTTTTAAAATTTTATAACAAAATTAAAAAAAAAAAAAAAAAAATGTAATTTGGCTGTTTTACATTTTTTTAACAAAAAATAAAAACCGCAGAGGTGATCAAATACCACCAAAAGAAAGCTCTATTTGTGGGGAAAAAATGATAACATTTCATTTGAGTACAGTGTTGCATGACCGCGCAATTTTCATTCAAAGTTTGACAGCAATGAAAGCTGAAAATTGGTCTGCGGTGGAAGGGGATTTAAGTGCCCAGTAAGCAAGTGGTTAATCTGCTTTAAGGTACTAGGAAATCATTTTTTTTTGGGGGTTGACAAACACTTTAAGCTTTCACAAAAAACCTTGAAGCTGATTGGTTTCTATTCAGTGCTGCACAAGATTTTGCATTCTCGAGTTTTAGTAAATCCACTCCAGTGTTCTCTCCTGCTGTCAATATTGTTACTGTCAGCAAATCACTAGGTCAGAATGCTGCTTCTCCAGCTCTAGGTGTGAGTGCTGCTGTTCAGCCAATTACAAAAGGCAAGAAAAAGACAGGTACACTATTTGAAAAACATACAAACATACAATCATTTGTAATCAGTACACAACTGCATAAAATGGTGTCACTATATCTGCCTGGAATTCTGCTTTAACCTTATTGATTGCCTACAAAGTTTTCCATGCTATAAACTCCTTCCTCGATGAACAAGGCAACAGGGGATCCACAACTCTACATTTATATGTATGAATGGGCTCAAGACAAATTGAGAAAAATGTAGGTAGGATCTTTGAGACACATATATAATATAGCTTTGGAAGTGATATCTTTTGTTTCCCATCAGACGGTGAAGATATCAGAGCAGAGGGATGAGTAATGCAGTTCAATGTCAGACTTCATATTTTCCAAGCTTTACTGTTCTGCATCATAATGTTATACTGCAGATGTATCAGACTCACAACACCGACAGGCCCCAGGAGTGCTAAAGCTTTGTGGGTAGCTTGTAGTGAATCCACATTCTACCCTACAAATATCAAATATCTTAGAATTATTTAACAATAATAAAAGAATTTGCATAAACACAGAGGACACAAAATAAGAAATCCCTGCTAAGTACCGTGCTGAATAATGTGGTGTCTTCATAACAACTGCTACACATCATGGAATATTGTCCTTTTTTACCATGTCTTATAAAACCTCAGTCTTGTCTTACATATTTTGCCGATTTTATTTTATGAAATACTATGATATAATCCATTATAATTTACAACATAAAGCTGAACAAAGCACTCAAATGGAAACCTGTGCTTTAACCACTTTCAGACCGGACCATTTTGCCGGCTTAAGACCAGACCACCTTTTGCGATTCAGCACTGCGTCGCTTTAAATGACAATTGCGCAGTCATGCGACGTGGCTCCCAAACGAAATTGACGTCCTTTTTTTCCCACAATCGAGCTTTCTTTTGGTGGTATTTGATCACCCCTGCGGTTTTAATTTTTTGTGCTATAAACAAAAAAGAGCGACAATTTTGAAAAAAACGCATTATTTTTTACTTTTTGCTATAATAATTATCCCCAAAAATATATAAGAAAACATGTTTTTTCCTCAGTTTAAGCAAATACGTATTCTTCTACATATTTTTGGTAAAAAAAACGCAATAAGCGATTATTGATTGGTTTGCAAAAAATTTATAGCGTTTACAAAATAGGGGATAGTTTTATGGCATTTTTTTTAATAATTTTTTTTTTTACTAGTAATGGCAGCGATCAGCGATTTTTATTGTGACTGTGACATTATGGCGGACACATCGGACATTTTTTTAAAATTTTTGGGATCATTGTCATTTATATAGCAATCGGTGCTATACAAATGCACTGATTCCTGTGTAAATGACACTGGCAGTGAAGGGGTTAACCAGGGGGTGGCAGTTTAGGGGTTAAGTGTGTCCTAGGGGCGTGTTACTAACTGTGGGGGCGTGGCTGTGTGTTAGTGAACACCGATCTCTGCTTCAATCACAGGGAGCAGAGATCAGTTTCACTTTTTGCTAGGTAGAATGGGGAGATGCTGTTTACTTCCACATCTCCCCATTCAGCCTCCCCGTGAGACGATTGCAGGTATCCCCGCAGTGATCGAGTCCGTGGGACCCGCGACCGGACTCACGGAGGTCCCGACCAGCGCGCGCTGCCGGGGCCGCGCACGCGATGGCACAGCAGCATTCTTAAAGGGACGTGCCTGTACAACCATATGCATGTCCATGCCATTCTGCTGATGTACATCGTTGTGCGCCGGTCAGGAAGTGGTTAAAATAATAATGTTTGATTTTTAACAGTTCCTATTACAACAACAATTAATCATGCCTGATGCCACCATCATGTTAAAATGCCCGATAGACTTAAATATTTAACTATTTAATGCCTCTGTTCATTTTGAAATACTTCCATGGGAAGAAGTACAGGCATACCCCACTTTTAAGTACACAATGGGGTTTATTTACTAAAGCTGGAAAGTGCAAAATCAGGCTCACTTCTGCATAGAAACCAATGAGCTTCCAGGTTTTATTACCAAAGCTTAATTGAACAAGCTGGGGTTGGAAGCTGATTGGTTTTTATGCAGAAGTGAGCCTGATTTTGCACTTTCCAGCTATAGTAAATAAACCCCATTGTGTACTTAAAAGTGGGGTATGTCTGTAGTAGAGACAAGCAATTGCTTAATATATGGTGGTACATAGGTATGACTAATGAGCCCCATCATTTAGTGCACTTGAAAGTAAAGTTTCTGTAGATCTGAGAGGGACATGCAAGGAAAATAAAAAACAGCATTTTGGCTTGCACATGATTGGATGATAAATTCAGCAGAGCTTCCCCTCATTTCAGATCTACCCCTTAGATTTAGCGCGACTTAGTGTTTAGTGACTTAGATTTAGTGCACTTGCAGTGCAAAGTGGGTATACCTTTCATAAATAACCTCCAATATCTTGCAAATAGAATGTGAAGGTACATATACAAAGTAGTTCCTCTCCAGTATCGGATAATACTTTCGTTAACCAACATCCGGGATAAGCTTAACGGTACCCGTAAACTTATCCTGGATGTTGGTTACCGGAAAGTATTGCCAGATACTGGAGAGAAACTACTTTGTATATGATGTACCTTCACATTCTATTTGCAAGATTTTTGTATAATAAAACATTCCTTTAAGCATTTCATTAGTGTTTTGCCAATTTAAAGTCCCACTTTTTGTGGAGGGTGATTATGGGGGGATGGAGAAACATTGTGGGGTGGCAGGTCATCATGACTGTTGCTGGATTAAATTGCTGGATGCCTATACCAATTTCCCTTTATTTATTCCCCTGAAATGGAGGAGGATGGTGAATATCTGGGGACCCCATTACTATGGTCCCCTTAGGGACTGGATGTGGGGAAGAGGCCCTTGTTGACTGAACATGAGGACATGGTGCCTTTGAAGATGGAGGTGGCTTTGCAAGGTCCCCACCCCATGTTAAAAAGCATATGGCCTGATATGGTGCAGGGAGGGGGGGGGGGCATACATTCCATGTCCTCCTTTTCTGGCCATCCAGACTGCATGCCTGCATGGAAAATAGTCTGATTTAAGTTTTAGGGGTGACCCCATGCTATTTTTTCCTGGCTTTTTTTGTTGTTGTTGTTGTTGTTGTTGTACTGCATTATAAAAAGGAGAAAAACGTGGGGATTTCCTAAAATTTAAACCAGTCTTTTATCCAGGCATGCAGCCTAGGTCGTCTTACATATTAACATCATGTCTTACAGTGTCACAGCAGATTTTCTTCTGTTGCTTCTAGCATGGCTTGCTTCTGCATCTGACGATTTCTTGGCCCTCCAACCTCCCTCCCTTAACTGCTTAAGGACCGCCTCACAGCGATATTCGTCGGCAGAATAGCACGGTTGGGCACAATCACGTACCTCTACGTGATTCTTTAAGTGCCCAGCCGTGGGTCGGGATCGTGCCGCCAGCGGCGAGCTCCCGACCTGGCCCTGAGCACAGTGACCGTGGCCGTGGGACCAGCAGACCCGATCGCCGCTGGTGTCCCACAATCGGGTCACAGAGCTGAAGAACGAGGAGAGGTCTGTGTAAACAAACCTCTCCCCGTGCTTCCTAGTGTGGCTGTCACCGATCGTCTGTTCCCTTTTATAGGGAAAGACGATCAGTGATGTCACATGCCAGGCCACGCCCCCTACAATAAAAAAACACATAACATCACACATAACCCCTACACTGCCCCCTAGTGGTTAACTCCTTCACTGCCAGTGTCATTTACACAGGAATCAGTGCATTTAAATAGCACTGATTGCTGTATAAATGACAATGGTCCCAAAAATGTGTCAAAAATGTCCGATGTGTCCGCCATAATGTCGCAGTCACAATAAAAATCACTGATCGCCGCCATTACTAGTAAAAAAAAAAAAATATTAATAAAAATGCTATAAAACTATGCCTTATTTCCCTTATTTTGTAAACGCTATAACTTTTGCGCAAACCAATCAATAATCGCTAATTGCGTTTTTTTTTACCAAAAATATGTAGAAGAATACGTATCGGCCTAAACTGAGGAAAAAATTTTTTTTTATATATTTTTGGGGGAAATTTATTATAGCAAAAAGTAAAAAATATTGCATTTTTTTCAAAATTGTCGCTCTATTTTTGTTTATAGCGCAAAAAATAAAAAACGCAGGGGTGATCAAATAACACCAAAAGAAAGCTCGATTGTGGGAAAAAAAGGACGCCAATTTTGTTTGGGAGCCATGTTGCACGACCGTGTAATTGTCAGTTAAAGTGACGCAGTGCCGAATCGCAAAAAGGGGCCTGGTAATTTGGCTGCAAATTGGTCCGGGGCTTAAGTGGTTAAAGGGGTTGTAAATCCTTGAGGTTTTTCACCTTAATGCATTCTATGCATTAAGGTGAAAAACCTCCTGTGATGCAGCTGCTCCCCAGAGCCTCCCTTTTACTTACCTGAACCCGGTCTTTCCAGCGACGGGGATGTGCACACAAGCTCCAGCCAGTGTCACGGGTCCTGATTGGATAGATTGATAGCAGCGCAGCCATTGACTCTCCAACGGGGCACTCCAGAAAAGGAGGAGCCAAGAGCACTGCTGGGGGACCTCAGAAAAGGAGGATCAGGGCCACTCTGTGCAAAACCAAATGCACAGAGAAGGTACAGTATGACATGTTTGTTTACAAAAAAACAAACAAAAAAAAAACCTTAAAGCCCCATACACATTATCAGTTTTTCTGCTGAGTTTTTCCTTCAGGTTTACCAAAACCATGTAGTACAAGGGCCTGCCTGATTGTATACAACTTGAAACTGCTAAGGTTTGACCTCATATTATATGATTTTAGTAAATCTGAAGGAAAAACTCAGCAGAAAAACTGATAGTGTGTATGGGGATTTAGTTATTCTTTAAGCCCAGAACACACCAGTAGTTTTTTTTTTTTTTAACACAGCAATGCTGAAAGAAAAAAAAAAACCTGACAGCTCAAGAGAAGCCGCTGTACTAACTATCCAACATATCCAACATTAGTACAGTGTTCTCCCTTGTTGTTATATTGTTTTTTGACAGGGAGACGGCCCTCCCATAACTATGGTTAGTGCTCTAAGCCATTGGCTGAGAGCACTGTTTGGGAGCCAGTGGGCAGATCTTTTTCAGTCATGTCCCCTCAACAGAAGACGGCAGACTCCAGTACACATGGGCCAAATGTCGGCCGGGTTCAATAGAAACCGGCCCGATATTTTGCTCATGTCTACTAGGCTTTCTATTGATTTTCAATTGTGTTTGCCCAACTACATGCTTGTTAGATCTTGTACACATAATTACTGGATGTAAAGGTGCACCTGACATGTGACTTCAGCCACTTCTGCTCGGCAGCATGCTGCAGTCCACATCCATCTGGTGATCTAGTGATAGCTTTGTAAATTGTTTCTGTGCATTGAGCCTCAAACTCAGGACACCTTTTTAGAATTGGTGTCATGGAACACCCACCAAAAGCATAATTTTGACAACTGTGTGAGGAACCTTCCAATCAGAAAATTAAGTGGTGGTAACTGCAGAAATGCAATAGAGCAGGAGCGTGGCTTTCACCTTTGGTATCCATGTTAACTGAAAGCCAATAATCTACTTTTTAACTCAAAAGGCTAATTCTTGAAGTGGAAGTTTTGTCTTCTTTAAACCTTTAAAGAGGGATTCCACCCAAAAAAAAATATTAAAAGCCAGCAGCTATAAATACTACAGCTGCTGACTTTTAATAAATGGACACTCACCTGTCCCGGGTTCCAGCGATGCCGGCAGCCGAGGCCGATCGATCACTCGGCCCTCGGCTGCTGCCGCCACCATTCTAGGTGAGGGAATCAGGAAGTGAAGCGAATCGGCTTCACTTCCCGGTTCCCTACTGCGCATGCGCGAGTTGCGCCGCGCAATAGGAAATCTCTGCGCTGTCACTGGGACCCGTGTGTGTCCCAGCAGACAGCGCGGCAGGGCAGGAAATGGCGTAGACTCCCACGGGAGTCTATGCCCGGAAGTGGGTGTAAATACCTGTCTTTGACAGGTATCTCCACCCCCCTGAAATGTGTCAATTGTGACACCGGAGGGGGGGAGGGATCCGATCAGCGGAGGTTCCACTTTAGGGTGGAATCCCGCTTTAAATTGCCTCCCATTTGGAGTGCAGTCCTCGTTTAGGAAAAGATACATCTGTGCCCATTTCTTCTCAATTGTTGGGACTGTGGCAAACGGAAGGTAGGCAGTATTCAGTAGGCAGCCGGCATTGTGGATTATTATTTGAACCTTTTACTTGGACCTGTACCTGAATCTTACAGCTATAAATGATGATGTGTGTACAGTGTGGAGCTCATAGGCTGACACAAATGTGTAAAGTTTTCCATATTATAGTTATATTACAGTCTGCTATACAGATATACAGCAAGACATCCTCTGACAGGAGGAAAGATGAGCTCATCTGACACAGATTTTCCATGTATCTCCAGAGAGTCATTACCGGAGGAAAACAGTAACACATATAAATCCAGGGGGGAATCCTCCAAGGCTTCAACAATTTTAAATACTCAAGAAGAAGAAAAAGGTTGAACTTATGTTTGGGGAGTCATGGGCAATATCACTCATGAAGAAGAGTGCGGAGGTAGGGTGTTCTTTGGACTCATGGACAGAATGGCACAGGGTAGCGGGGGCAAAAGCAAGCACGTGGGACTGCAGAATAGGAAGTAGTAAGGGCATGAGAAGAATGGACATCAGGTAGTGGAGGCAGTAGACTAACATTAAATAATTCAATTTCTGCAGTGACTCTAGAAGGCAATGTCTCACATATACTACAACTGCTATGAAAATATGTTAGGCTCACACTGATCTAGTGGCAGTATGCAGTTATCAACCTGGAACAAAGAGGAAGACAACAATATCCAAGATGGCCACATTTAGGGCAGCATGAAGTAGCTTCAAGGCCAGATTAAGGCTTCATACACACGAGACGCCAATGCAAACTCTTCTGGACACATGTTTTTAAAAGCTGAAAACGTCATTTAGAAATGCCCGTTTTGCCGCGATTTTTACTGCAATTTAGCGGCATTTTACCGCGTTTGCGTCTAGAAGTGTTTAGCTAAGCTAACATCATAGCTCAGCCCCAAGCTCAAAAAACAGTATTATTAACTATTTCAGCCATTCTGTGAGACCAGAGTGAGAAGCAGCAGCTGTGAGAGCAGCACTGTACTTGTATTTAGCGTGTCACTTGCCACGGTACCTGCCACAAGTTGTGGATTGTCCACTTGCCACGTCACCTGCCACAAGTTGTGGATTGTCCACTTGCCACGTCACCTGCCACATCACCTGCCACATCACCTGCCACAAGTTGTGGATTGTCCACTTGCCACGTCACTTGCCACGTCACCTGCCACAAGTTGTGGATTGTCCACTTGCCACATCACCTGCCAGGTCACTTGCCACGTCACCTGCCACAAGTTGTGGATTGTCCACTTGCCATGTCACTTGCCACTTTACCTGCCACGTCACTTGTCACAAGTTGTGGATTGTCCACTTGCCATGTCACTTGCCACCTGCCATGTCACTTGCCACAAGTTGTGGATTGTCCACTTGCCACGTCACTTGCCACCTGCCATGTCACTTGCCACAAGTTGTGGATTGTCCACTTGCCACGTCACTTGCCACCTGCCATGTCACTTGCCACAAGTTGTGGATTGTCCACTTGCAATTGTTTAAAATATGTTTTTAATGGTTTTTCATCATTTGCAATCATTTTTGAGATTTTTTATGTAAAAAAAAAGGTCACCTTTAAAAACGCTTATAAACGAAAACGAGGCAAAATGCGGTAGCGGCGTTTTGCCGCGTTTTGCGTCTGAAACGTGGAAACTTTTGCGTCTAAACCCATTTTTTTGCTTCTGGAAAAACGAGGTTAACCGCAACTGCCTAAAAACTGCACAAAACGAGACTGTGTACATGGACACATAGGATAACATTGAATGAGTTCAGGGGCAGTTAAAAAAAAGTGTCCAACTGCCTCTGAACATGCGTTTAACAGCGTCTTGTGTGCATGAAGCCTTAGCCTGTCCAGCAGGTGACAGATATATTTGATGCATAATATGCAGCTTAATCAATATGTTAACTGAGATAAGTTCTCCTTATTATGATCTTACAGGACAGGTATAAATGCAGCCTATTTCTTTTAACCGCATGTTAAGCTAAGGTAATAACCCTTTTTGTTACACACTTTCTATTCCTCACTGACCTCACTGACCTATGTAGCTGCAGACACTGTGGTGCAGCTCATTAAGGTTCACAGAAGAAGTACTAAAGTAATTTTTCCAGAAACCCAGCTTACCCTGCTACCCCCTACCAGCAGTAACTTGGCAGCTTTCCTGCTTTCTAATCTTTATTGCAAACACAGAGCAGGAGCTCTGCAAGGGAGAGAAAGTTAGCTAAGCAGTAGAGAAGGAATAATGACTCCAGTGATCCTTCTGTGTACTTGAGGGGGCAGTGCTGCAGCTACAGAGGTTAGCGAAGGCCTATTTTGACACATATTTACCACTTAAGAGTATGTAAATACCCTAATGTCTAAAGCTAGTGATGGACGAACTTCCGACGGGACGTTTCGCGAACGCGAAATGCGAACGGACCCAAACGTTCGCGAAACCGAACGTTCGCCGCGGGCCCCATTGACTTCAATGGGAGGCGAACTTTGCAAACCTTCATGTCGAATTTGCGGCCACGTGGTAATTATTAGGGGGTAAAACGTAGTCCCACCATCTGGACAATGACATAATACATGTATGAGGTGAATTTGGGATCGATAACTACAAGCATTTTTATTTTATTTGGGAAATTGTTCTAACAATTCAGGACTATGGAGCTAATGAAGGCAATGGAGGAGAGGGAAGGTCAGGGACCAGGGTAGGCAAAGAAGAGGGTGCAGGAGATGATCACCAGCAGCGTGACATACCGGAATGACACATGCACCGTGATAGAGGCATCTGACAGCAGCACCGTAATACAGAGCACTGACAGCAGCACCGTGACATACAGCGCTGACAGCAGCACCGTGACATACAGCGCTGACAGCAGCACCGTGACATACAGCGCTGACAGCAGCACCGTGACATACAGCGCTGACAGCAGCACCGTGACATACAGCGCTGACAGCAGCACCGTGACATACAGCGCTGACAGCAGCACCGTGACATACAGCGCTGACAGCAGCACCGTGACATACAGCGCTGACAGCAGCACCGTGACATACAGCGCTGACAGCAGCACCGTGACATACAGCACTGACAGCAGCACCGTAAGCAGCCCCAGGAGGAAGTCAGCACAGCACAGGGATGGTGTGATCCCCTCATAATAAGAACCCCCAGGAGGAAGTCAGCACAGCACAGGGATAGTGTGATCCCTTCATAATAAGAACCCCCAGGAGGAAGTCAGCACAGCACAGGGATATCATAAGCAGCCCCAGTAGAAATATGACACCGCTCAACCTCTTCAAAGAGGAGGGTAGGGGCATATAGTACGGTGTGCTTTTTTGGGTCAAGGAAGTGAGCCAAATGAATTAAGAAGGTCTGTGTGCTTGATTAAAAAAATAGTTTATAGACATATACATGGTCTACTGGTCACATGTGTTGAATTCCTCCGAGATCCATGCCTCATTCATTTTTAGAAATGTGAGGTAGTTAACACTGTGGTGAGCTAGGCGAGTACGCTTATCGGTCACAATCCCCCCTGCTGCGCTGAACGTCCTTTCGGACAGGACACTGGATGAGGGGCAAGCCAACAGTTCGATTGCAAATTGGGCAAGCTCTGGCCAGAGGTCAAGCCTGCCCACCCAGTAGTCTAGGGGTTCATCACTCCTCAGAGCGTCCACATCGGCCGTTAACCCAATGTAGTCGGACACCTGACGGTCTAGGCGTTCCCTGATGCTGGATCCGGATGACACCTGTCGATGGGTCGGCTGAAAGAATGACCTCATATCCGAAGTCACCAACACATCTTCAAACCGGCCTCTTCTTGCAGGCGCTGTTGGATTGGTACCCGCAAATCCTTCTCTGGGAGTGGGAATTGCTCCTCTGCCAGCGCACGCAAAAGCAGAATGCAGCATTTCTCGAAGCAAGGCCTGGAAGTGCTGCATTCTGACAGCCCTCTGCGACGGCGGTAACATTTCCGCCATTTTGTGTTTGTACCGGGGGTCTAAGTACGTTGCCACCCAGTACTGGTCCTTGACCCTCATGCTTTTTATACGGGGGTCCCTATTAAAACACTGGAGCATGAAGGCCCCCATTTGCACTAAAGTGGAAGCGGTGTGGTGGCCTGGCTCCTGCTCATCATCCAGGATAATGTCGTCCTCTTCATTCTCCTCTCCCCATCCTCGCACAACAGGGATCCCAGAAAGGTTTAAAGCATGCTCTTCTTGCTCCTGCTCATCCGCCCCGGCACCATCCTCCTCTGACTCCTCATCAGACTCCTGTTGTTGACTTGTCTCAGATAGAGTAGCCCCCCCTGGGAATTCATCCAGCATTGCGACTTCCTCATCTTCCCGCTCCTGCTCCTCCACAGCCTGATCAATGACACGACGCAATGCACGCTCCAGAAAGAAGGCATAAGGTACCATGTCACTGATGGCGCCATGGCTGCGACTGACCAGTTTGGTGATCTCCTCAAATGGCCGCAGAAGTCTGCATGTGTCGCGCATGAGCAGCCACTGGCGCGGTGAAAAAAAACCCAGCTCCCCAGAACCGTTTCTTTCGCAGAGTTCATACAGGTAGACGTTAACTGCACGTTTCTGCTGGAGCAGCCTATCAAGCATATAGAAGGTTGAGTTCCATCGCGTCGGGCAATCGCAAATAAGACGTCTGACCGGCAGATGGTGTCGCCGCTGAATGTCAGCAAGGCGAGCCATGGCCGTGTAAGATCTTCTGAAATGGGCCGAGATTTTCCTTGCCTGCCGCAAGATGTCCTGGACCCCAGGGTATTTGACAAGGAATCGCTGCACGACCAAGTTTAAGACGTGTGCCATGCACGGCACGTGCGTGATTTTGCCCTGTTTCAATGCGCTAAGCAGATTGGCACCGTTGTCACACACCACTTTACCAACTGTCAAATTGAGCGGTGTTAGCCACTCATCTGCCTGTGAACGCAAAGCTGAAAGGAGTGCCGGGCCAGTGTGGCTCTTTGCTTCCAGGCACAACAGACGCAGCACGGCATGGCAACGTCTCACCTGGCATGTGGAATAGGTTCTGGGGAGCTTGGGCGGTGCAGTGGAAGAGACGCTAGCAGCGGAAAAGGAGGAGGCAGCTGAGGAGGAGAGGGAGGAGGATGGAGTAGGAGGAGGAGAAGAAGAGTCAGGCCTGCATGCAATCCGTGGCGGTAAAACCAAATCTACACGGGTGCCACGGGTTACATGCTTGACGGCCGTCAGAAGGTTCACCCAGTGGGCAGTAAAACTGATATACCTTCCCTGCCCGTGTTTGCTAGACCACGTGTCTGTGGTCAGATGTATCTTGGCACCGACACTGTGTGCCAGAGATACATTCACTTGCCGCTGAACATGGCCATATAGCTCTGGGATGCCCTTCTCTGAGAAATACTTCCTTCCTGGGACCTTCCATTGTGGTGTTCCAATGGCCACAAATTTGCGAAAGGCCTCCGAGTCCACCAGTTTATATGGCAGTAGTTGGCGGGCTATGAGTTCTGACAAGCCAGCCGCCAACCGTTGGGCAAGAGGGTTATCCGGCGTCATCATTTTTTTACGCTCAAACATTAGGCCCACGGAAGCCTGCCTTTTTGCAGAAAAATGTGAGCTTGGCGTGATGGAAGGTGGAGTGGAGGACAATTGTGAGGAGAGAGGAGAAGGAGAAGTAGAAGACGAGGCTGGACGGTGAGAGCCTGCAGTGTGGCTTTGTGTGTTCCGTTGCTCCCACTGGGCTCGGTGATGGCTGCTCATGTGCCTTCTTAAGGCGGTCGTCCCTAGGTGAGTATTGGGCTTACCGCGACTAACGCGTTGACTGCAAAGATTGCAGATGGCAACGCTATTGTCAGCAGCGGACACGTTAAAAAAAGCCCACACTGCGGAGCCATGTGCCGGTGTCCTGGGAGCGCCAGATGTGACCGTACATGGTCGATGACTCGCTCCTGATACATTTGCAGTCTGCTTTGTCCCTGCTGTGCAATGTAAGTCATTGCTGCTTCTCCTCCCTATCTGCTGGTCCATATCTCCCTCTGAACTCCCCTCCTCTTCCTCTCTTGTGGGCACCCACGTGACATCACTAGACACGTCATCATCAACGTCACCTTCCCCACCGCTATAAGTAGAGATCTCGGAGTAGGCAGCAACACCGGGGACCAACCTCCTCCTTGGGCTGATCTGGGTACTGGCGTCAGACTGCTGAGTAGCGCTTGTTGCTACCTCCTCTTCCTGATCCAATACCAAGAGTGGCTGCGCATCAGAAATGTCCTCTTGATATGGATCGGAAAATAATTCCAGTGACTCAAGCGGAAGGTATGTGGTGGTGGTGGTGGTGGTCGTGTTGTTGGTGGTAGTGTCTTTGGGGGTGCACATAGCAGAGAGTGAAGAAGAGGGTGCAGATCGAGAGGATGAGGAGGGTGCAGAAGAGTAAGGCTGAGCGAGCCACTCAACCAAGTCTGGTGCATCCTTTAAAGTAATTGAACGCACCTTCTGCAACTTCCCACTTTGGCTCAAGCCTGTTGCTCCTGCCCTACCCCTACCACCCCTGCGGAAGGGCCTGCCTCTTCCTCTGCCTGTCATTTTTTAAATGACCCTGTGACAAAACTCTTAGTCCCTATACCGATGAAGGACTGCTGCAGTATAGGGCAGCGGTCAGCAGTGGTGCACGTCAACCCTATCTATTGTGGACCTATAGCGGTCCTTACAGAACAGCAGACTGTACCGCACTCAAGCCTATGTACCGTAGCACCCTATACCAAGTTACCAGTCCTTATAAGAACTTTTGTGGACCAAGCAGGTTGTGTATTAGTGTTTAGCAGACTGTACGTCAGTCCCTATACCGCTGAAGGACTGCTGCAGTATAGGGCAGCGGTCAGCAGTGGTGCACGTCAACCCTATCTATTGTGGACCGATAGCGGTCCTTACAGAACAGCAGACTGTACCGCACTCAAGCCTATGTACCGTAGCACCCTATACCAAGTTACCAGTCCTTATAAGAACTTTTGTGGAACAAGCAGGTTGTGTGTTAGTGATTAGCAGACTGTACGTCAGTCCCTATACCGCTGAAGGACTGCTGCAGTATAGGGCAGCGGTCAGCAGTGGTGCACGTCAACCCTATCTATTGTGGACCGATAGCGGTCCTTACAGAACAGCAGACTGTACCGCACTCAAGCCTATGTACCGTAGCACCCTATACCAAGTTACCAGTCCTTATAAGAACTTTTGTGGAACAAGCAGGTTGTGTGTTAGTGATTAGCAGACTGTACGTCAGTCCCTATACCGCTGAAGGACTGCTGCAGTATAGGTGAGCGGTCAGCAGTGGTGCACGTCAACCCTATCTATTGTGGACCTATAGCGGTCCTTACAGAACAGCAGACTGTACCGCACTCAAGCCTATGTACCGTAGCACCCTATACCAAGTTACCAGTCCTTATAAGAACTTTTGTGGACCAAGCAGGTTGTGTATTAGTGTTTAGCAGACTGTACGTCAGTCCCTATACCGCTGAAGGACTGCTGCAGTATAGGGCAGCGGTCAGCAGTGGTGCACGTCAACCCTATCTATTGTGGACCGATAGCGGTCCTTACAGAACAGCAGACTGTACCGCACTCAAGCCTATGTACCGTAGCACCCTATACCAAGTTACCAGTCCTTATAAGAACTTTTGTGGAACAAGCAGGTTGTGTGTTAGTGATTAGCAGACTGTACGTCAGTCCCTATACCGCTGAAGGACTGCTGCAGTATAGGGCAGCGGTCAGCAGTGGTGCACGTCAACCCTATCTATTGTGGACCGATAGCGGTCCTTACAGAACAGCAGACTGTACCGCACTCAAGCCTATGTACCGTAGCACCCTATACCAAGTTACCAGTCCTTATAAGAACTTTTGTGGAACAAGTGAGTTGTGAATGTTTAGCAGACTGCAGCAGAAGGGCAGCAGTCAAGTATAATATCCTTTCTATATTTGGAAGAAAGAATATTATACATGTACAAGCCTATTACTGTACCACTGATACCAGTCCTGAAAAGAACCTTTGTGGAACTAATAATAACAGCAAGTCTTTAAAATTACCCTCACTGCCTGACAACACTGCTTCCTTCCTGTCCCTATACAAATTGGCAAAAAAAGAGAACGATTAGTGGTTACTGGAACAGCTCTTTTGTGGACCTTGATAGTAACAGCTAATGATGATGATGATGATGATGATGATGAAAGACTAATCTGGCTGTCCCTGTAGCATACACCGTCCTTTCCCTTTCTCTAAACTAACAAAAGACACTCAGGCTGCTGCAAGAATCAGCAGCACAGCAAACCTATCAACACCTAACACCTATACCAGTCCTGAAAAGAACTTTTGTGTACCAAATAGCTAGTGGTTTATCTCTCCCTACTCCACACAGGAACCTGTCCCTATCGTAACAGAAGAAAGAATGTAAAATGGCCACCGGATCGGGTGTATTTATAGGTTAGGGGGAATGTACAAGTGTCCATGTGCTGTCATGTCTCAATTGGCTGTCCTGTATCACATGATAAACGTGTCACCAAAGGTTAAAGTTCTTGTATACATTAAACACGTAAGTCCGCCGCGGCGAACGACGGAAAAAGGCGTTCGAACGTGCGGACCGCGAATGTCGGAAATTCGCCGCGAAACGACCGCCGGGCGAACCGTTCGGCCATCACTATCTAAAGCCTATGGTTAGAAGTTGAGTTTACCTGTCCTGAAGAACCTGCTCTTCTAGGCAACGACATTCATTAAGAGCCAACCCAGGTTGCAGAAAGGGCTAAATTATCCATCAGAAAGCCTTAAAAATGTACAAGTTGTGAAACTGTTCTACTATTTATTTCCCTTTTCATGTAATTTCCCCAAGGTAATTTGCTTGACATTTAGGCTAAAATTTGCAGGAAATCTACAGGATTATAGGGCCACCTCTGAGAGCAACTAACTTTCCTCCAAGTTCCCTCAACCTGCTACCCACACTACTATATATATATATATATATATATATATATATATATATATATATATATATACTAATATATATATATACACACTCACACAGTGCAATCCGGAAAGTATTCACAGCACTTCACTTTTCCACATTTTGTTATGTTACAGCCATAATGCAAAATGGATTAATTATTTTCTTCAAAATTCGACAAACAATACCCCATAATGACAATGTGAAAGAAGTTTGTTTAAAATCTTTGCAAAGTTATTAAAAATAAAATGAAAAAATCCGGTGTACATAAGTATTCACAGCCTTTTCCATGACACTCAAAATTGAGCTTAGGTGCCTCATGTTTCCACTGATCATCCTTGATATGTTTCTAAAACTTGACTGGAGTCCAACTGTGGTAAAATCAGTTGATTGGACATGATTTGGGAAGGCACACACCTATCTATTTAAGGTCCCATAGTCAACAGTACATGTCAGAGCACAAACCAAGCTGTGAAGTCCAAGGAGTTGTCTGTAGACTTCCGAGACAGGATTGTATCAAGGCACAGATCTGGGGAAGGGTACAGAAAATGCCGGCAGCATTGAAGGACTCAATGAGCACAGTGGCCTCCATCATCTGTAGATGGGACCACCAGGACTCTTCCTAGACCGGGCGATCCAGCCAAACTGAGCGATTGGGGGAGAAGGGCCTTAGTCAGGGAAATGACCAAGAACCCGATGGTCACTCTGACAGAGCTCCAGCGTTTCTCTGTGGAGAGAGGATAGCCTTCCATAAGAACAGCCATTTCTGCAGTACTTCACCAATCAGGCCTGTATGGTAGAGTGGCCAGATGGAAGCCACTCTTCAGTAAAAGGCACATGACAACCCATCTGGATTTTTCCAAAAGGCACCTGAAAGACTCTCAGACCATGAGAAACAAAACTCTCTGGTCTGATAAAACAAAGATTGAACTCTTCGGCCTGAATGGCTAGGTCAGGTCTGGAGGAAACTAGGCACCGCTCATCACCTGGCCAATACCCTCACTTCAGTGACGTATGCTAGTGGCAGCATCATTCTGTGGAGATGTTTTTCAGTGGCAGGGACTGGGAGACTAGTCAGGATTGAGGGAAAGATGAATGCAGCAATGTGCAGAGACTTCCTTTATAAAAAACTGCTCCAGAGCGCTCTGGACCTCAGGCTGGGGTGAAAGTTCATCTTCCAACAAGACAAAGAAGTGGCTATGGGACAACTCTGTGAATGGCCTTGAGTGGCCCAGCCAGAACCCAGACTTCAACCTGATTGAACATCTCTGGAGAGATTTGAAAATGGCTGCCCACCGACGCTCCAAAATTAAACCTGATGGAGCTTGAGAGATCCTGCAAAGAAGAATGGGAGAAATTGCCCAAGAATAGGTGTGCAAAGCTTGTAGCATCATAGTTAAAAAGACTTGAGGCTGTAATTGGTGCAAAAGGCGCATATATATATTAATTTTTTTTTTCTCAATGACTGAAAAGTAACTCAATTTCATATTATCCCCTTTCTAAAATCACTCCCAAAGCAAAAATTACAAAGAAAATTATTGCTATTAACTAAATAAATTCATCATTAAATAATGTACATGATTACAATCAAAGTTCCTCAAATGATTGAATAAACACAAATCCCACAGGATATATATACACATATAATTGTATCATCAAAACATTTCCAGTTCATTAAAAATGAGTATATACATAAATAGTCAAAGAATATTTCTTGATTGAAAAATTACATGAGTTAATATAATGATGCAGTTAGAAGCATTCTGAAACTCCAACCAACAGAGACCAGAGAGAACTACAGGTATAAAGTATGAAATAAAGCAATGGAAGAAAAATCGAATTACTGGCTGAGACGTATAGTAGTGGTCAAAGTAACTTTCCCCCAAATTCTTCTTGTACTACAGGATCAACTGTTGTTCTTTGTCCAGGATAAAGATATACCCCATGTGAACTGGAAGACCCTTTTCCAACCACAAATCTGCGGGGGCTTATCTCAATCCCATTTAGCCCACCATTATTCCGTGGCACAGATTGCCCAACTCACAGCTTATCATAACATTTCTGATTCTCCTCTGTGAGTCCTCAAAGAAGTGCTGGACACCGACCCCATATCAGTGGAGACTCTACTGTGGATCCCCCACAAATGCAAAAATAGATTATCATTTCCATTTTCTGCCATTCTCTGCAGGTATGAGACAATGTGAAATATTCTGGCAAACTACTGTTCCCCTAAACCCCACTTGCAACTCATTCACAATCCTATGTTTCTCCTGGGATACTTGGAACTATCCAGTTTTAAATGGAGGATCTCTAAAAACATACCATATATAGGATCTATATTTAGTATTCCTCATCTAAGTCCTTAGTTTCCCCTCTATATAAAATGGGAAATTTTCTGGTACCTCCAAATCAAAAACTCAGTTGCTCAAGCAATTAAACATTCTCCTTTCCCCCAGAAATTGACAACACGTGAGCACATATACTTACAGTACATGATCCCATATCTAAAGAGATTATTTCTAATTCTTATGGCACAGATTTGGAAGGGCAGGCATCTAACCTTTTTTTTTACATAGCAACATGTGACAAGGAGCTGAGAACCAGGAGGACTAATTGATTTTGTGGACCATAGCTCACTGCTCAAAAACACATTGGTAGTAGAAACCAACAACAATAATTACTGTACGCCTTGCAAAAATATATACCCCTCTGGGCTTTTTACCTATTTAGTGACATAACAGCCTTTAGTTTAATGTTTTGTTTTTTATCTGAATTATATGTGATGGATCAGAACACAATAGTCTAAGTTGGTGAAGTAAAATTAGAAAAGTATATACATAAAACGATTTTTCAGAAATAAAAAAACGAATTATTGGCATGTGCGTATGTATTCACCCCCTTTGTTATGAAGCCCATAAAAAGCTCTGGTGCAACCAATTATCTTCAGAAGTCATGTAATTAGTGAAATGATGTCCACCTGTGTACAATCTAAGTGTTACATGATCTGTCATTACATATATACACCTTTTTGAAAGGCCCCAGAGGCTGCAACACTTAAGCAAGAGGCACCACTAACCAAACACTGCCATGAAGACCAAGGAACTCTCCAAACAAGTAAGGGATAATGTTGTTGAGAAGTACAAGTCAGGGTTAGGTTATTAAAAAATATCCAAATCTTTGATGATCCCTAGGAGCCCAATCATAAGTATCATAACCAAATGGAAAGAACATGGCACAACAGCAAACCTGCAAAGAGACAACTGCACACCAAAACTCATGGTCTGGGTCAGACCGGACCAATTTGCTGGTCAAAGACCAGACCCCTTTTTGCGATTCGGCACTGCGTCGCTTTAACTGACAATTGCGCGGTCGTGCGACGTGGCTCCCAAACAAAATTGACGTCCTTTTTTTCCCACAAATAGAGCTTTCTTTTGGTGGTATTTGATCACCCCTGCGGTTTTTATTTTTTGCGCTATAACCAAAAATAGAGCGACAATTTTGAAAAAAACTCATTATTTTTTACTTTTTGTTATAATAAATATCCCCCAAAAATATATAAAAAAACATTTTTTTCCCTCAGTTTAGGCCGATACGTATTCTTCTACATATTTTTGGTAAAAAAAACGCAATAAGCGATTATTGATTGGTTTGCGCAAAAGTTATAGCGTTTACAAAATAGGGATAGTTTTATAGCATTTTTATTAATAATTTTTTATTATTTTTTTTTACTAGTAATGGCGGCGATCAGCGTTTTTTATTGTGACTGCGACATTGTGGGGGACACATCGGACATTTTTGACACATTTTTGGGACTATTGTCATTTATACAGTAATCACTGCTATATAAATGCAGTGATATTCCTGTGTAAATGACACTGGCAGTGAAAGGGTTAACCAGTGGGTGGCAGTGTAGGGGTTAAGTGTTCCTAGGGGTGTGTTACTAACTGTGGGGGGGTTGGGCTTTCATTTAGTGAACACTGATCTCTGCTCCAATCACATGGCCGGATGATCAGAGCGTGATCTGTCTATCAAAGTCCTGGGACAGCAATTGCAGGGAACACACTGCTATTGAAATGAAATCCCCTAGTGATGTTCCTTGCGCTCTGATGATCCGCCTGCTCTCCGCCCTTTTCCTCTATGAGTGCTGGGAGAAGGACTCCCATACAATGCGCCTGCTGGCGGTGCTTGCCCTGCTCCTAGCCAGCCCTCAAAGTCCACACGCAAGATGCGAGCAGGTGAGTGGAATTTTTGAGGGCTGCACTATTGTTTAAGACATAATGAAATTACTTTGAAAGCCAGTCTATGGAAAGGAAAAGGAAAAAAAGGAAATAATATGGTATGCAGGCGTTATTAGCAGATATCATAAGTGTACAACAGCATTTGGATTCTGTGTAGTCTTGTAGTGAAGGCTAATTAAAAGACAACTATCATACAGAACATTGTAATCTGATAAATGTATGCAGATAATAAATGTAATGATAGTACTCAGCATATGAATTCCTCTTTTATAGTTTGCATGCTTTTATTTACATTTTACTCCACATTTACCTGCAGACTATGCTGTTCAATAAAAGTGACAGTTACATAGATTGGGACAACCCATAAAACTACCTGGTGCTTGCAAAAGTAAAAAAAGCTTCTTAAAAAACATTTGCTAAAAGTGTTCAAATACCCCTGGTAGCGGAATATGTCACTATTACTTTTTCAGCGCTTAACCTGCATGTATCATATGTGTGCAGAAAAAATAAGAGCTAAAAGCATGTGAATTTAAGGGGTAGAGGGAATTCACAAACAAAATACTATACAGTGAACGCTATTTACATACATTAACCAAATACAGCTGCTCAAAATTGGATCATCTTGCGCTAGAATGTTCCACTCCAGAGAAAGTTACCTCCCATGCAAGGGGGGGGGGGGGGCTGCCCCAGTCTAGGGGTGACAGAAGCAGTTTTACTTACCTGATCCTCCATTCTAGCAGCAGCTGATGCTCTCCTCTACTTATTTAAAGTGCCAGATATATAAGGGGGCAAAAGCCATGGACCCCCCAACAGAAGGGGCCCCCTTTTTTACAAAAATTATATAAAACACTATAAAAAAAATTATGTAAAATAATAACAAATAAACAATAATAAAATAATATAAAATATATAATAAATAAAAATTGCTTTGTTTTACTAAATGTATTGTGGGAAGTAATATTTTGCCTGTAATCTTCCGTAAATATAATGTATTGTTTTAAAAATAAATTTTGGCAGCTAAAGCGAACCACACATAGAGCACTATGGCTGCGTGTGCATGTGTGTCATGCATTGTAAGGATGTGTCACTGTCACTGAGAGTGTAAACTAACTCTGTGTATGATTGGGGCCCCAGAACCTGAATTCTGCCCTCCCCCCCCCCCCCCAGGTCTAAATCTGGACCTAACTCCCTTATATTCCAGTGGTGGACTGTTTTTCTGTATCCTCACATTCAATGCAGGGCCATTGGCTCCTCTTTGAACTTGGTGACATCAGAGGGCATCCGAATGCCAGAGGATAGGGAAGAAGAAGCTGCAGGTCCTACAGAGGAGACTACTAGAGTGGAGGATCAGGTATTTAAAATGGCATTTTTACTTTCCAGGAGCTGAACTTGGTGACATCAGAGGGCATCCGAATGCCGGAGGATAGGGAAGAAGAAGCTGCAGGTCCTACAGAGGAGACTACTAGAGTGAAGGATCAGGTATTTAAAATGGCATTTTTACTTTCCCAGGAGTTCAGTGTTAAAGAAAGTTCCATCTGCATACGCCATATACCGTGTAACCAGGCAACACATGTATTATTTCCCTCTCTGTATCTCATGATGTATCTTTCTTTCTTTTTTTCCTTCACCAGCTTTCCTTCCAATCAGGTGATCAGTCTCCCAGGAGCCCAGTCTCCCCTTTCCTCCTCCTCCATTACCCTTACCAATGCTGGTAAAACAGATGTTCCTGAACCCTTGGGGGTTCCTTCCAGCTGCCACACCGTTAACCCCCACGATGAAGACTTGCTCGGCAGAACCTCAGACGCACATTATTATCTCTGCTACACATAAATCAAAGTACCAGTTTATTGTATTGTACTGTATTATACTTTTCATATGCGCTATCAGCAGAGCATGGTGATACAACCATGCGTGTTATATAGCGAATATATTTACTGTCTATAAAAATAAAAACTAGCATGTCTAACATCCTTGTTTCTAAGCAAAGTATCCAATGTATTGGTGTTAGATTGTATGCTGTGTGTATTACCCTGCTTTGTGAATTGTGACATGGAGTGTGCACAGTGCAGAGACTAGGCCCATGAGGTTATGCTGTGCCTGCAGAGTGGAAAAGAACTTTCCCACGGGTGTTTGGGCCGACTGGAGTACACAGTGTTAATGCTCTGTCATTAGCTTTAATTAGCTGTGTTTACAACAATACAACAATACAGACCCTAGTGTTTACTCAACAATGCAGCTGGAACCTTAAAGCTACTACTAGTGGAGGGAGGAATACTGTCTGGAGCAACGACGTACATGACATATACTAAATTACAAGGCGGCAGTCTGGCACATATACACTCACCGATCACTTTATTAGGTACACCTGTTCAATTGCTTGGAAACACAAATTGCTAATCAGCCAATCACATGGCAGCCACTCAATGCATTTAGGCATTTAGACATGGTGAAGACGACTTGATGAAGTTCAAACCGAGCATCAGAATGGGGAAGAAAGGGGATTTAAGTGACTTTGATTGTGACATGGTTGTTGGTGCCAGACGGGCTGGTCTGAGCATTTCAAAATCTGCTGATCTACTGGGATTTTCACGCACAACCATCTCTAGGGTTTACAGAGAATGGTCCGAAAAAGAGAAAATATCCAGTGAGTGGCAGTCATGTGGATGAAAATGCCTTGTTGATGTCAGAGGTCAGGGGAGAATGGGCCGACAGAAAGGCAACAGTAACTCAAATAACCACTCGTTACAACCAAGGTATGCAGAATATCATCTCTGAATGCATCGAACATTGAAGCAGATGGGCAACAGCAGCAGAAGACCAGCATCCTGGCTGACACTCTTATCAGCTAAGAACAGGAAAATGAGGCCACAATTCACACAGGCCAACCAAAATTGGACAATAGAAGATTAGAAAAATGTCGCCTGGTCTGATGAGTATTGATTTCAGCTACGACATTCAGAAGCTAGGGTCACAATTTGGCATAAACATGAAAGCATGGATCCATCCTGCCTTGTATCAAGAGTTCAGGCTGCTGGTGTAATGATGTGGGGGATATTTTATGGGCACATACTGGGCTCCTTAGTACCAATTGAGCATTGTTTAAACACCACGGCCTACTTGAGTATTGTTGCTGACCATGTCCATCCCTTTATGACTACAGTGTACCCATCTTCTGATGACTCCTTCCAGCAGGATAATGCACCATGTCACAAAGCTCCAATCATCTCACCACTGGTTTCTTGAACATCACAATGAGGTCACTGTACTCCAATGGCCTCCACAGATCACAATCAGATAGAGCGCCTTTGGAATGTGGTGGAACGGGAGATTTGCATCATGGATGTGCGGCCAAAAATCTGCAGCAACTGTGTGATGCTATCAGGTCAGTATGGACAAAAAATCTTTGAGGAATGTTTCCAACACCTTGTTGAATCTATGTCATGAAGAATGAAGGCAGTTGTGAAGGCAAAAGGGGGTCCAACCCGGTACTAGCAAGGTGTACCTAATAAAGTGGCCAATAGGTATACATCAGAAAGTTTTCATACTTCTAAAACAACGAGTAGGACTTGAAACACCTGGCAAATGTACCTCTATGACTGATGACTATGGCACGCTTCAAATCTATGTGCTGTCCTTCCTGTGGCCTAGTTTGCGCATGCACAGCACCCCATTCATGGGAAGGGGCTGTTGTACCGGCAGGAAACACAGGGAAAAGGTCCAGAAGGTCCAGAAGCAGAACTTCACTCTCTCAGTCAACATTGATTATTTTTAATCCTCATGCTGGTAGCATTAGTAAATAGGAAAGTACCGTATTTATCGGCGTATAACACGAGCCGGCGTATAACACGCACCCCAAGTTTAGAAGGGAACTTTAAAGAAAAAAACTTTTAGGAGGGAAGATTAAGGAAAAAAACTTACATTTAAATGTCCATCAATGCATCCTTGTCAGTGTCATTTGCAGACTTCCATGACATTAGCAGCCTTCCATTGCAGCCTTGTCAGTCATTTGCAGCCTTGTCAGTTTCTTTTGAAGGCTTTCCATTTAAAGATGGCGCCGCCGAGATACAGAGCAGATGTCCTGTGTATCTCGACGGCGCTCAGTAGCTCTCGGCCGTTCTCGGCTATTTTCGGCCACACTCGGCCATTCTCGGCTATTTTCGGATGAACGGTCGAAAATAGCCGAGAATGGCCAAAAATAGCTGAGAGCGGACGAAAATAACCGAGATCGGCCGGAAATGGCCAAAAATTGCCAAAAGCTGGCGAGACCGGCAGAAAAGGCAGAAGAGCTCGCAATTGGCGGGTGATCGGCGTATAACAAGAACCCATAATTTCCCCCTGATTTTAAGGGGAAAAAGTGCGTGTTATGCGCCTTCTTAAACCTTCTTATACCTTCTTTACTTGTTTTAAACTTTTTTTTTTTTTACATTTCTTTAGTTACTTCCTGGTTTCCAGGCCTAGAAAAATGATATCATACATGGCAGGAATCTTCAGAAGGGAAGGAAGAGCACGCCCCTGTGCTTAGCTCATGCCTGAGCTAAGGACAGATGGATTCCAGGAACTAAAAGCTACATGAATCATCTACTTTTACTTAAAATGGACACGGGCAGAAATGCTAGGGGGGATTTTTTAAAGTGATTTCTTAACAAAATAAAGCATAGAGACATGGGTGGATGAGGGAGTTTGTTTTAAATATTAAAATGAATGAAATTGTGTTTTTGGTTTGTGGTGTTTAGATGCAGTGAAGTTCCTCTTTAAAACGCATCTGTATGGAATCTGTATGTTGCTATGCACTTACGCACACGGGAAATCAGTTTCCAATGTGTAGCTGAGCCATTAATTAATAGCACCTCTGGGCATCTGCTAAACAGCCTCGCAGTCCGTGCCCGCATAGATAAGAGTCTAGCCTAATAAGGCATCCTAAAGGGTCTACTATATAGTCTACTTTCGACAAAAATTAAACCCCTAAGTTTGCTCCCCATTATTTATCAGACGTATTTATATACCATTGGCAATTTAAATATATACTGTATATTATACATTCACATCAGTCCCTGTCTTCAAAGATTGTACAATATAGGGTTTCTAACTCACATGCACACATACAAACTAGGTAATGTCATGGTTGAAATTCAAACTAAGGACCCAAGTACTGCAATGAAGAAGTGTTAACCACTAAGCCACTGCGATTGATGTGGTGGATTAGCTCTGTCTTAACGCAGAACCCAGACCATTTAACTTTTCTCAGACTTGAGAATAAATAGCAATGATGGTACAGCAGGGTTTGCAGCAGCTAAAAGACATCTGGCTTGTTCTGACTGTTTTCGATCAGCTTGGGCAACAATTTCAAGTCTATGGGGTTAGACATAGAGGCAGTAGCAGCCCGCTCATTAGGGATGCAGGGGCCCTGCCCCTCCTAAACAATGCGCCCGACCCCTAATCTCCATGCAGGGCACTGAACGCATGGATTTCAATGGGGTTTTTATTTTTTTAGAAGCACATGATTAGAGACTGAGACTTTAATTGGCTTCAAAAAGGGTGGGCTTAGGGAGCAGAGCACTGCATCCCAAGCCCACCCACTTGTGTGACATTAGCGAACCCAATTAGTGAATTAGCATCATTAGCGAACCCATTAGTGAAAGCCAATCAGGAAGCAGGTCCTAAGACCTGATTGGTCAGGGGGTCTTAGGACTCCTGGCCAATCGTGTCTCAGGATCCACTTCCTGTCCGGCATCTCCCTGCATAAGGTAAGGCCATGGATCGCCACCTTCCCGATCACAGAATGAAAAGATGATAAGTGTCTGGTGAGAATTTTTAAAAACTGGAGCAGCCAGAATTGACTGTGCATGGCAACCACTCAAGTTCTATCTTTCGTTTTCAAAGCTTGACTGAACAAGCTGAAGATAGAAGCTGATGGTTTGGCATGCACAGTTGCTCCTGATTCTGGCTGCTCTAGTTTTGATAAATTCCCACCAGGCACTTATCATATTTTCATTCTAGGAAGAAAGTTGACTGGACTGCTGTAAAACTATTGATCTTTCAAGATACTAAGCCCCAACATTGTCTTTCTTTTGCACTTTTTGATCTCCATTCCATAACATCAGTGTTTGTGGGTGTGCTGGGTGACAGAAGTGTCCGAGGGCAGTTGAAATGTAACTACGTGTGATCTGACAGCCTTTCTCAACCAGGATTTCGTGGTACCCTAGGGTTCCTCCAAAGGTTGCTATGGGTTCTCTGAGCAATTAATAGTATCTGCTTCTCGGATATGTAACCACTGATGCAAATTATGTTTTTAGTTATCTGTAAGGGAGGCATCCTTCCCATTGACCACCAATTTAAGAAGCATAGTTTCCAATCACTACCAGGCTAATGTACTATGAGCTGTAGATATATAAGATAATTTAAGGGTTCTTCCATGTTAAAAATGTTGAGAAAGTATAATCTACCCTCGCCCTTACACTCTGTACCCTGGGTGTCCCCAATCCCAGTCTCAATCCTGGATCTTCACTGGTATGGTCTTCCACCGGTAGGCGAATATTCAGAGGTGCTCACTCTCTAACTCCCTCTGTGCCAAGAGGAAAAACTTTCCCAGGCAGTTTAGTGAAAATCATCTCTTCATTCCTCCTACTGACAGTGCATTTTGGAATCTGTAGCGTATAACCATTACAGTCTAGCTAATATATGGCTGCCATTTTAAACTACAACTCACAGGGTTCTCATCACTCCAAATAGAAGTCTATGGGCTTGTTTGGCTTTAGCTCTCCCCTCGCTAGCTGGAGTAGGATGGTGCCGCATAACGTTAATATCACAATAGAGGGAGAGGCCCCAGGAGAAGAGAGAGCTCTGAACACACCCTCCCAAACATTTATTTTCTCCCCAGCCGCACTCTCCAAGCTGTTTCCAGAACCAGACCAATGCAATCAACCACCGGGCTAAGGGAGGCCTGACCAGACCTGGAAAAGAAACTGCTGTTCAACTGTGTACAGCACAGCCAAAGACTAGATTTAGCTAGCCTAGGGCAAGGATGCTACATACTCTAAGCCCTGGTACACACGGTCGGACATTCCGAGAACAAAATCCGTTGGATTTTGTCCGACGGATTTTGTCCAAAACTTGTGTTGCATACACACGGTCGGACAAAGTTGTCGGAAAATCCGATCATACGTAACGTGATGACGTTATTTCATTACGACGGGACTACGTTCAGGCTAGTAGCCAATAGCTTTGGTCTAGGAATTTGATCTGAGCATGCGTGGCACTTTGTCGGAATTCTCTACACACAATCAGACAAAGTCCGATCGGATCATGTTGTCGGAAAGTTTTATAGCCCAGCTCTAAAATCTATCCGTCGGATATTCCGACGGAAACAGTCCGATGGAGCCCACACACAGTCGGATTATCTGACAACGCGGTCCGATCGGACATTTTCCGTCGGAATGTTCGACCGTGTGTACAAGGGCTAAGAAACATAAAGGCTGTCAATATTATCCTTCTTCAGAAAATGCCAGATGCCTAGCTTTCTCCATTCTCAAAACTCTGAATCCCTGACCTGGAACATGAATGTAGCAAGTCAGGTGGAAGCGATGTCAGAACTACCACTCTGCATACTTGTTTTAGGTTAGTGGTTCAAAATAAACAGAAACGATTGAATTAGCATGACAACCAGGCGACTAGTATTTTCAGAAAAGAATGTCAGCAATGGCAGCCTACATGGTTCTCTTAATAGCGTTTTCCTAACTTTAGTTACAAATAGTGCTTAGCAGAGTTCTTTGCTAAAGGGCTGCTGAGGTACTAGTGACATTTGAGAAATAAATGGCCAACATATAATTTTCACTGCTTAGTCTCATTATTGCCTCACATGTACCAAAACAGAGATGGACACTTTGGTAAACGATGGCATTTTACTTTTAACAACTGGACATGCATTAAGTGAGAGACAGGCAAATTGCTGAATCCAACAGACACATGGCATTTAATAATGGTACCCCTGGAATTTATAAAGAAATAACTTCCCGTGGTGTTTGTAGAGTGTAAAAGCTAGAACATAACAGGTATTCTGCGTACCCCATTGACTTTTATGTTCTCTGAAAAGAAATGCCCTTGGGATCTCATCCGAACGAATGTTTCATCGACTTTGAAACTGCAGCGTTCAGAAACACCCAAGTTAACATCAGCTAGAGGTCTAGTCTTGCAGATCTGCACAAGTACTTCTATTTAAATAGACAGAACAAAAAATTACGCCAGGAGCATAGCACATCACAATGGGCGCAATGACATCATAGCATATGCTCAACAGGAGAATGCACACATTGTTTTAGCAAGTGTTTCCCCATCTTTAGTCAGCTGTACACTGCAATCATGATGCTTTCCAAAACAAAGTGCCACATGTAATCAAGCTGCTTATAGTCTGGAGTGGAGTCTAGTGAGGCTGCCAAATGAACGTCTGCACAGCCTCTCTTCCCTACCTCTCAGGATCTTTGGAGCTGAATGGCCTTGGAAGCTCACAGCGGGGGACACCTCTGGTTTAAATCAATACGCACCCTCTAGTGGCTGCAATCCATCAATAGAACGCACATTCTAATAGAAAATATTTTAATTTCTGTGATAGTTACCAGGCAGAAGGCAGAAGGAGGAGCATGGATATTCTAGAGCAGAGCTGTGCACTTCAATAGACTCCATTTAGTCAACATCCCACAATTTAAAAAAAATTGTCGTAAAGCACAGTAAACCTCCAAATAATTCCTATTAGAAGACAGTCAACAAGCAATCTGACATACAAATGTGTGGATGTTCCCAGCATTCTTCAGTGCTGAGTAACAGAGGATTCACCTTAGACTTTATAGCTTCAAAGTAGACCTGTAATGAAAGATGTAGGTTTTGCCATTGCTGACATTATTCTGAAAATCAGAATTGTCTGACATACCAATTCTCTGGTTTCCAGACCTTCTGAGTTAGGGCCGGTTCACACAGCGGGCGATGCGAGGCGACACGACTCGCCTCGCCTCGCTCCCGCAAGTCGCCCCCGTTCTGTACAATGGAACCGTTCTGAGAGGAGCGACTCGAGTCGCTCTGACTCAGAAAAAAGGTTCCTGTACTACTTCTGGGCGACTTCGGGGGCGACTTGCATTGACTTCTATACAGAAGTCATCTGCAAGTCGCCGCTGAGGTCGCCGCAGGTCGCGGCGAGGCAAGTCGGAGACGCCTCGCCGCGCCTGCAGTGTGAACCGGCCCTTACTGACCCAAAACAAGCAGGAGACCAGGCAAAATAGAGTGAAGCTACAACTCCTCTAACAATAGCATAAAAGTCTGTAAGGTTTCTTTGAAAGCACACCACCGGGCTCAGGATCTCCAACCCCTTTGCCTCTCCCACCATAGAAGCGGTACTGCAAAAAAATGTACACTTCCAATTGTCTTTGGGTAGGTTCAATGTGCTTACATGTTATCCTGGCCCTCTTCTTCAGAGCATAAATACACACTTACTGTAGCATTTTCCTATAAGCCTAAATGAGGGTATGGGGGAGGGTTTGACACCCTGGGCTCACATTATAGGGTCAATGAATCAATAGGGAACAGTGCCAGACATCACAGTATACCAGCCAGATTATACCAACCATCCTTCTGATGCCAGGAACTGAATTTCAAATCTTTGCTCAAGCTGGAGCAGAGAAAACATGAGACTATATACAAGCTTAGAAAACTATTGAAAACAGCATTGGCGCAGTAGTGAACAGAGCACCTGGTCAGGTTTTCCTACAAAGCACCTAACTGTCAGAAAACATGAACCGGACCGAGACCGAAGTACAATAAATCACACTTGTTTATTAATAAAAAATAAAAGGGTAAATAGAGTAAGCGTAGTGAAAGCATAGCCAGAGTCCAGTAACTGGATTGAGTAGTCAGCCAGTCCAGAGTTCAATAACCAGATCGGTTAATCAGCCAGGCAAGAAGTCAGGGATCCAAGTGGAGCAACAGCAAGCAGGATAAGCAGGATAAGAAGCCAGAAGGAATGTCAGCAAGCCAGTCTTTAAACAGAACCGCAGGAGATGGTTTCTTGTGATGTGACCAAGGTGAAGGCAGAGATGAAGTGAGCTGGACAGCTTTAAGTAGGCAAGTGAGACGAGCAAGATCAGGAACAGCTGGGTAACTGTGGAGAGAGATGAAAGCTGGCAATTAGCCGACAGCTGAGCAGCCAGCCCAGAGAAGGAAGGGCTAAGCCAGCCCTGACACTATCACATTGAAAGGTTATGTAAGTGAATGTAGTTGAAAATCCATGAAAATGGTCTTCCCATATCCAAACGTATTTCTTTCCACAAACTGGACACAATCTCAACAAAAGCATTATTTGGAATTTAAGGGTCCCCAATAAATCTTTATGCGTTTCTTCCTGCAATCTGAGCACAATTTCAACCAGGGCATTTTTGAAATGTTATGATATTCCCCATATACCTATGTGTGTGTCAATACAATTATAATACAAGCTGGTAGCTTAATTGGCTTCTGTAAAGACTGACCATAAAGTTTGTATTTCTAACTATATAAGAGGCAGCAGACTAAGCATCTTTTACAGTAGAGACCTGCTTGAGTGATTCTGTGCTCTAAATACAGCACAGTGGACCAGATCGGGTTTATTTAAACAAATTGAAGAGCATTTCTAATCTATTTATAAGTGTAACCGCAACTATTTTCCTAAATTCATTAAATTGGATGTAAACCCACTTTTTTTTTATGTCATAATGTAGAGTATACAATTTCCTATAATTTGAGCCCAGTCTTGCCACAAAGAGTTAATCCATCTCTGAACAATCCTCTTTTATTGTTCAGTGAGATAAATCTTGACAAACAGAGAAAAACTTTGTCAAATCCTCCCCCTTGCTGTGAGTGACAGGTGATTTACATATCTCGCGCACTAGCCTAAGAGACATGCATTATTTTTTAATTCCCTCCCACTCCTTTCTTCTGCTGCTCTGCCAGAATTGGATGTTCCACACCTCAGCATAATTGGGCATGCTGAAGTCATGTGGTTACTTTCCTGTCTTTTCACTGGATGTTAGAGATCATAGCAGAAGTTCAGTGTAAGAAATACACAGGAGAATATGCATATTGACAAGGGGAGTGTAGAGGTGGGCGGGGAGCCTACTGATATCACGACTCCACCCACTGAGCTCCAGACAACAGACCCACCCACAGAATATGAAGTTTTTCGGGTCTCATAGCAGACAGAGCGGAGACATTTGACAGGTGAGGATATATGCAGGAGGCATGTATATCCTTATAGATAACCCCTATGGCAGTAGTTTAGAAAGGATGACATTGGGTTTACATCCACTTTTACCGGTTCCCGACTGGCGCATGCTGATGTACGTCGGCAGAATGGCACGGGCAGGCATATTGGCATACAGGTACGTCCAATCTCTAATGCCGCCCTGCCCCGTGAGTCCGGCCGCAGAGAAATGCCGTTGTAAACAGCATTTCCCCGTTCTGCCTAGCAACTAGTGACGCTGATCTCTGCTCCATGTGATTGGAGCAGAGATCAGTGTTCACTAAATGAAAGCCCAGCCCCCCACAGTTAGTAACACACCCCTAAGAACACTTAAGCCCTACACTGCCACCCACTGGTTAACCCCTTCACTGCCAGTGTCATTTACACAGGAATCACTGCATTTATATAGCAGTGATTGCTGTATAAATGACAATGGTCCCAAAAATGTGTCAAAAATGTCCGACGTGTCTGCCATAATGTCGCAGTCACAATAAAAATCGCTGATCGCCACCATTACTAGTAAAAAAAAAATATTAATAAAAATGCCATAAAACTATACCCTATTTTGTAAATGCTGTAACTTTTGCGCAAAACCAATCAATAATCGCTTATTGTGATTTTTTTACCAAAAATATGGAGAAGAATACGTATCGGCCTAAACTGAGGGAAAAAATGTTTTTTTATATATTTTTGGGGGATATTTATTATAACAAAAAGTAAAAAATAATGTGTTTTTTTCAAAATTGTCGCTCTATTTTTGTTTATAGCGCAAAAAATAAAAACCGCAGGGGTGATCAAATACCACCAAAAGAAATCTCTATTTGTGGGAAAAAAAGGACACCAATTTTGTTTGGGAGCCACGTCGCATGACCGCGCAATTGTCACTTAAAGCGACGCAGTGCTGAATCGCAAAAAGTGGTCTGGTCTTTGACCGGCAAAATGGTCCGGAGCTGAAGTGGTTAAGGACTAAAAACCTTTCTACACAATCTTATGGCTGTATATTATTTAGTTACATGATACTATCTAGTTTTTTTAAGTTGCAAGGCTACTAATGTGCAAATGTGCTGATCTCCTGAACAAGACACAGAAAATAATTCAAAGTCTGTCTCCTGTGCCTTCTACTTATGACTGGCATATGAAGCATAGAACCAGTGACGTAGCTAAGCCCATGCTCCCCTGGGGCACCAAACATGTGGTGAATGATGTAACAGTTACAACTTTCATCATTATTGGTATAGCACCGTATGATGGTGTTAATGGCAGTGATATCACACAGAACCGTTGGGAGATACCTCTCCTGGGTTTCCCCTACTGAAACTATTCCTCAGCCGGGAGTCCTTGCAGAAAAAACAGAGGAAGAGAAAATTCACTGTGGGACATATTTAAACAGTGCTGGATACTTTGTTAATTTTAGAACATTAAAATATTTTTTAATCAGTGATTTTTTTTTTTTTTTAAGTTGTAAAGGGCCTCTTTTGGAAATGAACCAGAGATGGAGCGTAAATCCAATACTATGAAGGCATCCCCTGCTGAGAAGCAGGCGATGCCAAAGAGTCATTACCCATCAGCAATGGGGACTGGTGATTTAACAGAAGTTATTTTTTGAGACCCCTCTCAAATAACCCCTGCAATGCTAAATGGCATACCAACTGGTATCTTGAGGATACTACCATGTCTGATCTGGTTGTTTGATATTGTTGGAAGTAAAAAAGTATCCAACAAGCCAATGTGTAAAAAACAAAACAAAAAAAAACCACACCAATGGGACTGAGAATTGTGGCTAAAAGGCAGCTTCTATACTTTACAGCTGAACTCCAAACCAGAATAAAATATCAGCACTTAATCCAGTTATAGATTCATTAAATAAATGATTACATTTTAAGCCTGCCCTAGGACAGTGAGAGGGATGGAGGCTCTGTGGACAATTTGGGTTCTGATGCAATGAGCTGATAAGATTTTATCAGGGATCCACTATTCCTTTACTGTCCAATCACAGGCAGGGATGGATCTTAAGCAAGGTCCTGTATTGCTCAACTACATTTGGTCTGTGGGGGTCTTTGGAAATCCAGAACCTGGGTATGCTAAAACTGCCACCCAAAGTGATTGTAATATTATAATGTTGATCTGGACATTTTATTATTCAATTGAATGTCAGCTGCATATCCAAGTCCTGTTTTTCCAGGTGACTCCCTTTAAAGGTCACTCCATCCCCTACCCCACATTGATAGTGGCAATAACAATTGTACCAACAAGGTACAGAATCTGTTTAATATATATGCATACACAAGAGCCAAGGGGCAGTGGTATTTATACATCCACAGTACTTTCATTGCCGTCAAAGAATAGAAAACCTGTAGCAAATGGCCAGGGTATGACCAGTACAGTATATGCCACTCGTAAGCAATTTGATTAGGATATCCGCTGACCACTTAGGTTGTCTTGACATCATATAAAATATTTCATGTTTTGTTACATGCAGGAAATAAATGCTCGTACAGCTAAGGTAAGCAAGGCCCAAGGGGAACTAAGTGTCCATGAGAGCTAAGGTCAACCATTTAGTTCTTAAAGGTTTCATGCTTTTCACTGTAGGTGTGAAGTTGGTAAAACAGGCTAGTGTGCTTTTTTCAGAGTGCCTATTTTGTTTGTCTATTGGGTTTTAATTTGTTCTGAGTAGTGTATTTTAAAATGTTCTGTAACACAAGGACACAGCAATCACTAGCTTACAACTGGTTGCAAGGTAGTCCCATGTTCTTTCTGGTGTAATTTCCTTTACTATACTACTTTGTGTATTTTTTAGGTGTAACTATACATATAAGATTTTTTTTTTCCAAGTTTTCTTTTTCTTTGGGTGTTTGTGAAGGTCTGACCTGAAAAAAGGATGAAGGCATCTCTTTTCTTGCTCATATCTGTCGTCATGGACACAGGCTGCTTGTAGCTGACCAAACATTCTCAGGTAACAAAAGTTCTTGGGAGATCTGGATCTCAGGGACAGTGTACTCAGGTCTGTGTTGCGTTCATGGATGATACCAACTGTTCCATCATAAGAATTGTAAAGGGCCCTGTTCGTGAGGGAGGTGTATTGACCCTGTTGGAATCTGAACATGAAGCTATAAGATTACGCAAGCAATGCCTTATAAACTTGCATTGATGAGCCTTGCATCTTGGTTTAAAATAAAATTATGTGGCCTTCTGAGTATAGTGTTTCAAGCATAACTTCTTATGCCGCGTACACAAGACCGGACTTTCCTGCAGAAAATGTCAGAAGGAATAATTTCATATTATATGATATTCCAATCATGTGTGGGCTTTATCTGACTTTTTTTTTCAAAAATTCTGACGGACCTGGAAATAGAACAATTTTTTAAATCTTTCCAACGGAATCAATTCCTATCGGGAAAACCGTTCGTCTGTATGCTATTTCAATGGACCAAAAACTATGCAAGGGCAGCTATTGGCTACTGGCTATTGAACTTCCTTTTCTAGTCTCGTCGTACGTCATCACCTTCTAAACGAATGGACTTTGGTGTGATTGTGTGTAGGCAAGTCCGTCGGAAAGACCATCAGAGTTTATTCTGACGAAAAGTCCGGTCGTGTGTACGCGGCATAAGATACAGCAATGTTCAGCTACACCTTTTTAAACCAGGTGCATATTCAATCACTAACTTGGCATCTGCATTGTTGATTTTAAGAAGGGGTTCAAGGATATTCAAGGTCTTCTAGAATCCTAGCAACAGCCCTGGCATGACTATAAGGTCCTACTTGATCAAAAACCAAACTTTATAAGATCTAGCACTTATCTGACACTTTTCATATTTAAGTAAGCAACAGAAGAGATGACCCAGGACAAATCTGTACAGTGCATTTAGGGGCAGAATCCAAGGTTACAGAGACAGTTACAACCTGTTTAAACCTTTTGCTCTGAATGAGATTTTACCTATAAGAAGGTTAGTGTACAGCAGTGAGCAGGGTGCACACAGCCAATTTACTTCTTATTCACCTGAACTTATCCATTAAAACATACCTATTACATTGCGGTAGTTCTATCGCTCTCATACTGTTTGCAGATAAAATGGTAAAAAAAAAATATTTAAAAAAGTGTGACTTCAATATAAAACATTTGCTAACTAAGCACTTTGCCTACAGAAAAGAAAAAAAAAAGTAAGAATAACATCCAAAAACTTTGAAAAAGTGAAGATCCTGGAAATCTTCAGAGGAATAAGTGAACATATTCCAGGGTTTGTAAAATGCACATTCCCTCTGACAGTGCTATGCAATCCTAAAAATCTTTGTGAGTCACAGAAACACATCTGCTTAAATGTAGGCTGAACACCAGGGTCAGTGAAGATACCGTAAATATGAAATTTCAGGGAGTATACTATGTCCTTCAGATGAATGTAACAGGGAAAATAATCCGCCACTGTTCTTCCACAGAATATGTAATGATATTGTTAATAACCTGTCAGTCAGCAACTGACACTGCATAGGTCATAAAAAATACAATGGGGTTCATTTATTAAAATTGGAGCACAGGATAAGTAATGATGGTGAACATGAGATTTCATCTTTTATTTTTAATGGACTTAATGGACACAAGTCCATTAAGTCCAACCTGTGTGTGTGCTTTTATGTCAGTATTACATTGTATATCCCTGTATGTTATGGCCGTTTAGGTGCCTACCTAATAGATTTATTTTAATTATCTATGCTCCCTGCTGAAACCACTGCTTGTGGAAGAGAATTCCACATTCTTACTGCTCTTACACTAAAGAACCCTCTACACAGCTTAAGGTTAAACCACTTCTCTTCTAATTCTAGTGAATGGGCACCAGTATGGTATTTGTACATTGAAATCATATCCCCTCTTAAGCGTCTCATCTCCAGAGAGAATAAGTTCAGTGCTTGTAATCTTTCCTTATAACTAAGGTCCTCCTGTCCCTTTATAAGTGTTGTTGCCCTGGACTGGACTCTCTCCAGTTCCAATACAGGTGCCCAGAACTGGACAGCATACTCCAGGTGTGGCCGGACCAGAGTGTTGTACAGTGGGAAAATTATTGTTTTATCTCTGGAGTTAATCCCTTTTCTAATGCATGCCAATATTCTGTTGGATTTGCCTGCAGCAGCCTGGCATTGCATAACATTGCTGAGCCTATCATCTACTAGGACCACCGGGTCCTTTTCCATCCTAGATTTCCCCAGAGGTTCACCCCCTAATGAGTAGATTGCATTCATATTTTTGCCACCCATATGCACAATTTTACATTTTTCTACATTAAACCTCATTTATCATGTAGTTGCCCACCCCATTAATTTTTTCATATCTTCTTGCAAGGTTTCTACATCCTGCAGAGAAATGATTGCCCTTCTTAGCTTAACATCGTCCACAAATGCAGAGATTGAACTGTTTATTCCATCCTCCAGATCGTTTATGAATAAATTAAATAGGATTGGCACCAGGACAGAACCCTGGGGGACCCCACTTTCCACACCTGACCATTCCAAGTACTCCCTATTTATCTGTACCCTCTGAACTCACCCCTGCAGCCAGTTTTTGATCAATGTACTCACCCTATAGTACATGCCAACAGACCTTATTTTGTACAGTAAACATTTATGGGGAACTGTATCAAATGTCTTTGCAAAATCCAGATACACCATGTCTACAGGCCTTCCTTTATCTAGATGGCAGCTCACCTCCTCATAGAAAATAGATTGGTTTGGCAAGAATGATTATTCATGAACCCATGCTGATTATTGCTAATGTTACCGTTCTCATTGCTGAAAGCTTGTATATAGTCCCTCAAAGAGCTTGCAAACTATTGACGTTAGGCTAACTGGTCTGTAGCTCCCATCTAGTTTTTTGTTTTGTTTTGTTCCTAATTTATACGAACAGTCTATTGACTGGAATGGTACCAGCTGGTTGGAGAAAAGCCAATGTAGCACCAATATTTAGAAAAACAAAAAAACCTTTGCCATCTCTCCATCCTTTGCCACCAGATTCCCTTCATCAATCCCTCTTTTACTATTTATATACTTAAATAATTTCTTGAGATTTTTTTTACTCTCCTCCGCTATGTGCCTTTTGTGTGCTATCTCATCTCCCTGATTGCACCCTTACATTTCTTATTGCATACTTTGTAAAGTTGTAATGCTGATGATGACCCCTCAGCCTTATATTTTTTGAAAGCCTTCTGCTTTTATATGCATTTTTATGTTGGAGTTAAGCAACCCAGGACCTTTATTAGCTCTTTTAAATTTATTTCCCATTGGGATGCACTGGCTAATACTCTTTTTAATATGCTCTTAAAGCACACCCATTTTTCCTCTGTACTCTTGTTCCTAAGATTTTATCACATTTAATATCTTCTAGCAAAGAGCGTAGTTTATGGAAGTTATGGAAAGTTTATGGAAATTCAGTGTCTTTGTATTCCACTTATGTTTCCTATTTGCATGATTTATACTGAAGCGAATTGACCTGTGATCGATGTTTCCTAAATTGCCTGGTATTTCCACATCTGTGATCAGGTCTGTATTGTTGGTAATCAGTAGGTCTAGTAACGCGTTGTTTCTTGCTGGTGCATTTACCATCTGACCCATGAAATTGTCCTGCAAGACATTTAGGAAAGGGCAAGCTTTAGATGAATGTGCGGTTCCTTCCGCCCGGTCTATGTCTGGATAATTAAAATCCCCCATTATACTGAGACTTTCCATCCTTGCCGCCATTCCAAACCATGATAGGAGGTCCACCTCCCCCTCCTCCCTCTGGTTTGGGGGCCTATAGTATACTCCCAGTATTACTTTCCCCCTGGTTTCCTTTGTAGCTCTACCCATAAGGATTCTACCGCCTCCCTTGCTCCATTTGTGATGTCACATTCACTTGTGCATCATTTTTGATATACAGGCATAACCCTTCCCCTTTTTTACCCTCCCAATATCTGCAATATAGGTAATACCCTTGGATGGTTGCCAGCCAGTCATGAGAGCTGTTGAGCCAAGTCTCTGAAATACCCACAAAATCAAAATCCTCCTTGTAGAATAGTAGCTCTAGTTATTATTATTTTTATAATACACGGTTTATACAGAGCCAAAAGTTTATGCAACGCTTTACAATGTAGAGGGGGGCAGGACAATTACAGTACAGTTCAATATAGAAGGGACAGGAGGGCCCTGCTCGTAGAGCTTACATTCTAAAGGGAGGGGGTGGTGGTACAAAGGGTAATAGATGCGGGGAATTATTTGATGGGGGTGGCTCGAGGACAGTTGTTAGGTGGGTGTGGGATTGGCTTGCCTGAATAAGTGAGTTTTCAGGGATCTCCTAAAGGTGGACAGGTTAGGGGCTGGTCGGATATACCAGGACAGGGAGTTCCAGAGGATGGGAGAGGCTCTGGAGAAGTCCTGAAGGTGAGCATGAGAGGAGGTAACAAGGGAGCTAGAGAGCAGGAGGTCCTGGGAGGAGCAGAGGGGGTGATTAGGGGGATATCTGTAGATGAGGTTGGTGATATAGCAGGGGGCAGTGTTGTGGCTGGCCTTGTATGTTGTGGTTAGCATTTTGAATTTTATACGGTGGGGTAGGGGAAGTCATTGAAGGAATTGGCAGAGAGGGGCAGCAGTCATGGATCAGTTAGTGAGGTGTATTAGTCTAACAGCAGCATTCATAATAGACTGAAGGGGGATAGCCTGTGTAAGGGTAGGCCATTAAGGAGAGAGTTGCAGTAGTCAAGCTGGGAAACAATCAAGGAGTGAATAAGTTGCTTTGTGGTGTCATTAGTCAGGAAGGGTCAAATCTGGAGATGTTGCGGAGGTTAAGGCGCAAGGATTTAGCCAGTGATTGGATGTGAGGGCTGAAAGAGAGGTCAGAGTCAAGGATTACACCCAGCACCCTGGTTGATTTTTAATGGTAAAGTCATGGGGGGGGGGGGGGGACCAGGAAGGAGGAAATATAACAAGCTCAGTTTTAGAAAGATTGAGTTTGAGAAAGTAGTGTGACATCCATACCGATATGTCATCCAGTAAGTTTGAAATCCGTGAGGAGATCGAGGGGGTGAGTTGAGGAGTGGAGAGTTAGATCTGGGTGTCATTGAGGTGGTATTGGAAGCCATGGGAGGTTATCAACTGGCCCAGGGAAGAGGTATAGAGCGAGAATAGGAGGGGCCCAAGGACGGAGCCTTGCAGTACCCCAACAGAGAGTGAGGAAGAGGAGCGGAGGAGATGGAGTTGTAAGTGACACTGAAGGTAGGAGGAGAACCAGGATAAAGCAGAATCACAGAGACCAAGGGAGTGTAGTTTGCTGAAGAGGAGGAGGTGGTCAACTGTGTTGAAGGCAGTAGAGAGGTCTAAGAGTATGATTATGGAGTAATGGCCATTGGTTTTAGCAGTTAGTAGGTCATTGGTGAGTTTTAGTAGGGCAGTTTCAGTGGAATGTTGTGGACGGAAGCCAGGGGGGGTCGAGAAAGTTGTTGTCCGTGAAGTAGTGACTCATTCAGTCATGGACCATGCGTTCGATGAGCTTGGAGGCAAATGGGAGCAGGGAGATGGGTCTTAAGTTATTCAAACAAGTGGGGTCTATTGAGGGTTTTTTAAATATGGGGGTAACCAGTGCATGTTTGAGCGGGGAAGGAAAGGAGTTTAGTTCTCCCATCTTGTCTACTGGTGAACATGCCACGCAGTTTGGTCCGGATGGATACTATCTCGTTATTGGGTGTTCTGAGGTTGCAAATAGGACTTGTTACTGTACTTACCTCGGGTTTAAGTGCTTTAGTCAACCTACCACTAATGCCCCCAATACTACCTTCTGGAATTTGTTCTGCGCTGGCTATCCCTACCTCTGGACCCTCCCTTATCACCTAGTTTAAAAGCCCCTCTAACTTTTCGACCATCTTCTCTCCCAGTCGAACTGCACCCTCCCCATTTAGAAGCAGTCCGTGCCTGTTAAAGAGCCGGTAACCAACTGAGAAGTCAGCCCAGTTCTTGAGGAATGCGAACCCCTCCTTTCTACACCAGCTCCTCAGCCACTTGTTTATTTCCCTAATCCCACACTGCCATTCTGTTGTGGCTCGAGGTACTGGTAGTATTTCTGAGAATACTACCTTGGAGATCCTAATCCTCAATTTAGCTCCTAAGTCCCTAAAATCGTTTTTTAGGACACTCCATCTTCCTCTGACTTTGTTATTGGTGCCAATGTGTATTATGACAGCCGGATCTTCCCCAGCCCCTCCCAGTAATCTGGCCACCAGATCCGTGATGTGCCAAACCCGAGCGCCCAGTAGACAACATACAGTTCGGTGCTTCAGGTCTTTGTGACAGATTTCCTTCTCTGTCCTTTTGAAAACTGAGTCATCTACCACCAGAATCTGTCTTTCCTTTTCCTTGGTTTTACTCCCACCTTCACTGGAGGAGCTATCTCCCTGGCAGCTAGGAACGTCATTCTGCTCCAGCAATGCTGGTCCCTGACTGGTTTCACCAATGTCACGCAACAGGGTGTACTTACTGGGATGTTCAAGCCCAGAATCAGCCTCCCTGACTCTTCCCCCTCTACCCTTCCTGACTGCCTCCCATCTCCTCTGCTCTGGTGCCTGCACCTCTTTATTTCCACCCGCCTCTGTGTTGGCCCCTGCCAGCACCTGCCAGGTATGATCTCAACTCTCCTTTAGGATGGAGAGTCTTCTCAGTTCATTGTCCTATTGAGTCTTCTCAGAGTTGACAGTTGCTTCCCTAGATTCAGAACCTGGGCTTCCAGGGAAACAACGTGCTTATATTTTGCACAGGGTACTCTCAGCACTTGGGTACTCACAGCACTCGGGTATTCACAGCACACGTGCACTCACAGCACTCTGGTACTCACAGCACACATGTACTCACAGCACTCAGGTACTAACAGCACTTGGGTACTCACAATGCTCAGGTACTCAAAATACACAGGTACTCTCAATACACAGGTACTCCCAATACACAAGTACTCCCAATACACAGGTACTCTCAATATACAGGTACTTGATCATGGAAGGATAGGAATTGAACAATTAAACCTGAATTGTAGCATGCACTAAGGGCAACAATAGAAATGTGGTAGGAGGGCAACAATTATGCTCCCCAGCTGAACCACAAACCTACTAGTTGACCCCTATCAGTGGGAATTAATTATTTGACATGTTAGAAAACCCATCCCATTCTGTTTCACCACTGATAAGGCTGCACTGCCAACTTTTATTCCACTCCCTTCTGCTACGCTCCCTAACTCCTTGGTTCACAACTTGTTAATTTGGAAAAGCTGAAAGGACATCTAAACCCAAAAGGAAAAATTTAAAATATTGCAACTTACTGATCCTTGGGTGTGGTGACTGCACTAGTTTAGAGTTTTTAGGCTGAAAACATTACGGAAGTATAAAAAAAAAATACCTGCTGATCCTGCCAGAAATGCATTGTGGCTTCTAGCGAGCTTAAAGGAGAAATACAGCGAAAGGTCGTCTGGCTGTACTTCTGTTACATAGTTACATACTGTACATAGTAGGTGAGGTTGAAAAAAGACATAAGTCCATCAAGTCCAACCTATGTGTGTGATTATATGTCAGTATTACCTTGTATATCCCTGTATGTTGTGGTCGTTCAGGTGCTTTCTTGAAACTATCAATGCTCCTCGCTGAGACCACCGCCCGTGGAAGGGAATTCCAAATCCTTGCACTCTTAGAGTAAAGACCCCTTAGTTTAAGTTTAAACCTCTTTTCTTCTAATTTTAATGAGTGGCTATGTGTCTTGTTAAACTCCCTTCTGTGAAAAAGTTTTATCCCAATTGTGGGGTCACCAGTACGGTATTTGAAAATTGAAATCATATCTCTTCTCAAGCGTCCACTCCCCAGAGAGAATAAGTTCTGTGCTCGCAACCTTTCCTCATAGCTAATATCCTCCAGACCCTTTATTAGCTTTATTGCCCTTCTTTGTACTCGCTCCATTTCCATACATCCTTCCTGAGTACTGGTGCCCATAACTGGACAGCATACACTAGGTGCGGCCAGACCAGAGTCTTGTAGAGCGGGAGAATTATCATTTTATCTCTGGAATGAATCCCCTTTTTAATGCATGCCAATATTCTGATGCTTTGTTAGCAGCAGCTTGGCATTGCATGCCATTGCTGAGCCTATCATCTACTAGGACCCCCGGGTCCTTTTCCATCCTAGATTCCCCCAGAGGTTCTTTCCCCAGTGTATAGATTGCATTCATATTTTTGCCGCCCAAATGCATTCTTTTAAATTTTTCTACATTGAACCTCATTTTCCACCCACCCCATTAATTTGTTCAAATCTTTTTGCAAGGTTTCCACATCCTGCGGAGAAGTTATTGTCCTACTTAGCTTAGTATTGTCCGCAAATACAGAGATTGAACTGTTTACCCCATCCTCCAGGTCGTTTATGTACAAATTAAACAGGATTGGTCCCAGCACAGAACCCTGGGGGACCCCACTACCCCCCCTGACCATTCCGAGTACTCCCCATTTATCACCACCCTTTGAACTCGCCCTTGTAGCCAGTTTTCAATCCATATACTCACCCTATGGTCCATACCAACAGACCTTATTTTGTACAGTAAACATTTATGGGGAACGGTGTCAAATGCTTTTGCAAAATCCAGATATACCACGTCTATGGGCCTTTCTTTATCTAGATGGCAACTCACCTCCTCAAAGGTTAATAGATTGGCTTGGCGAGAACGATTCTTCATAAATCCATGCTGATTACTGCTAATGATACCGTTCTCTTACTAAAATCTTGTATATAGTCCCTTATCACCCCCCCCCCCCCCCCCCAAGGGTTTACATAATATTGATGTTAGACTAACTGGTCTGTAATTCCCAGGGATGTATTTTGGGCCTTTTTAAATATTGGTGCTACATTGGCTTTTCTCCAGTAAGCTGGTACCATTTCAGTCAGTAGACTGTCAGTAAAAATTAAGAATGGTCTGGCAATTACTATCTGGTCCTGGTGTTTTATTAATGTTACGTTTCCCATGTCTACTTTTAATTCTGTCCTCGGTCAACCATGGAGGTGCTTCCTGTGATGTTTCATGAGGATAAACACTGCAGTTTTGGTTACTGAATCCCCCAAGATTCCCTCGTGAAGACTGAGGAGAAGAATAAATTCAATAACTTCAACTCCCCTCATCCTTTGTAACCAGATGTGCTTCCTCATTCTTTATGGGGTCAATATGGTCTGTCTTCCCTTTTTTACTGTTTACATACTTAAAGAATTTTTGGGGATTTTTTTTGTGCTCCTCTGCTATATGTCTTTCATGTTCTATCTTAGCTGTCCTTATTGCACCCTTACATTTCTTGTTGCATTCTTTATAAAGTCTGAATGCTGATGATGATCCCTCAACCTTGTATTTTTTGAAGGCCTTCTCCTTTGATTTTATATGCATTTTTACATTGGAGTTAAGCCATCCAGGACTTTTGTTCACTCTTTTAAATGTATTACCCAAAGGGATGCATTGGCTAATGCCCTTATTTAATATGCTCTTATTTAATATGCTCTTAAAGCAAACCTATCTCTCCTCTGTGTTCTTCACAGGAGTCTAGTTTGTTTTGCACTCCTGTGATCTGTTTTCGGCAGACAGTGGGCTGAAGCCCACAGTCTGCTGACGTCACCAAGTGGGTCCAGGCGCGGGCAAGATCACGACCATATGGTTGGGATCTGCCCACATGTCTGAACCAGCACCCAGCTCAGCCTCTAAGCAAGCCGCTAAGAGCCCGAACTGGCCGCACCCACCCCCTCCACAGTTCAGGCTCCAGTGAGCGGGGTGAGCAGGGGGGGGGGGGGACAGAGCAGAGGGCTGATGACTGACAGTGACCAGCTCTCTGCTCAGGGAACCCTGAGAACCGAGCATTCAGTGGTGTTTGATTGCTCGGTTGGAGCCAGTGAGGGACAGACTGTAATGGAACATCCTACACTCTGCTTGAGTAGCATACTATGAGTACCGCCTCTGATCTATATCGTTATAATACCATATAAAGTACCATCATCCAGAAGTTGTAATTTCAAAGGAGGAAGCTTAAATGGAAATACCGGGTAGTCGCTCACACCAACCCCATACGTAGTTCCATTCAGCCATATAATAAATTGGACTATACCGGTACTTGGTAATGGACAAACACTAATGAAATTTAAAATCAATATCATTTTAATAAAGGTATAAAACAAAACAATAATAGAATATCATCAGAAGTACAATAATATGCACATCACAGTTAGAGTATTCCTGACGGATTCTCCACAGGAAGCATTCAACCATAAAAGGTGCACAAAAATTTCCTTGACTAGTTTCGCGGGAAAAGGCCCGCTTCTTCAGGAGGATATCTATATAAAAATATCGTAAACATTAGATAATACATACATAAAGGGACACATGAGCAAATTAGTTGTCATAAAATTATTAATTTCACATAAATAAATTCCTTATGTATTTAGAAAGTAGATCAGCTCACCCCACTTCAAGGAACAGGCTGCAGGCAGGGAGATCCATAAAGTCCCCCCACGGTGAACATGGGGGATTGGTAAAAGCCGGCTCTGGGTAGATAAGGTTATAATAAATTACCAAAATAAATAAAGGGTTTACCTTTATATAGAGAAAAAAAGGAAGGGGGGGAAAAGAGAAGCCTCGTGGTGATAAGCCAGTGAAGTGAGGGAAAAAGTAGGATTGTCTTAAGACCTAAGACGATGAATCACGAGAGCCAAACTAAAATATGGTCCAAGTGACTACATATCATCCTAGGAGTGTGAAAAAGTGACTAAGCCAAAAGGCTTACACAGTAAAAATAAAAAAATAAAAAAATATATATATATATGTGAAAAAATATAGCAGCCCAACCATGAATACCATAATGCCCAAGTGCATTCATTAAAAAATTAGAAATTTTAATTTCACACTGTGATGTGCATATTATTGTACTTCTTAAGTGATATGCTATTATTGTTTTGTTTTATACCTTTACTAAAATTATATTGATTTTAAATTTCATTAGTGTTTGTCCATTACCAAGTACCGGTAAATTCCAATTTATTATATGGCTGAATGGAACTACGTATGGGGTTGGTGTGAGCGACTACCCAGTATTTCCATTTAAGCTTCCTCCTTTAAAACTCTGCTTGAGTGCTTTTCTTCATATAGTGCTTCCTCCAGTCTGAAGATTTATATCAGATATTATAGTTGCATATTGCAACCAAGAACTGGGCAGTACTCATTTGACTGAAAAGCTGGAACACATTTATTTGAACAACCTAACAAAGAATATATACACCACAGGAGGGCATCCCCCTCCTGATCATATTACCCCAACAATACAAACTACACACTGGATAATAATTAGAACAACAGACATATACTATAAACATTACATTAATTAGCCACCTGGATGACTTAGTGCCCACCAAGACAGAAACAATAGGTGATTGGGAATTCACATCTAGACAATGCTTTGATTATTCAGGATCTCACTACAGGTCAGACTTGTTGTCACAGAGCTTCACACAGTGCAATACACATTATCATAAGTATAAACACAGAACACCTTCAGACAATAGCAGGGGACCTACTTTCAATAAACACATTATGGCAGGGGACACCAGACAGGTGGCTTGCTGATGACCTCAGCATCAGCAAGCTGGCAGAGACCATTATGGCCTTTTTAATAATGTCATTTTGCATTACATAACAGAACTTCAAAACTTCCTAAATGCTTGTAGCTCCCTGCCAGGGCCCAAAGTCGGTAAGCTGGAGGCTAGCATTCAGTCCCCTCCAAAAGCCTCTGTCCCGGGTGGGTCTATAACACAGACCACCTAGGTGACTATGAATCTACAAAAAAGGATCCCCATATTTCTCTTTTAACTTAAAGCACAATGAACCTTCCCTCTATTATGTAAACTACTATTCACATCAATCTATCATGGAATGTCACCCAAGAAAAGTCTTGAGACAAGTATAAACCATGATTTAATCTAAATATCCTCATATAGATATCGGCTAGCATCGGGTTCAATGCCTCTCCCAGTCGCCGGGGGAGGCTCCCCCTGGTTACCTGAGCTGTCTCGGGGGTACGGGCGTTCGGGTAAGACCTTGTAAAGTGTTTATTTATATTGTAATTTTGTTCTCTTCCCCATTGTATCTTTTTGATCATATATTACTTTTTACTGCATACCTAACGGTGATCTCTATATATATTCCTAGACGTATGTATTTCCTGAAGAAGCTGAAAAGCGAAACTAGTCAAAATAAGTCATCCTTTATACCAGTCGTTGATTATTTGTACTGCCAAATGTTTTTTATACTTAAATAAATTGGAATAATATTTTTTATGTCTGTTTTTTCAATGTTTCTATACCCTGTGAAGCGCTTCGTAATAGCCCCCTTGCTCTTTTTCCTTGGTTGACATTTCTGGTTGGGGACCAGATTTTTCAAAAATTTATTTCATCATGGAATGGAGATGAACAAAGGCAGACATGTTTGAAGTACAAGTCCGTGTGACCATGGCTGTGCCTATGAACACAGTTGGTAAAAAGCATAGACATAATAGCAAAGGAAGTGTGTTATTTGCAGAATAACAGGGTGAAAATAAAGGAAAAACAACCAAAAAATAAATGTGCAGCCACTACATCTAAGGACTGGTAAGCTGCAATGAATTATTTTTTTGGTTTATATTTCGGCTTGATATGCTTAAACGGCAGAGTTTGTGCAATTTTGACCAATTTCCCTCTAAAATCTATACCCAAACTGGGGTTGGCACAGCATTTACACCAGCTCTAACTGTGCCTGGATGATTATGAGTTTCATATCTGTGTTTAGGTGCCCTTTACCCACTATGAACCAACTTGGCACAGACCCATCCCTTTTTTCCTTCCGATATTTACGGCGCTTCCTAGATCATACAGGGCTAAATCATGGGAGTGTGGTATAAAACCCAAACTGGCTGCTAAGCACATATTCTTATCAACAGTGAAGGTTTAGTTAAAGCTGACCTAAACCCTCCTATCCTTTAAATCCAAGAAACCTGCCATCTTAGTCTCTGTTTAATCTGCAGTTGTCATTATACTGCACATGCGATCAGTTATGACAACAGCCAACTGATGGCTTGACAGTTCGGGTAATAACACAAGCACTTTGGACAATTATCATTCACAGTATGCCTTGAATGAAACTGTTTTGGGAAACTTGAATTAATGAGTTTAACTCTGCTTTAAGCTATGGACAGGCCTAAGTCTATTTCATTGCTGCAGTTTTATGTAAATCTGCAGATATTCTTTCGACTTTGATATATGTTCTCATTCCTCCACAGCAGCTGAATTGTCAAATCAGTCAGCCAGCTACAATAACTGTATTAACTGCTACAGCCATTGGAGACCAGACATGAATTACACAAGTCTAAATCTGTAGAATCTGCCTGCTTCATATCATGCCCACCTTGCTGTGAAGCAGGCATTCTCTAGTACCTTAAAGTGGTAATAAATGTTTAATTTACATTGTTCCTTCTTTTTCTGTATGTGGATGATGGCACTGTAATTATTAAAAAATGTTTTAAAAAAAATTGAAGTATCGTTTTTCTAATCGATATACAGCTTTGACGTGACTCGCTCTTTCCCAGCCCATCTGCATCGAAACATAAGCAGGAGGAGCTTCTAGTCCTCTGTTGCTGGTCACACGTTCAAAAAAAATAAAACAGGACAGATTTCTGCTGTGTGACACCCCTCCAGCCTGTGTCTTAGAATAAGAATAAGATGAAGCCTCCATTAATCTACATGCAATATCACGTCCCCATTGTGTTTAGCTGGTTAGTGGGCATGGAGGAGGTGGGAGGGAGTGGGCTGTCCCCTACCACTGTGTATACGCCCACATGTGTAACTCTATAGTCACATGGGCTGCAAAGATGTGATAGGGAGGAACTGCTCAGCATAGAAACTCACAAAAATCTGAGCATGTGCAGAGTTACCACCACAGCTGCAAAATTCCTAGCTGAATTGGGGATATGAACAGAATTTTGAAAAAAAAAAAAATGTTTTTTTTTTGTTTCAGTTTCAAAACTTTGTAAATAAGTATGTTTTCTCCTTCACTGATGGGGCTGCACTGATGGGCACTGATAAGGCGGCACTGATGGGCACTGATAAGGTGGCACCAATGAAGTGGCACTGAGGAGGTGGCATTGAGGGGCACTGATATGTGGCACTGATAGGTGGCATTGATGGGCGACACGGATGGACACTGATAAGTGACACAAATTGGCACTGATAGCTGGCACGGATTGGCATGGATAGGCGGCATGAATGGGCATGGATAGGCGCACAGATGGGCATGGATATTTGGCACAGATGAGCATGGATGGGCACTGATAGGCGGCATGGATGGGCACTGATAGGCGGCATTGTATTGTATTGTTTTGTACTGATGGATGCCAATCAGTGCCAAACAATAATGCATGCCAATCAGTGATCATTGTGGGCACTGATTGGCATCCATTATGGGCACTGACTGGCATCCCTGGTGGTCTAGGGTGGCATACCTGGTGCTGGGTCCCTGGTGGTCCAGAGTGGGCATCCTCGGGGGGGCTGCGCTGATAATCGATCAGCACAGACCCCCCCCCCCCCGCCAGAGGAGGAGCCAATCGGCTCTCCTCTACTCGCGTCTGACAGACGCGAGTGAGGAAAAGCCGATCAACGGCTCTTCCTATTTACACTGTGATCAGTCGTGGTTGGACACAGCTGATCACATGGTAAAGAGTCTCCGTCGGAGACTCTTTACCGAGATCGTAGTTGGGGGTGTCAGACTGACACCCCGCAACAACGATCGCCGCGGTTCAAAATCCTGAGGACGTTATATGACGCCCAGTCAGGATTTTGAAACCACTTTGCAGCCGTCATTTGCCTATAGGGCAGACGGCAAGTGGTTAAGATGAATTCCGTATATGGATATTTTACATCTCTACATGTTTCATGTTCACAATGCAGCAGGGCAGCGGCTCGCAGCAGGCCTTAGAGGATAGTGAAGATCACTGTAGTATCAGCACCAACTACAGTGATTTCCAGCTTCCAGGGGCATCGGCCAAGTATATTATTTGCATTGTTACCTATATAATTTCAAGAATATCCATACCTGGAATTCTATTTTAACTTACCATTGCTACTTTAAAATTCTATGGTAATATGGACCATGCCAAATGGTGAAGACATAGAGGGGTTGATTTACTAAAGGCAAATAGACTGCACACTTTGCAAGTGCAGTTGCTCCAGAGCTTAGTAAATGAACAGAACCTCTAATGACCTCCATCTTCCAATCATGTGCAAGCAAAAAATGTTGTTGTTTTTTTTTCCTTGCATCAAGATGGGCCGCTCATATGGGGCGCAGGGGTACCACCCCCCTAATCCATGTGCCCAGCCCCTAATCTACACTCAGGGCACCAGACGCATGGATTTCAATGTTGTTTTTTTCCCTGAAACAGCCAATTAGAGCCTGAGGCTCTAATTGGCTTCACAAAGGGTGGGTTCAGGGCAGGGACAGAGCAGTGCTACCCGAGACCACCCAATTGTGTGACATTAGTGAAAGAACATGAATATGAATGAATGAATATGAATGAATGAATGAATATTCGCTATTGTCTTCCTGTTTCTCCTCCCGGGCCAATCAGGAATCAGGTCCTGAGACACAAATGGTCAGGAATCCTAAGACCCGATTGGCCACGAGTCCTAAGTCCTGATTGGTCGGGAGGAGAAGCGACCACCGGAACTCAGGAAGAGCCATGGGGGGAAGCCGCTGAAGCCGCAACCTGGATGGGGTAGCTGCGGGGCAGGTGGGGGGCCTGGCAAACAATGGGCGAGTGAAGCGGAAATCGATCGAGCAACTGGGGGAGTAAGTGGCGATCAAACACCGGGGGGTGGTTGGCTGGCTGGGTAGGTGCCGCAGGCCCCCCCCAAGATAATTGAGTACCAGCCACTACTGGTCCTGGCTAAATAGAAAAAGGGCACATTATAGACCAGCCAGCAAACAATTTATCAACTTCAAAATCTCATTAATTCATTCCATGGATTCAGATAAACTCACAATGTGTGACTTGCGGCTTTGGGTACTACCCTTGTGTTTCCCTCTTTCCACACATTCTTTTCTTCCCCCGCCTTCCTTCCCCTTTGACATATACTTTAATCTTTGGTGCAGAATGACACCCCTCAGTGGTGAAGATAGACATTCTTTCACCCAGGGCAAATTCTCAGTTTACCCCCCCTCCAGTACCGGGACAAGAGGTCACTCAGTGCCCAGGGTAGAAATGCCAAATTGCACCCCCGAATGACCGGTGGAGCTCCTGGTAAAGACTAATGTGCAACTCAACTACAACGCTCCACCCCCCCAACATTCTATTCATAATACATGGAATTTAAAGAGTGAGGCAGCTGTGACCATAGAAATATAGCATATATACTTTATTAAAACTGTTAATAATGTGTATATGCAATATTTCAAAGGTCACAGCAGCCTCACCCCTTAGATTCCATGTATTATGACTAGAATGGGGGCTCTAATCAGTTTTTTTTTTGTAGTTGGGTTGCATCACAGTTAAGCCCAAGCCTGCTGGAGGTGGAGCCCAGTGGAAACCAAACCCTACGGTTGCTGGCTGCATCCATACCAGGGGCAGGCAACCTTTAAAAGGTGGCGATCAACCTAAACAACATGAAAGAGAACAAAGATCACTGTGGTTCAACACCCCACCTCATCCTTTTTATAAAAAATAAAAAATAACTAGTAGGGCCTAACTAATAGTTAGGAAAACTTAAAAACATAATAAATTAAATGTCACTTTAAAAAAAAAAAACTTGGACTTAAAATATGAACTTAGACTTCCTTCATAGGACAGGGGTGGGTCAGTCAGTGAGGGGCATAAGACAGGGGTGGGTCAGTCGGTCAGTGAGGGACATAGGACAGGGGTGGGTCAGTCGGTCAGTGAGGGACATAGGACAGGGGTGGGTCAGTCGGTCAGTGAGGGACATAGGACAGGGGTGGGTCAGTCGGTCAGTGAGGGACATAGGAGCACATGACCCCCTGCCCCCTCCCCCCCTAGTTTTCGGCCCTGACACCCCTAGTTATCATTCCACCCCCATTAGGTTTGTAGTTTTTTGACTACAGTTCCAGGTGTTAAAATCTTGAGGCCGCTTGTCTCTCATTTTCAAGCTGGGACTCAAATGTTCGCACATTTTAAAGATGTAACTTCTATGGGATCCCTGGTTAGTTCTTAGGGCCCTGTGCCTTCTGGTCCTCTCTTTGTATTCAACCTGGAACAATGTTCTTCTTCCTTTCTACTCTATGCTTTGTTTCAAAATGAATACAGATATTTTAAATGAAAAATATGGTTCATTTTGATGGCGGTTTCACTTTAAGATATGTATTTACACGAAAGCTTATAGGCCCAAAATATGTATGCAAAGATTACAACTGGGGACAAATGCGTGAACATTGATGTCATGTTTTTCTAACTGCTTTTTATACTATTAACGTGAAAGGATTGGCTGTTTATTTGTGCCTGCATCATCTACATAATACAGCAGGGAAAAAAGTAATAGCAGGTGCTTTATAATCAGACATGAATAAATAATAATCACATAAATAATCATATAATAATGCAGACATGGATACATAATATTTCCTCTTTCAACAGCGAACAAAAAAAGCATATAAAATCTCTAGGTGACAAGAATATTCACTCAATTACTTTACAGCGACTCATACAATTGAAGACAATGACACAGATCATAGAACTTCCAGAAACAGGGGAGAAATATAAAAATGCACAAATATATAATTTTTGGAGGCACCAATACAGAGATTGAAATGTGTTTTCACAGAGAGATTGGTTCATAACATAGTAATAAATAAAGATATATAAGGTGTCCTTTGCTAGGGAGATGAATACCCTGTGTGCGGTAGAAATTTCTAAATGCCAAAACACCTATTCCCTGAAAACAAATTCAGCCATTTATGGGAATTTCTGACAAGAGACGATGTTGATCCTATTTTTTCACTTTGATAAATGTGCAGGTAAGCTGCAAAAGACAAACCTCGTCCTCTCAGTCCTACCCAATGTTATTTTTTTTGTTACAGAAAATAATACTGGGTTAAATATCTTTAGGGAAATTATGCAACAGAACTTCTGCACCTAAGGTTGGCCATATACTATGCAAATTTTTTCCAGTTTCTGATGAACTGGCCTAAACTTGCTTAGTGGGTGACTCTGTTGGTCCCTTCCCGCCCAACATCTTTTGGTTGACAAATCGAAGGACCTATGCGAAAAATTGTTTGGCAAACATTGGCTGCATTCAATTAAATGTGGTTGCATTTCTGGAAGCGACTTTCAGAATACATTAACCCAGTAGGGGGGATTCATCTATTGATTCAAAATATCAGTGTATGGCCAGTTTAAGAGCACAAATTCATCCACCTACAGCCAACACAAGTGGTGACGAAACATTCATGTAAGATGGAGCTGGAGGGTGGCTGGATAGTGCCTTCACAATTGACCACGCTCCTATGTCCATAGGCACAAATAACATTGTTCCATTCAAACTTCTTTTTGTTGGGCCTCATTCACACTGTATGCCCGTGTGAGAGCTGTGCTTCCCTGCACAGGGATGTAAAGGTGTTCCATGCATCCCCATTCAGGCAATTCCATTCATGTCAACTGGGACACAGCTGCGGCTCCCGATCTGACAACCATGTGGACACAGTCCCTGAACGCAGTCAAGGTGCATTCGGAGAGTCTCACAGATGTCAAATCGGGTGCAGTCACCGCATCCCCACTGACCTGAATGGGACTGCCTGCACGATAAATGCACGGAACACTAGTACATCCCCTTGCCGGCAAACATGGCTCTTGAACAGGCTTACGCTTAAGTACGCCTGTGTAAGCAAGGCCTTGGTTGACAATCTAAGAGCACAATTGGGATACAGGAACAGTGTTGTCAGCCTATAATAGTAAGGGGTTGATTCACTAAAACTGGTGAGTGCAAAATCTGGTGCAGCTATGCACGGTAAGATTTTGCACTCTCCAGTTTTAGTAAAACACTGGCTGCCACGCACAACTGCACCATATTCTGTGTGCACCAGTTTTAGTAAATCTCCTCGAGGCCATGTTCACACTAAGGCTACTTTCACATTGTAGCCGCTCCACGTTACCGTTGTTTTAGCGACACTTTTTGGCTGCTAGGGGGGTGCTTTTAACCCCCCCTAGTGGCCAAAGAAAGGTTTAAAAGCACCCGTGTTGCAGCAATGTTAAAGCACTTTGCAGGCGCTTCGGCAGTGCTGCCCATTAATTAAAATGTCAAATAAGCTTTAAAGGGGTTGTAAACCTTTGCGTTTTTTCACCTTAATGCATTCTATGCATTAAGGTGAAAAAACACCTCGCGGTGACTGGCCCCTCAGCCCCCCCGTTTTACTTACCTGAACCCTCAAACTTGGCCCATGGGAACGTGCTGTCTGCCTGGGGTTCTCGGCTCTTGATTGGATAGATTGATAGCAGCGCAGTCATTGGCTCCCGCTGCTGTCAATCAAATCCAATGACGTAGTTCTGTGAGTGCATGTAGTTCTGCAAGTGGTCTGCGAGTGCACGTAGGTCTGTGAGTGCATGTAGTTCTGCAAGTACACGTAGGTCTGTGAGTACCTGTGTATTGTCTTGCTGAGTATTAGGGTTAGGAAGCTTGTTGTTAGGTCATTTGGACAGGGTATAATCCCCAATCCTCATTAAATTTAATAGGTACGATGCCCGGCGGGGGTGGAAAGGTGACTCGTTGTACATCTTGTGGCATGTATGTGTTCCTTGATCATCCGATTGAGGGTGAATACTGCTGTGCAAAATGTAAGCACATTGTTTCCCTGGAAGCCCAGGTTCTGAATCTGGGGAAGCAACTGTCAGCACTGAGAAGTCACTGGGGAAGCGAAAGGAAAGGAAAGACAGATTCTGGTGGTAGGTAGAGGACTCAATTCTTAGAAGGACAGAGAGGCCAATCTATAACAAAGACCTGAAGCGCCGAAAAGTATGTTGTCTACCTGGCACTCGGGTTTAGCTGTCATGGTGCACGTTGGCACCAATGACTAAGTCAGAGGCAGATGGAGTGTCCTAAAGAATGATTTTAGGGACTTAGGAGATAAATTGAGGAAAAGGACCTCCAAGGTAGTATTCTTAGGAATACTACCCGTACATCAAGCCACACCAGAAAGGCAGAGGGAGATTAGGGAAGTAAACAAGTGGCTGAAGAGCTGGTGTAGTAAGGAGGGGTTTGGGTTCCTGGAGGACTGGGCCGACTTCTCTGTCAATAACCGGTACTATAGAAGGGATGGACTGCACCTAAATGAGGAAGGTGCAGATCAGCTGGGAATGAAGATGGCCAAAAAGTTAGAGGGGTTTTTAAACTAGGCGATGGGGGGAGGGCCCAGAGGTAGAGATAGTCAGCACGGGACATATTCCAGAGGGTAGTATTGGGGGCATTAGTGGTAAGTAGACCAAAGCACATAAACCCAAGGTATGTATAGTAGCAAGTCCTAGTTGCAATCTCGCAACAACAAATAAGAGGATAATATGCGACCGATCCAAACTATGTGGCATGTTCACCCATGCCAGGAGCTTGGCGGGCAAGATGGGTGAACTAGGGATACTGTTGTATGAAGAGGATTTGGATTTTGTGGGAATTTCAGAGACTTGGTTCAACAGATCTCATGGCTGGCAAACATTCAAGGGTATACCCTTTATTGCAAGGACAGAGAGGGTAAAAAAGGGGGAGGGGTATGCCTATATATCAAGAATAATGTACAAGTGAACGTGAGAGATGACATCACTAAGGTAGCTAGGGAGGAGGTGGAATCCTTATAGGTAGAGTTTCAAAGGGATCAAGCTAAGGGGAAAATAATACTGGGAGTAAGCTATAGGCCCCCTAACCTGAGGGAGGAAGGGGAGACAGATCTCTTATCACAATTTGGATTAGCAGCAAGGATGGGACATGTTCTCATAATGGGGGATTTTTACTATTCAGACATAGACTGGGCGGAGGGCACTGCACATTCATCTAAGGCTCGCTAGTTCCTAAATGTCTTGCAGGACAATTTTATGGGTCAGATGGTAGACGCACCAACTAGAAATAAAGCGTTACTGGATCTACTGGATACTCACAATACAGACCTGATCATGGATGTGGAAATACAAGGAAATTTAGGTAACAGCAATCACAGGTCAATTGGCTTCAGAATAAATCACACAAATAGACAACATAAGGGGAATAGAAAGACACTGAATTTCAAAAGAGTCAAATTCCCTAAACTACGAGCCTTGCTAGAAGGCATAAATTGGGATAAAATCTTAGAAACAAAGAAACCGGAGGAAAGATGGGTTTGCTTTAAGAGCATATTAAATATGGGCATTAGGCAATGCATCCCATTGGGTAATAAATTTAAAAGAGCGAACAAAAGTCCTGGGTGGCTTAACTCCAATGTAAAAATGCATATAAAAGCAAATGAGAAGGCCTTCAAAAAATACAAGGTTGAGGGATCATCAGCATTCAGATTTTATAAAGAATGCAACCAGAAATGTGAGGGTGCAATAAGGACGGCTAAGATAGAACACGAAAGACACATAGCAGAGCAGAGCAAAAAAAATTCCAAGAAATTCTTTAAGTATGTAAACAGTAAAAAAGGGAGGACAGACCATATTGGCCCCCTAAAGAATGAGGAAGGACATCTGGTTACAAAGGATGGAGAGATGGCGAAGGTATTGAATTTATTCTTCTCCTCAGTCTTCACGAGGGAATCGGGGGGGCTTCAGTAACCAAAACCGCAGTGTTTATCCTCATGACACATCACAGGAAGCACCTCCATAGTTAACAGAGGACAGAATTAAAATTAGACTTGGGAAACTTAACATTAATAAATAACCGGGACCAGATGGCTTGCACCCGAGGGTACTTAGGGAACTCAGTCAAGTAATTGCCAGACCATTGCTCCTAATTTTTACTGACAGTCTACTGACTGGAATGGTACCAGCTGATTGGAGAAAAGCCAATGTAGCACCAATATTTAAAAAGGGCCCAAAATACATCCCTGGGAATTACAGACCAGTTAGCCTAACATCAATATTATGTAAACCCTTGGGGGGGGGGGGGGGGGGATGATAAGGGACTATATACAAGATTTTACTAAGAGAACGGTATCATTAGCAGTAATCAGCATGGATTTATGAAGAATCATTCTTGCCAAGCCAATTTATTAACCTTTGAGGAGGGGAGTTGCCATATAGATAAAGAAAGGCCCATAGATGTGGTGTATCTGGATTTTCCAAAAGCATTTGACACAGTTCCCCATGTAAACTCTTGGAGGGGGTGATAAGGGACTATACACAAGATTTTAGTAATGAGAACGGTGTCATTAGCAGTTATCAGCATGGATTCATTAATAATCATTCTTGCCAAACCAATCTATTAACCTTCTATGAGGAGGTTAGTTGCCATCTAGATAAAGGAAGGCCCATAGATGTGGTGTATCTGGACTTTGCAAAAGCATTTGACAAATAAGGTCTGTTAGCATGGATCATAGGATGAGTACATGGATTGAAAACTGACTACAAGGGTGAGTTCAGAGGGTGGTGATAAATGGGGAGTACTTGAAATGGTCATGGGTGGGTAGTGGGGTCCCCCAGAGTTCTCTCCTGGGACCAATACTGTTTAATCTGTTCATAAATGACCTGAAGGATGGGGTAAACAGTTCAATCTCTGTATTTGTGGATTATACTAAGCTAAGCAGGGCAATAACTTCTCTGCAGGATGTGGAAACCTTGCAAAAAGATCTGAACAAATTAATGGGGTGGGCAACTACATGGCAAATGAAGTTCAATGTAGAAAAATTTAAAAGAATGCATTTTGGTGGCAAAAATATGAATGCAATCTATACACTGGGGGGGGGGGGGGGGGGGCGGGGGCGGGGAGAACCTCTGGGGGAATCTAGGATGGAAAAGGACCTGGGGGTCCTAGTAGATGATGGGCTTAGCAATGGCATGCAATGCCAAGCTGCTGCTAACAAAGCAAACAGAATATTGGCATGCATTAAAAAGGGGATCAACTCCAAAGATAAACCGATAATTCTCCCGCTCTACAAGACTTTGGTTCGGTCACACCTAGAGTATGCTGTCCAGTTCTGGGCACCAGTCCTCAGGAAGGATGTATTGGAAATGGAGCGAGTACAAAGGAGGGCAACAAAGGTAATAAAGGGTCTGGAGGATATTAGTTATGAGGAAAGGTTGCGAGCCCTGAGCTTATTCTCTCTGGAGAAGAGACGCTTGAGAGGGGATATGATTTCAATATACAAATACGATATGATTTCAATATACAAATACACGATATGATTTCAATATACAAATACCATACTGGTGACCCCACAATAGGGATAAAACTTTTTCACAGAAGGGAGTTTAACAAGACCTGTGGCCACTCATTAAGAAGAAAAGAGGTTTAACCTTAAACTACGTAGAGGGTTCTTTACTGTAAGAGCGACAAGGATGTGGAATTCCCTTTGACAGGCGGTGGTCTCAGTGCGGGGGCATTGATAGTTTCAAGAAACTATTAGATAAGCACCTGAACGACCACAGCATACAGGGATATACAATGTAATACTGACATATAATCACACACATAGGTTGCACTTGTGTCTTTTTTCAAACTCACCTACTATGTAACTATGTAACTATGACGCGAGCGACAGGGGGCGGGGCCAAATCCTGCATTCGGCCTTTATGGACGCTAAATGCTGTACTCGGCAGTGCGCCTGCAAGGTAACCCCCTTGGGGAAGAGCTTTTCCTAAGGGGTTATCAGATGTGGGGAAGAGCCGCCAGGGGACCCCAGAAGAGCAGATTCGGGGCCACTGTGCAAAACAAGCTGCACAGTGGAGGTAAGTATGTTTGTTATATTTAAAAAAAAATGTTTACCTTTGTATTCACTTTAACATGTAAATCAGAGGCGTAACTAGAATCCTCAGGGCCTCCGATGCAAGAAACCATGGGGCCCCCCACGGTGGTGGAACGCCAGGGCCCAATCGCAAGTTCAACCTCTGGTAGTTCCATCGCTGATGTAAATGTACTTTTAAATCTGCACCCTTTATATTAATACCTTGTGACCCTGTCATGAAAGTCCGTGTTCAGCTACTTCCTGTTAGAGGATGGCAACATTTACTTGTTGTCTGTCAATTGCTCTTCTGTGTTGTCATGCTGCAAAATTCACTTTCAGTGGAGACTATAGGCAGCATGCAAACATACTTCACTGAGCACACTATCAGGAATTGCCTCCCGAGAAATGCAAGGAGTGAGTGCATTTAAACAAGAAGTGTCTGCAAAGAGGCAGCAGGAGACCAGAGGCAATGAGATGCGACAAAGGATAAAAAATGGTGAAAGCAGTATTTTCTAACAGAAAAAAAAATGTGGCAATTGTTTTTGATACACAGTGATTGTGAAAATGACATGTCGACCATTTAAGGTTTACATCTATTTAAGCTCCTTGCTTCTTATATTTCTTAGATACTCCAACAGTGAGATCTCCTTTTCAATAATTCCTAAGTGTGTACCTGTCCACCCAAGTGTTCTAAGTGTTCCTGTTCAGTAATGCATGTTCCAGCATCGTCTTTTACATTTTCCACAATATAAAATAAATACAAAATCTAACAGAGAGAGCATAAACCCTCTTAGCGTTCACTGAGTGTGCAAGCCTTGGAGTTCAAGTGCAGAAATCTCGCCAACAGAATGTTAGAGAGATAAGAAAATGTCAGGTGGTTTAACTTTCCAGCATCTAGAAAAACTGAAATATTATGTTTGGGCGGACTCACCCTTAAACTGGAAATAGAATGTGAAACCTACAGCATCAATATGCTAGGCATATAAGCACATGCCAGTCTGCAGACATTAGGTATACGGTGCCAGTTCTGCTCAGTCTTGGCAGTGACCAAATGTATACACAGAAAAGTAAACATAATAGCGCCTGCATATTAATGGCTGATAATAATAGAGCTGGTGTATTAGTGAACATTACTGGTTCCCTCTCCTACTGCTAGTGATTAATGAAGCAGGATAGGCAATGGTGAGCATATTACCAGCCATTAATGCTGCCACACTTGCTCCTGCTGATGCTGCCTGCTGGTTCACAATTACAGTCTCACTTCACCTTAGTGAAATGATGAATCAGCTACAGTTTGTAAATGATAATAAAATACTTATATTTAACCACTTAAGGCCCAGAAGGATTTGCCCCCTTAATGACCAGCGGCACTGCGTCGCTTTAATTGACAATTGCACGGTCGTGCGATGCTGTACCCAATCAAAATGTATGTCCTTCCCTTTTTCCCACAAATAGAGCTTTATTTTGGTAGTATTTGATCACCTCTGCGTTTTTTATTGTTTTCTCTATAAACAAAAAAAGAGCGACAATTTTGAAAAAAAAAAAAACAATATTTTTTAGTTTTTCTATAATAATTATCCCCCAAAAATGAAAAAAAAAACGAATTTCTTCATAAGTTTAGGCCAATATGTATTCTTCTACATATTTTCGGTAAATAAAATCGCAATAAACGTATATTGATTGGTTTGCGCAAGTTATAGTGTCTACAAAATAGGGAATAGATTTATGGCATTTTTTTTTAACTAGTAATAACGGCAATCAGTGTTTTTTTTGCGGGACTGAGCCATTGCAGCGGACAGATCGGTCACTTTTGACACTTTTTTGGGACCACTGACATCTATACAGCGATCAGTGCTATAAAAATGCACTGATTACTGTGTAAATGTCACTGGCAGGTTAGGGGTTAACACTAGGGGTGGTCAAGGGGTTAACTGTGTTCCCTGGGAGGTGTTTCTAAATGTGGGGGGATTGTAGGTGACCGGCAGATATTGCGGCCGTTCGGTCACGTGCATCAGCTCCGGCGTCGTGCCTCCAGAAGTGCCCTATCACCCTTGAAGTGGCCGACGTACACCTACGCCGATCCTCGCAGGAGAGCCATCATGCCGCTGTATCCTTAAGCAGTTAATGTCCACATTTTATATACAAAAGCACATACTGTAAAGGTGCATGGGGTTGTATGTGAAACACTCAAAGTCTGGAAGGCAAGCTTAAAGGGGTTGTAAAGCTTTGTTTTTTATTTTCTAAATAGGTTCCTTTAAGCTAGTGCATTGTTGGTTCACTTACCTTTTCCTTCGATTTCCCTTCTAAATGTTTTTTTTTCTTTGTCTGAATTTCTCACTTCCTGTTTCTCTTCCTGTTACTTCACACCATCATCCGAGCAGTGTTTAGTCAGCCAGAACAGCTTACTGAACAGCTTACTGAGGAGGAACAGGAAGTGAGAAATTCAGACAAAGAAAACAATGAAAAAAAAACATTTACACCCCTTTCACACCAGGGCGTTTTGCAGGCGCTATAGCGTTAGAAATAGCGCCTGCAATCCGCCCTAAAGAAGCTGCACCATTGTGTGTAGTGTGAAAGCCCCGAGGGCTTTCACACTACAGCGGTGCGCTGGCAGGACGTCAGAAAAAAATCCTGCCAGCAGCTTCTTTGGAGCGGTGAAGGAGCGGTGTGATTACCGCTCCTCCACCACTGCTCCCCATTGAAATCAATGGGGCAGCGCTGTAATGCCGCCGGCAAAACGCCGCTATTGCGGCGTATTGCTGGCAGTTTTAACCCTTTCGCGGCCTCTAGCGGGGGTAAAAGCGCCCCGCTAGCGGCCGAAATGCGCCGCAAATCCAGCGGTAAAACGCCGCTAAAAATAGCGGCATTTTACCGCCGACGCAAAGGGCGGTGTGGTGTGAAAGGGGTCTTAGAAGGGAAATCGAAGGAAAAGGTAAGTGAACCAACAATGCACTAGCTTAAAGGAACCTATTTAGAAAATAAAAAACAAACCTTTACAACCCCTTTAAAGCGATAATAACCACTTGCCCTCCGAAAGATTTACCCCCTTCATGACCAGGACACGACCGCAATGGCGACTTGCAAAACGACTTCTCTATAGAAGTCAATGCAAGTCACCTCAAGTCGCCCCCAAAGTCATACAGGAAAATTTTTCTAAGTCGGGACTTGTGTTGCTCCGATTAGAACGGTTCCATTGCATAGAACGGGACGCTACTTGTCAGGCGGCTGAGATAAGTCGTCTGACCAGTCGTCCCAGTGTGAACTGACTCTCAAACATTAACATGAGGCCCAAACAATCGTATCATGTCATCCAAATTAAACTAATAAATACAAATAAATTTGTTGCCCTTGTTATAATTTATTTTGGATTTGTTGAAATGTGTTACTATTGTGATTCGGACATTCAGATACATCCAAATCTCTGAATAACAAAAATTGTATCCAAATTTTAATTCGTAACAAAGCAAATCACACACGTCTACTGGCAGTTAGAGGGATGAGACAAACTCTTTACCACTGATAGGGGTGCGTACAATGATTCACTTTTATTTATTTATGTAAAACGCAGGGGGCAGCGGCTCCAGTGTCCTCAGCATGGCGGATGGCTGGAGGTGGGCTGGGTGCAGCAACTCCAGTGTTCTTTGCTTCACGGCTTCCGCTGTTTGTCTCCTCTATCCTCCTCTTTCTCCTAGGCATCCAATAGGATCTCCTGACATTTTGGCCAATCGAGAAATGAGCCTCAGGCCTGCTTCCTGATTGGCGAGGAGTTTTAGTGTGAAAATAGTGAGTATTCATTCACTATAGTCACACAACTGGATGAGGTCAGAGCACAGTGCACTGCGCCCCAAGACCACCCTTTTTTTAAGCCTATTAGAGCCTCTGGCTCTAATCACGTGCTTCAAAAAACACTCCCCCCAATGGAATCCATACATCCGGCATCCAGGGGTGTGGCTCCCGTTCGCCCTCTATGGACGAGCCACCACTGCCCCCACATCTATTGCACGTGTGATGTAGATTTACTATTTAAGGCTTGTTACTGAGATGGTATGTCAGTCATAAGTAAGGTCTGAGTGGCATAAACACGTATACGCTTTTTCTATGGTAGTATTCCTTTTCCACGTGAAAATAAAAGAAACACTCCATTGATATATCCATTGTGCCAGATTTTCTCTGTGGATTAAGTATGTCTAATGCTGCATACACACGACTGAACTTTCCGGCAGACTAGGTCCGACGGAATCAGTCCGTCGGACAATCCGATCATGTGTGGGCTAATCCGATAATTTTCATAAAAAACCTTAGACACAGCTAGAAATAGAACATGTTTCAAATCTGTCCAATGGACTCAATTCCTATCAGGAAAACCGTTCATCTGTATGCTGATCCGAGGGACCAAATACGATGCAAGGGAAGCTAAGTTATTGGCTATTGGATACTGAACTTTGTTTTTTAGTCCCTTCTTACATCATCACGTTAGTCCATTCGTGTGTGGCCAATCCGTTCGTTCGGAAGTCCATCGGAACTCCACCGAAAGTCTGTCGGGAAGACCGTCGGACCTTTTTTCTGACGGAAAGTCTGGTCATGTATATGCGGCATGAGGCTTCAGAAGCCAGTGTTTAGCCTGAGCACTGGGTTTGGAACCATATCCAGATTGCAGTGGAGTTGGCAGCACAGCACTACTGGCTACCACAGATAGAAAAATTCCCACACATCAAGCTTTTATTTTTATGAAACTGTAGTTCCAAGGGTTTTTTGTTCCAGTGCTTTGCACCCCATATATTGTTATATTTATTGAACAATACTCACTCTCTTTGGATGACTATTTCTGTTTCAAGATGTTAATTGGCATTGAGAATGAACACGAGGATACAAAGGCAAGCTTGTAAATCACCCACGCAGGGGCTAGACATTACAATTAGACATGTGCGATTCGTTTCGTACGAATCTCAAATTCGTACGAATTTCTCAAAATTCGTACGTTCGGTAGGATCCGAAATACGAATTGCCGTGCGTCCGAATTCTGTACGGAATACGAACTTTTGTTTACGAATTCCGGATTTCGGATCAGCGTTTTTTGCGGCGTTTTTTACCGCGATTCGCTGCGTTTTTTACCGCGTTTTCCAGTCATTATGCTTATTATGACTTGCAGAAGACTTCTGTGATAGAAGTCAATGTAAGTTGCCTGAAGACATCAGTGAAGGACTTTCATCCTCTCTGGGCAGGCTGCCAAGAAAAGAACAAAATGATACAATGTTTCTTCTTCAATGGGCTGAACTCCGTGTGTAGAAGTTCTCAGTTTAACCAAAGACTAAATCTTTTTTGACACTTGTTGCTTACAAGTAAAAATCCAGTATTTTCTGCTAGAAAATCACTCAGAAGCCCCAAAAATTATATATATATTTTTAGCAGAGACCCTAGGGAATAAAATAGCGGTTGCAGGTGTCATTGCTGTATGGCACGCTGCTAATGTCAGTGCTTTCTAGAGGTCGACCGAAAAAAAAAGGGCTAACTTGCGTTTGAAAGACCTCTGCGCAAATACCGCGTCACATAAAATATTGCAACAACTGCTATTTTATTCCCTAGGGTCTCTGCTAAAAATATATATATATAATTTTTGGGGCTTCTAGGTGATTTTCTAGCAGAAAATACAAGTTTTTACTTGTAAGCAACAAGTGTCAAAAAAGATTTAGTCTTTAAATGGTTAAACTGAGAACTTCTACACAGGAGTTCAGCCCACTGAAGAAGAAACATTGTATCATTTTGTTCTTTTCTTGGCAGACTGCCCAGAGAGGATGAAAGTGCTTCACCGATGTCTTCAGGCAACTTACATTGACTTCTATCACAGAAGTCTTCTGCAAGTCATAATAAGCATAATGAGCAATGTTTTTGCCTTTAAATTCATCGTAAAGAACGTTCGTACGAAAATTCGTATTTCGTACGAAACAGAGCGGAATTTCGGACACGAAATACGAATTACGATTTAATTTTATTACGAATCGAAATGGAACAGAATGAAACAAATTTTTTGACGGCGGCCATGTCTAATTACAATTTGCGCAATGAAGATCACAATCGTGATAACCAAAGTGACAGAAGAATGAAAACTGCAAAAATGCCATGTCCCCAAAATCCATGTGCAGTCACTGGGGGGGGGGGGGGGCTCTTCTCCTGCAACCCACCCCATGGGCAGCAATGGCGTGAACAGGAACAGAGAGGAACTATAAAATAAGCGAGGAAAACTAAAAAAGAAAAGAGGGTCATAGACGAGAGAGAGGTGGAGAGAGGGGAAAGGGGTAACTCTGGTTCGGAAGCCCCAAAGGGAGCAATCAGAGAAGGCCCAAACAGGTTAGTTGAAGTGAGGGGTTGGAGATCCATGGTTCCCAAACCTTGAAAAATGTTGTCACGTGAATCATCCACAATACTGGACATTTGCTCATGAAGCATCATGGCGGTCATACATTTTGCATGACTATTTAACAGGGTTAGTATACAAATTAAAAGAAAGTCAATTTAACAAAGTGAGGCTGCGTCCATTTTGAGTAATTAAAGGAGAAGTATAGCCAAAGCTTGTTTGGCTGTACTTCTCCTATGGATCACAGAAGTGCAGTTCGATTTGCAGTCCTGTGACCCATTTTGAACAGAGATCAGGCTGAAGTCTGCTCTCTCCTGACGTCACAGAAGTTGGTACAGGCATCGTGGAAGTTGGGATCTGCCAGGTGCCTGGATGGACACCCGTCTCAGCCTCTCAGCGAGCCCCTCAGAGCTTCAGCCAGCCTCCCTCACTCCAGTAAGCGAGGAGGGGGCAGAGCAGAGAGCTGTGACTGACAGTCTGCAGCTCTCTGCTCACGGAGCTGTCAGAACTGAGTGATCGGCGGTGTTCGATTGCTTGGTTCTCAGTGCAGAGCCAGGGGACAGATGCTGCATCCACTTACCGTATATACTCGAGTATAGGCCGACCCGAATATAAGCCGAGGTCCCCAATTTACCCCCAAAAAACTGGAAAAAATTATTGACTCGTGTATAAGCCGAGGGTGAGACATGCCTGTCCATCCCTGTGTGTCCGTCCATCCCTGTGGGTCCATCCATCCCTGTGTGTGTCCATGCATCCGTGTGTGTGTGTGTGTGTCCATGCATCCGTGTGTGTGTGTGTGTGTCCATGCATCCGTGTGTGTGTGTGTGTGTGTGTGTCCATGCATCCGTGTGTGTGTGTGTGTGTGTGTGTGTCCATGCATCCGTGTGTGTGTGTGTGTGTGTCCATGCATCCGTGTGTGTGTGTGTGTGTGTGTGTGTGTCCATGCATCCGTGTGTGTGTGTGTGTCCATCCATCCCTGTGTGTGTGTGTGTGTGTGTGTGTGCATGCATCCGTGTGTGTGTGTGTGCTTTTTCCCACCTTAGTTTGATTGGTTCATTAATATATCAAAATTGCCCTAAGGAATTAGAAACAACTGTCAAATAGGCTACTAAGGAATAAACCAGTAACACCAGTAATAGAAAGGTTTTACATTGCTGTTGTTACAAAAGCACTATAATAAGCATATGTGTATGTATATTATTTGCTAAACATTGTTTGATCATCATAAACACCAGTCAGAGGAAGTAGCCATTGAAGTAATGGGTTCCATATGGTACAAACTGAAAGAAAAATGGAATAGGGCACATGCATTGATTTCTTCATTTCCAGGAGAGGCACAGTAAAGACACAGTAGAGCCTACCTGTGTCCGTCCAGCCTGTGTCCGTCCCGGCCTGCGTCCCGTCCCGGCCTGCGTCCCGTCCCGGCCTGCGTCCCGGCCCGGCCTGCGTCCCGGCCCGTCCCGGCCCGTCCCGAGCCGAGCCTCCGTCCTTCAGCTCTTCGTCGGTGGCCATTCTAGGATTCAAAAGCCGCGCCTCCGTCGGTGATAGGCGGAACACTCAATTTCCCACTGACTGCTGGGAAATTGAGTGTTCCGCCTATCGGATGTCCGTGATAGGCGGAACACTCAATTTCCCAGCAGTCAGTGGTCCGCCTATCATGGACGTCCGCTCATCTTCATACTACGGACGAGGATGAGAGGATGTCCGTGATAGGCGGAACACAGACTGCTGGGAAATTCAGTGTTCCGCCTATCACAGGCGAAGGCGGAGAGGGAGGCGCGGCCTTTGAATCCTAGAATGGCCGCTGTCTGTCTGCTCGACACGCTGATCGGGCAGACAGACAGCGATGACTCGAGTATAAGCCGAGGGGGGCACTTTCAGCCTCAAAAAAGAGGCTGAAAATCTCGGCTTATACTCGAGTATATACGGTAGGTAAGTATTAATCTGCAAAAAATACAAAAAACCCATACTTCTCTTTTAATCACATGTAGTCAGAAAAAGAATATATATATTTTGCCTTTCACATGACTGGATGATTGGATTGAACAAAGCTTCTACTTCTTTAGTAAATCAACCGCACAGCCTGACATTGGTCATAAAAAATGCAGTATACATTTTACAGGAAAAGGAGAGGAGAGGAAGGAAATACAACAGCAAGAAAATTATAGGAGAAAATAGGACACGTTAGAGATATGGGCGAGACACCGGAAAAGGAATAATGATGTGGGGGTCATATCTTCAAGAGACAACAGGCTGAGAGGAAATTTGGTATGTAAAAGGTACTACCGATATGTGATGGAAAAGGAGATACTGTTATGCAAACGTAACTGATAATAGAGTATGGACAAACAGGAGTAAACCAAGAGAGATGCTAAGAATAATCGCAAGGATAGGGAGAAAACAAAGAATACAGATTAAATAAAATATAACTATGTTGAGGGAGCTGGAAAAAGTCTAGAGCTAAGTCAAATGCATTAAGAACGAATGCAAGAGTTAAACAGCAATAGCGTTCTTTAGTAGTCATAGATAATTGCCCAAGTAGCATAGCAGACAAATTGCTAAGCCTAAATCTTGCTGCAAGAAGGAAGATTCCCAACGGGAAAGATGCTATTTTTATTCTTTCACTCATACCTGCTCTTCCTCACCTAGCTGCACATTCTATCTATCTATCCTTCGCCTTCCTCAACTCCAAGCATTATTCCCTCCCTGCTACTCCCCCTGTGTCTCCTCCATGTCTTCCCATTTTCTTTTAGCACATACTGATGTGACTGCTAATTCTCTCTACTGGACATACAAAAGGAGGGAGGATAAGAAGACATGGGGAAGACTGGAGATGCTTTAACCTGTTCCATTCTAGAAAGACCTACAACCAAATGACAGCTCAAAGTATACCACCTTAACCTTATCCCTACCACAGGCATCTATACCAATGCACGGCTAAACAAAAGACTACGGCATGGGAAAGAAAGTGCTGAGAATGGCGAGGATGGAAATGACAGAATGAGGAAAGGATGGAAATAAAGTATAAAAAATTGGAGGAAAATTAAGGTGGGTCTGTGTTGGTGGGGGGATAACAATACCAAAATAGAAATCGCAAAACCAGCTAAATCAAAGCAGAGAGAGGAGAGCAAGCGAGGGAGAGAGAAGGAAAAGGAGAGGCAGAGGAAAGCAATACGAGGGAGAGAAGGTGGGTAAGGAGAACAGATAAACACAAGGAGGGGGCATAGATGTCAAAGTAGACTGTGAGGGACATGGAAAGACTGACTTCAAGAGGTTGGGAGGGGGAACAGGAAGGAAGGGGGAATAATTTATTGCACTAAACAAGGTCAGCATGCATCCAGAGAGACAATACAGTACAGCAAGAAAACCAGAGGAAACAATTTGAGGGAGGTGGTAAAAACAGAGAGGAGCGATAAAAGAAAAGAAGGCTACGCTGGTAATAAGACTGGCCAAATGAAAAAACAAAGATGGGTACCTGAACCCGCTAGATATTTATGGCACAGAAAGAAGACACTATGATATGAAGGAACAGATAGTACACCTGAAGGTGGTGGGGGGCAGGGAAGAGAGGACAGATGTGACAAACAGATAGGGACAGTATGAATAAAAGGTAGGTGAGCGAAATGAAATGTGAGGGAAATGAGACTGAAACGAGACAGCTGAACTTTATTCTACCCATGTCTGTTTGACCAGAAAACCCTGGGGCAAAAACTGAAACCAATCTATCATTAATGCTGAAGTACTTGCTGATATGCTCACAAGCTATGTGCTTGCAATATCAATAAGGCATGCTATAGGCCTCTAAACATTCTTGGGTCCAAGATGTCCGCATGCTAACATCAATTTTAACAAAACATTTAAAATGTACTCATTGAGGAAGAAAATCCTATTCAGAACTGTATGAAATACTGGATTCAAAAAGATGTAACATTTTATTTATTATAGGTATTTACTGTATATAGTGCCATCAATTCACAGAGCACTTTTCTTATTACACATTTACATCCGTTCCCGTCCCCAAGGAGCTAACCACCTACGATTCCTGTCTTACATGCATACATACATACTAAAGAAAACAAAGGCCCCTTTAAATGTTTTTCAGGTGGACCCAATCGGACCCTCCAGTCTCTATGGAGTGGTGGGTATCAATAAACACCTGCCAACATTTGATACACTAAAAACAAATGGATGGGGATCCGTTCCTCATCAGTCTGGTGGATGGCCGTCGGGTGTAAACAGACACACAAACATACACGCTGCTCACAGGTGAGCCGGCTCTAGCAGCATGATCTCCTCAACGCAGGGTGCTTGCTCAGTCGCAGCTGAAGCAAAAGAGAAGAGTCCGGATGGCTACACACCAAGCTGAGATCCAAATGCCTTTATTCGTATAAAAACATAAAAAACATGAAGAGCACTACATGTACAAGCAAGGAAGGAACGGCTTACATGTTTCACACATGAAATGTGCTTTATCAAAGCCCACCCGACCGCCCATAGAGGAGAGCGGGCTGTGTTTGTGCCCCCTCTGCATAAGCAGCCATCCACCTGCTCAGTGGGGATCAGGGGACATCCCCTGCCCCCGTATAGTTAGGTGTAAATTAAACTGACAGCATGTCTTTGGGGTGTGGGAGGAACCCGTAGTACCCAGTGGAAAGCCACGCAAGCACAGGGAGAACATGCAAACTCCAGGTGGTGTCTTGGTTAGGACACTAAGGACACTAGTGCTGCAAGGCAGAAGTGCTAACCACACCAAGGTTATGGACACCCTTATTTTAATAAGTAGCTAGATACACCTCAAACAGTAGAAGAGTCTGAAATTACAATGTACAATTTCAGTAAATTAATGTACAGCATATCTGTGGGTCTACTAAAAAAAATCTGAAGACCTGCTACCTGTAAGAGAAGACCCTTTATATCCACCTCTCTAGCAGTCAGTGAGTCCAAACTTAGCTGTGTTCAAGCAGCAAAGGTTCCAGCAAAGGTCTTCAGCATTCAACAATACCTGCATCCCCTGCTGCGTGTTGTGGTCCCCAGGATATGGTAGTGCTATACTGCTTGAACACAGCAGTGGAGTTTAAACTCACTGCCCTTTGGAGAGGTAAGTATTCTTTGTCTTCTCCTGGAGGGAGCCTTTCTTCATATCTTTTTACTGCAGTGGCAGAACTGAATCCAAATGCAGCTATCACTGAAAGTAGCCTCCCCTTCTGCATCAAACTATACAAAAGCAATTTAGAAGAGCTATACCAACTGTGATTATTTTTCCCCAAAAGGCACGCATGCTTTTTTCGGGCGACTTAAAGTGTTTGTTAACCCAAAAAAAAAAATTCAGATCCTGGTCCCTTAAAGCAGACTAAACAGCACTGTGCGTGTGCTTTGTAATCTGTCCCCTTCTAAACTGTAAATAAACCTCCCTGAATCTGCCGCTTCCTGTATTCTCTCTCTGTACTGACCATCTTGGTCAGAGCGCGTCCCACCATCATACGCAGCTATCCTCTCTGGTCTCCTCTCTCCCATCCCCATCCTCCTTGCCTGTCAGCTCCCACTCTGCGTCTCTGTCTCCACCTCACCCCTCTATTAGAGCCTGACATACCACACTATGTAAGTAATTTCTAAAAACTAGATTTGTAGATACTAGGGGTGCAACGGATTGTAACCGATCCGTGATCCAAACAGGTTACCCTGTTCAGATCGGAACACGCCGTGCTCCACGCTGGCCTTAGGAAACTCTGGAGAGGTGGCCATCGTGGTGCACCCGTCGGAGCGATCACTTGTAAACAAACCGGCGTCATGATGTTCCTCTCTCCCCTCTGTGTATAGATCTGTACAGTGGAGGGGAGAGATCGGATGGCAGCAGCGCTGTGGGCTGGATCTGTAGTGCCAGTTGCAGTCACAGCCATCCCTCCATACTCTGCCAATACCCTGCCATACCCTGCCAATACTCTGCAATACCCTGCCAGTACTCTGCCATACCCTGCCAAACCCTGCCAATACTCTGCAATACCCTGGCAATACTCTGCAATACCCTGCCAGTGCCAATACTCTGCCATACCCTGCCAATACCCTGCCAGTGCCAATACTCTGCCATACCCTGCCAATACTCTGCCATACCCTGCCAATACTCTGCTAATACTCTGCCAGTACTGTGCAATACCCTGCCAATACTCTGCCATACCCTGCCAATACTCTGCAATACCCTGGCAATATTCTGCAATACCCTGCCAATACTCTGCAATACCATGTCAGTGCCAATACTCTGCCATACGCTGCCAATACTCTGCCATACCTTGCCAATACCCTGCCAGTACTCTGCAATACCCTGCAATACCCTGCAATACCCTGCCAATACTCTGCCATACCCTGCCAATACTCTGTCATACCCTGCCAATACTCAGCAAAACCCTGCCAGTGCCAATACTCTGCCATACCCTGCCAATACTCTGCCATACCCTGCCAGTTCCAATACCCTGCCAATACTCTGCCATACCCTGCCAATACTCTGCCATACCCAGCCGTACCCAGCCATGCTCAGCCAACATTACAGTGGGGGAGATGATGTGGTTATTACAGTGGGGGAGATGTATATTACAGTGGGGAGATTGTGGATATTACAGTGGGGACTATATGGTGGTGGAATTTTCACAGGTTTTTGCAAATTCAATTATTATTTGCTGATCCGAAAAATTATCCGATCCGTGACTCTAATCCGAGGAACGATCTGATCCGTGAGTTTTTTGATCCGTTGCACCCCTAGTAGATATTTTAGTGCTATCTTAAGGCCAGTCACGTGACTCGCGGCCGCTTTACAGCTCAGAGACAGGGCTTCTGCGGGAACCCACGATCTCCCCAGCGGAAGTCAGAGGGAGATCTCTCTGCCCCACCCTCAGAAGCCATGTACCGGATCTGTAAAGCGGTCATGAGTCACGTGACCGGCCTGAAGATAGCTCTAAATAGGTATTTACCTATATACCTATTAGGTATTTGCTCTTTTTTAGAAATGACTTGCATAGTGTGGTATGCCAGACTCTAATAGAGGGACTGGCAGTGATTTAGAATTTAGACTTAACAAACACTTTAAAGAATAAGTATAATTTCATAAAAATACATTCTGCAGCCCGACATCTTTATCAGTGCTGGCTATGCCTGTGCAGTGGCCCCTGATGTAATTCAATGCGTTTATACTCTAGGGATCTTTAGTCTCTGAACCATTCAAGTCTATAGAGCCCAATACTGTACAGGCACTACCAGAACAGAAAAGCATTTCGGGCCTGAAGGAGGCAAACACTGGAGAAGGTCAGTGATTAGTTTAGACCAGAAGGGCAAAGGAGTGCACTAAATTACACTTCTAAAAGTAGACTAATGCCGAGTACACATGACCGGACTTTTCAACAGCAAAGGTCCGACGCAACTAATCCGTCGGACAATTTGATCGTGTGTGGGCTCCATCGGACCTTTGCTGTCCAAAAATCTGATGGACTTTAGAAATAGAACATGTTTCAAATTTCTTCACCGGAACTCCGTCCGACCCAGTTCCTATAGAGAAATCCACTCGTGTGTATGCTAGTCCAACGGACAAAAAACGACGCTAGGGCAGCTAGTGGCTACTGGCTATGAACTTCCTTATTCTAGTCCGGTCATACATCATCACGTTCCAATCCGTCGGACTGTGGTGTGATTGTGTGTGGCCAAGTCCGTTCATTCGGAAAGTCCGTTGGAACTCCGCCAAAAGTCTTTCGGGAAGACTGTCGGACCTAGTCTGTTGAAAAGTCCGGTCGTGTGTACACGGCATTACAGTATGCTTTATAGAGACTCTGACTGAGCAAAGTGACAGAGTCTCCTCTTACTAGCCCACTTCCCATTCCACTTCCTCTCCTCCACTGCTCCACTGTTCTGCAGTATTAACTCTGTGCAAACTCTGCACTGATGTCAGAGTTTGCACAGGATTATTGACACTGGAGTTGATTTATTAAAGACAAATAGACTGTTCATTTTGCAAGGGAGATTTCCCCAGGGCTTAATGAATGAGGTAAAGCTGACTTCCCTCATGCAATCATGATCAAGCAAAATTGCTATTTTTTTTATATTTCTTGCATGTTTTTGGGTATTTTGTCAAAGTGAAAAAAATGCTAAAGTCCAGGCAAAATCCCCATGTGACGTGCAACTTCCCTTGCAAAATGTACAGCCTATTTGCCTCTAGTAAATCAACTCCCTTGCATTCCTTAGGTGACAGTGTTCAGACCTGGCGGTTGGCTACTCAGGGCCCATATCCCCCATATATGGAAGCTCCAGGTGTTTGTGACGGCTGCAATGGAGTAACAAATTGGCATGGGATAATGGCAAAGGTTAGTATAAGTGGGCTGGGGGTGGGCTAGAAAGAGGCTCCTTCACTTTGCCCTGTATAAAAAAAGTGAAATATTCTTCTTAAATTCCACGGGAAAGCATGGTCATAACACGTATACCCACCTTGTAGGGAGATATTCACAAATGGAATAGCTCTGCAAGTTTGTTTTTAATTAAAGCCTAATAAATTCAAACTGAACACATACTGATGGAAAACACAAGCAGAAGCTCGTTTTTCCCTAGGTCACTGAAGTTATAAGCACATGCTGAATTTTCCTTAGTCCTGGCTTGCCCAAGCTACTTCACTATTACACCTCTACTATAATATTCCACTTACTGAACAAACAAGGAGGCTTAAAAGATGGGACTTAAAGCGTTTTACAATTTTGCAGTCAAATTTTAGAAAATCTCAGCAGGAACCGGCTGAGATTCAAACCAGTAATGGGCAAGCTGAATCTACCATGTTGATCGACTGAGCAACTTGGGTACAACCAGCCTGCCAGATTCTCTTGCGATTATCGCTAGCGGCTGCTATAGCCACTGTCTGTGTTGATGGGGGAATCAAGTGAATTTCTTCCATGTATGGCTGGCCTTAAGCTTACTACTATCAGTACAGTGACAGCTCAGGTTGGAGCCAGTGTACTAACAATCCAATGATAGTACAGCGTTATCCCCTGCTGAACTATTGTGTTCTGACAGTGTGTCGGCCCCCAGAAAACTTCAGTCAGCAATCCCAGCCATTGGTCATTGGCTGATCGGGAGCTGGCCGGCTGGTTTTCCAGCATGCTCGTCTGATGGACCAGCTGCCATACATACAAGCCAAACATCGGCATGTTTTCATTGAACCGACTGATGTTGCCAGGCATTCGACCCCTGTGTACGAGGCTTTAGTCTGTCCTAAGTCTGTCCCCATTAACATAAGATGCAAGAAGCCTAGCCTCTACACTTTCGAGCCTTCATTCGAACAGACAGGGGTTGATTTACTAAAACTGTAGAGTGCAAAATCTGATGCAGCTCTGCATAGAATCAGCTTCCGGGTTTTGTGTTAAAGCTTAATTGAGTAAGCTGCAGTTAGATGTTGATTGGCTACCATGCACAGCTGCAGCATATTTTTCACTCTCTGCATTCAAATCTAGTTACTGATAATGAAAATATGCCTGCCTAGTACAGACAGGGTTAAAGCGCAGTTCAGACTAAAATAAAAAAAAATTATGTCAGCAGCTACAAATACTGCAGCTGCTGACTTTTAATAATCAGACACTTACCTGTCCCAGGGTCCAGCAATGCAGGGGAACGAAGCCCCGCTCGTCTCCCCCTCCTCTCTGTGGTGCCAGCATTGTCACTGTGGGCGTCCGGGTGTGGCTTCACAACTGGGCACGCACTGAACATGCGTGAGCCGTGCTGCACGCTGTGACTGGCCGGGCAATAACCTGGGACATACGACGTGCCTCACCAGCACCCCTTATTTACTTACCTGAGCCCCCTCACTCTCCAGCGATGTCCATGAGTGTCTAAGTCATACGGGATTCTCCTCCTGATTGGCTGAGACACAGCCACTGCGCCATTGGCTACCACGGCTGTCAATCAAAGTCAGTTAGCCAATCAGGGAGAGAGGGGGCAGGGCCAGGTCGGGGTCCATGTCTGAATGGACACAGTGAGCTGTGACTTGTCTCAGGTGCCCCTATAGCAAGATGCTGGCTGTGGTGGCACTGGACAGGAGGGAGGGGCCAGGAGCAGCGAAGAGGGACCTGACAAAAGGAGGATCGGGGCTGCTCTGTGCAAAACCAACTGCACAGAGGAGGGAAGTATAACATGTTTGTTATTTAAAAAAAAAAAAACAAGACTGATAATCACTTTAACCACTTTCAGACCGGACCAATTTGCTGGTCAAAGACCAGACCACTTTTTGTGATTCGGCACTGCGTCGCTTTAACTGACAATTGCGCGGTCGTGCGACGTGGCTCCCAAACAAAATTGACGTCCTTTTTTTCCCACAAATAGAGCTTTCTTTTGGTGGTATTTGATCACCCCTGCAGTTTTTATTTTTTGCGCTATAAACAAAAATAGAGCGACAATTTTGAAAAAAATGCATTATTTTTTACTTTTTGTAATAATAAATATCCCCCAAAAATATATAAAAAAACATTTTTTTCCCTCAGTTTAGGCCGATACGTATTCTTCTACATATTTTTGGTAAAAAAAATCGCAATAAGCGATTATTGATTGGTTTGCGCAAAAGTTATAGCGTTTACAAAATAGGGATAGTTTTATAGCATTTTTATTAATAATTTTTTATAATTTTTTTTTTTACTAGTAATGGCGGCGATCAGCGATTTTTATTGTGACTGCGACATTGTGGGGGACCCATCGGACATTTTTGACACATTTTTGGGACCATTGTCATTTATACAGTAATCACTGCTATATAAATGCAGTGATTCCTGTGTAAATGACACTGGCAGTGAAGGGGTTAACCAGTGGGTGGCAGTGAAGGGGTTAAGTGTTCCTAGGGGTGTGTTACTAACTGTGGGGGGGTTGGGCTTTCATTTAGTGTACACTGATCTCTGCTCCAATCACATGGAGCAGAGATCAGCGTCACTAGTTGTTAGGCAGAATGGAAAAATGTTGTTTACACAGCATTTCCTCCATTCGGCCGCTCCGTGAGACGATCGTGGGGATGCCCACGGCGATCGAGTCCGCGGGTCCCGCGACCGGACTCACGGGGGTCCCGACCAGCGCGGGAGCGCGCCGCCGGCGGCGCGCTCCCGATGGCACGGCGGCATCGAATATTGGACGTACATGTACGCCAATATGCCTGCCCGTGCCATTCTGTCGACGTACATCGTCGTGCGCTGGTCGGGAAGTGGTTAAGTAATGCTATGTAAATGGGGACATCTAACAAATATAAAGTAGGTGTTATCCTGCAAATGTGGAAATACACCTTAAAGCGGTTGTATACCCTGTTTGGTGATTTTTACCTACAGGTAAGCCTATAATAAGGCTTACCTGTAAGTAAAAAGATGACCTCCTAAACATAGACAGTTCGTGAGATATTTACCGTGCATGCAGCTGCTGATGTCAGCGGCGCATGTGCTCTGAAGGTCCGGCGTATCGTGCCGGAACTTCAGAGCTCCTTGCGCGGGAGTGATGTAATTGTGGCTCCGGTCACTCACAGCGCTGGAGCCCGCAAACCCTGAAAAAAATGCCAAGGTAACATGTCAGCCCCTTAGTGGTGGCTGGGTGCTGATGCCGGGGCTTCTTTCTAAGGTAAGTATTTCATAATGTGCTAGTATATGATGCATACAAGCACAATATGCTATTGTCTTTCAGTTTTTGTTTTTTTTTCAGCGGTTTACTACAGCTTTACGTTTAATAAGCAAAGTTAATATTTGCATATAAATGCAGCTACCTATATCTTTGAATACACTGGTTGTTCTGACACAAACTGTATTGGAGATAACTTCTGATCATGTGATTTTTTCATCATATGCTGCTTGAGTTGCAGAGGTTTTTGACAGGTTTATTCTGAAAAGTACTTGTTGCTATGTTAGGAACCAGCTATACAACTCTCCAGAGACATCATGTTACCCTGCCTGTACTAGACATCAATGAAGAAAAAAAGATGTTAGTGGTTTGTTACTGTGACTGACAAGCTCTGTCCTGCAAGTTTTCCAGGCAAGTAAAATAATATTAATGAATAATTTTATCATCAAATTAATTATCATTTGTTCTCAGCTTGGCACATGCAGCAGATTCTGCCCGTAGAAGCAGCCCCGAGACACAAAAATAATACGCCAATCCTGGCAGTGTCCACATAGAGCCTTCAGAAAAAAAAAGGTAGTGCGTTCAGGAAGTTCTATTTGTACAAATCTGGGGAGGGTTTGGTTTAAAGTGCAATGTTACTATGGACGGTCTTGCATTTAGCTGCTCCTATTACATTAGACGGAGGCTGTATCTAAATGACTACCATAGCACTAGGCAGAATTTCTTAGTTGCTAGGATACCTTCCATCAGCTTTACTCATAGAGGGCAAGTGTTTCTAGCTGGGTGACAACCAAAATGTTTTACGTGCCTTCCTTAAAATGCTAAAGCAATATAAAACATATGCATTTGTTTATTTAATCATGCACAGATCAGCAATGTCCAGAAACCCATAGTCAACAAAAAAAAAAAATCAGCTGCAAGTATTAGTCTGTAAGCTGCTCAATTTTGCCTGCAGGTTTCGTCGTTATGGGTTCTACTCTAAATTGATTTTTGTATTACATTAAGGCCCCTTTCACACGGACGTTCCGTTCAGGCCCGCCTGTCAGTTTTTCAGGCGGACCTGAACGGGTGCTCCATAGAGCTCTATGGAGCGTCGGATGTCAGCGGTGACATGTCCGCTGACATCCGACCCGCTCCGATCCGAAAAAGTGTGACGGAGGAAAAAGCTATTTTTCCATCCGTCTGCGGATCGGATCGGATGACGACGGGCACTGCGGTCCGTCGTCATCCGATCTCCCATAGGGGAGAGCGGCGCTGTGACAGGTCCGTCCCTGCGCAGTGTGCAGAGACGGAGCTGTCATCTCCCTGCTCAGCGGGGATCGGCGGAGTGATCCCCGCTGAGCAAACGGACATCCACGGGGCGGATCAGAACTGATCCGCCCCGTGTGAAAGGACCCTTAAGCACAACTCCAGGTTTTTTGAGGAAAAAAAAAAAAACAATCCTTCCTAGAGATCCCCTGTAGGAATTAGGTGAAAGTAGAACATTTTGCAGATTCAGACTTACGTTCTTTGTTTTTATAAAACTGTTGTTTGTTTCACCATGTCCTTTCATAAATGGTCTGATGCTACATTATAACATCTGGTGCAATTAAAGTGCTGTAATGAAAGTGTAATTAAAATCTGCAGTGTCTGCATCCTGTAGCAGTGAACAAACCTAAGAAAATCACCAAAAATTAAATTTGCTTTGCAGGGGAAGCCTTAAACTGGCCATACACTAGTGTTTTTTAAATTAACATTCGTACTAAAATTCATATGAGAATTCTCAGTGCATTTGACGCCTTGACGAATGTTGTTTGAAAGTAGAGTACTTCAAATTTTCTGTCAATGAGTTATGCAGGAGTCATCACTCGAAGCCTCCACCTCTGTAAATCCAATTGGGTGTTGGTCTAAGCCCTTGTACAGATGGTCGGACATTCTGACAACCAAATCCGTCGGATTTTGTCTGACGGATTTTGTCCGAAACTGGTGTTGCATACACACGGTCGGACAAAGTTGTCCGAAAATCCGATCGTTCAGAACGTGATTTCGTTAGGACGGGACTACGTTCAGGCTAGTAGCCAATAGCATTTGTCTAGGAATTTGATCTGAGCATGCGTGGCACTTTGTCTGATCGGAATTCTCTACAAATGATCGGACAAAGTCCGATTGGATCATGTTGTCGGAAAATTTTATAGCCCAGCTCTAAAACTTTTGTTGGTCGGATATTCCGATGGAAACAGTCCGATGGAGCCCACACACGGTCGGATTATCCGACAACACGGTCCAATCAGACATTTTCCGTCTGAATGTCCGACCGTGTGTACAAGGGCTAAGAGGCCTATAGTCACTCAGTGAAGATACAGAAATGGAGAAGGAGCACACCAATGACCAACTCCGCTTGATAACTTGTGAGTTTTTATGACTACATTTTTATTTAGCCATAAAAACCACACAGTTTATCACCTCTCTCTATGTTATATTAAGCCTGATGAGTGAAACATGTCAGAGAGATGTGGTCTCCTGGCAGGGAAGAACTTTGTTGCTTTCATGGAATGACTTTCCTCTACAGCAGTGATTCTCAACCAGGGTTCCGTGGAACCCTTGGGTTCCTAGAGAGGTTGCTAGGGGTTCCTTCAGCATTGAGCAATTTCTGTCTTTCAGATGAGTTCCCACTCACACCATTGATCTTTTTAGCTATCTGTAAGGAGGTAATTCTTCCCAATGACCACAAGTGTAAGGAGCATTCTTCCCACTGACCATCACACTAATGTATCATGAGTTGTAGATTTCAAATTTTTAGCAGGGGTTCCCCCGAGACCGGAGAACTATTTCAAGGGTTCCTCTGTGTTGAAAAGGTTGAGAAAGGCTGCTCTACCATATAGTATAATGTATACTATCAAAAAAAGGTTTTGTTTGAGAAATTTTCCATCCCATTCCTTCAAATTGTTCGTCACTGTGGCTCGAATGGAGATTAGACCCCACTAAGGCCGCGTACACACGGGCGGACTGTATGGCCTACTTAGTCCGTCAAAACACATTTCAGCGGACAGTCCGCTCGTGTGTGGGCTTCAGCGGACTTTTTCAGCGTGCAGTCTGGCGTACTAAGTATTTTGGATTTTTTGAAATTCTGTCCGTCATACTTTGGTTTCAGCGGACAATCCGCTCGTCAGTAGGCTAGTTCGACGGACTAAGAATGGCGCATGCTCAGAAAGGATTTACACGGCGGAAGGGTGCATTGCTGTGTATTGGACTTCCTATTACTAGTCCCGTCGTACGTGCTGTACACGTCATCGCGCAAGCTTTCGACGGACTGTTTGTGCATCCGTGTGTGGTCAAGTCCGTTCATTCAAAAGTATGACGGACTGTCTGTCGGATTGTATGACGGACTAAGTAGGCCATACAGTCCGCCCGTGTGTACGCGGCTTTAGGATTATAAAATTGAATGAACATTCTTAAAACAAAATATTTTGAATGAAATTCAACTAGTGTATGACCAGCTTAAAATTGAATTTGTATTTCAGTGTAGCCTTTGAGGAAAAGCACTGCTTCATCACCTCTATCAAGAATGATGTTTCTGGGTCATTATGCACACCAGGACTGTACAGGAGGCCTTCAGGACATCATATTAAAAGAAAGTGAGATTTGAATAATAAAAAAATAAAAAAATCTTAGCTAAATAGAAAGGAGCCTTCTTAAAACAGAAGGTATATGCATTGCCTCACAAATCCAAAACATAAGGTATACATTTAGGGCCGAAACAACTAATCGATTAATCGGCAACTAATCGATTATGAAATTAATTGATTACTATTTTCATAATCAATTAATCGGCCACTAACATAATTTGGTTAAAAAAAAAATTAGCTCTTTATAGTACAAAAAGAGCAAATTGCTAGGGTAAATATTACTTTCACTGTCCCATAGTAAAAAGTGAGCCCCTTACAGTAGCGATTATTTGCTCTTTTTGTGCTCATTTTCGTTTTTTAACCCCATTATGTTACTAAACATCTCAGGCCTGGGTCACACCTCTGTGTTTTTTGGTGCTTTTTGCAGAAACACACTACAGTTCATTTACATGTTTTCCAATGGGACACGTTCGCATCCATGATTTTTTTAGCTGCTGTGTATTTGGAAAAGGCAAGGACATTTTTTTTTAAAGCAAAACGGTGCTATTTTGTTTTTTTGGTTCAATATACTTCAATGGAGAAGCTGCAGAAAAGCATGTAATAACACAAATTTGTGTTTTTTAATCCGCCCAACAACAAATTGTGCAAAAAATATGCAAATCGCAGCAAAATTACCTTTTTTTTTAAGGTTATTAACCGATTAATCGAAACAATAATCAGCCAACTAATAGATTATGAAAATAATCGTTAGTTGCTGCTCTATATACATTGCTGATGTTATGATTCTATTTTTCGTTCATTTTATTCCAATTCCACTTGTCTGATTGTTCCTTTTTTTGGACTTCAAGTTCTATTTTTATAGAGGCCATAGTTTTCCTATATTGTTTGATGAAGGTCAACAAGCCTGAAACAGTTATTTGGAATACATAGGTATAAAGATGCTTCTGTGCCATAAAACTGTAGTTCTAGTTACACAATTGGCCCAGGGGGGATAATTTGCTTTGCTCTGCCCACTGTCCACAAATGAGGAATAAACCCCCTTTTTGCGGATTTGTGATAAAAGTCTGACATGCACTTCTTTTTTGCTTTTAGGACTGCTCTATTTTGCAACACACTGGTTCATTGGGGCTGTTTGGTTCCTGTTAGCCCACCTTATAATAATCTGTCTGCTTATAGTTTCTTTAAACTTTTGGAAAATTACAACAGCCTCTGATTGAAATGGAAAGCAAATTTCTATTGACATTTAAATGCAAAATAGCTTGTATATCACAGATATATAGATTCACTGGTGACGAGTATACAAGTCCTTGAAATGAAAGTATCCCTTTCTTGCAACTGAATTTCCCTCTTCAGCTAGCCATACATCGAGTGAATTTCAGCTGGTTTCTTATGACCAGACACAATTTGTCCAATCAGTATCCTCCTGCTTAACATCCTTCGATGGAAAAATTGAAGGAGCCCAGCGCAAAATTGTCAACTTAACAGCAGCTCCATCCAATCAAATGCAGCCACTGTTCAGATATTCTGACAGCCCCCACTGCTGGCTATCAGGATACAACAGCCGCAGCTAGAGATTTGCCTATCCCTGCTATATACAGTGCCTTGAAAAAGTATTCATACTCCTTGAAATGTTCCACATTTTGTCATGTTACAACCAAAAACGTAGATGTATTTTATTAGCATTTGTATTCAGCCCCCTTTACTCTGATACCCCTAATTGAAATCTAGTGGAACCAATTGCCTCCAAAAGTCACCTAATTAGTAAACAGAGTCCACCTGTGTATAATTTAATCTCAGTATAAATATAGCTGTTCTGTGAAGCCCTGAGAGGTTTGTTAGACACCCTTAGTGAACGAGCAGCATCATGATGGTCAAGAAACACACAAGACAGGCCAGGGATAAAGTTGTGGAGAAATTTAAAGCAGGGTTCAGTTATAACAAAAATAACCTAAGATTTTAACATCTCGCGGAGCTGTTTTAGTCTTTCATCTGAAAATGGAAAGAGTATGGTCCAACTGCAAACCTAACAAGACATGGCCATCCACCTAAACTGACAGGCCGGGCAAGAAGAGCATTAATCAGAGAAACATCCAAGAGGCCCATGGTAACTCTGGAGGGGCTGCAGAGATCCACAGCTCAGGTGGGGGAATCTGTCCACATGACAACTATTAGCCTTACATTCCACAAATGTGGCCTTTATGGGAAAAAGGCAAGAAGTAAGCCATTGTTGAAAGAAATCCATAAGAAGTCCCATTTGCAGTTTTCAAGAAGCCATGTGGGGGGATACAGTAAACATGTGGAAGAAGGTGCTTGAACTTTTGAAATGTAACTTTTTGGCCCAAAAGCAAAACACTATGTGTGGCGAAAAACTAACACTGCACATCACCCTGAACACATCATCCCCAACGTGAAACATGGTGGTGGCAGCATCATGCTGTGGGGATGTTTTTCTTCAGCAGCCACAGGGAAGCTGGTCAGAGTCAATGGGCAGATGGATGGATGGAGCCAAATACAGGGCAATCTTAGAAGAAAACCTATTAGAGTCTGCAAAAGACTTGAGACTGGGACGGAGGTTCACCTACCAGCAAGGACAATGACCCTAAACATACAGCCAGAGCTACAGTGGAATGGTTTAGATCAAAGCATATTCATGTGTTAGAAAGGCCCAGTCAAATTCCAGACCTAAATCTAATTGAGAATCTGTGACAAGACTTGAAAATTGCTGTTTACAGATGTTCTCCATCCAATCTGACAGAGCTTGAGCTATTTTGCTAAGAAGAATGGTCAGAAATGTCACTTTCTAGATGTGCAACGCTGGTAGAGACATCCCCAAAAGACTTGCAGCTGTAATTGCACCGAAAGGTGGTTTTACAAAGTATTTACTATAGGGGTGCTGAATACAAATGCACGCCACACTTAGCAGATATTTATTTGTAAAACATTTTGAAAACCATTTACCATTTTCCTTCCACTTCACAATTATGTGCCACTTTATGTTGTTCTATCACATGAAATCCCAATAAAATACATTTACTTATTTGGTTGTAACATGAAAAAATTGGGAACATTTCAAGGGGTGTAAATACTTTTTCAAGGCACTGTAGCATGGATAAAGGACTCTATCAGATATATGTTTGGCTAGAATTAGCCATGGTCAGTAGTTTCACTCTGTGGGATGTAGGGGTGACACCATCATGTGGCTTTACCTGTTGCAAACCTGAGAATAATAGCAGAAAAATCTCAGCTCCTGGGTCCTAATGAGATGTTTTTACTTGTCAGAAACAACTGAAAATGAAATATCACAGGTTTTGACCTTTGTTTAAAGTCCTATTTAAATAGAGGACTAGAGCTGGCCTGTAATTAAAGTTCTGTTTAAGAAAATGAAACGTGTATGTTGGTGCATTTCTACATTCACCCTAACGCACACAAGCACTTGATGTACTAATACTGCACTGTTTGAAAGTGAATCCGTGACATGAGCGTACTTAGTCAATCAATACTTTCTCACTGCATCCAGGTCAGATATACCGAAACTGCAATAAGATGTAAGAAATATGCTGTGGAAAACATCAATCATAACCATTATGGACAAATGAAAGGAAACATGTGACACAGTAATAAGAATGCACTTATATATGAAGACATACTATATGTAACATTATACAGTATCCTAGGCAGATGATTAGAGAATAGGACATGCAGTAGCTTTGGTAGAGATGCTGTGGAGTAAGACCTAAACTGTGTTAAATCTCTCAGGGGAAAGCTATACATTATTTTATGGGGTTACTATAAATAGGCTGTAAGTAAATGAGAAAGCGCAGAACTAGTTGCGGAACTACTGCAGAAGTGAACTGGACGTTTATTGTGTGAAGTCCAATCTCAGGTAAGATCATAGTAGCCATTACAAACAATGGGGCCTTTCTAAAATGTGTCCAGGCAAAAAAACATAAGCTTTGAACACAATTAAATTACACTATTTTGCTAATGACTTTTGGGCGAAAAAATTGCATTTTGGGAAAAATTTGTAAAGTGTGGATATTGTGTATTTTTTATCCTGTAGAAATGTATTTTTTCATAATATTTATTGAACATTGAAACAATAAAGAATTATATACATAGAGACTGTACCAGAGGAGCAATATATCATATCAGTACAACACTGGCCTTCCTTGCAAATCTTCACATGCATGAAGGTCAGTGTACCATGGCGAATGGGCTGGATAACAGCAGCGGGGGTCACTTATTTAGTATTTCTTAGAAAGTCATCCTACAAGAACCCTTATTAAATACAATTGGATGAAAGGAAATCAACCTCCACCATCAAAGATACAATGCATTCTGATATAGCACAGGTGTGACCATGCGGAAAGAGTTTACATGAGTAGGTCAGTTTGTAGGCAGGTGACTACTTGGCTGTGTTCTATCTCAATTTTGTTATCACTGTATAGCCTTGTACTAGTTTAGTTAAATATGTTTATTGTGTATTTTGCTGCCAGTCTGCCAGGGAGTTAGGAAAGGGTTAGGCTCGGTTCACACAGGGGCGACTCAGATCCGACTTCAGGTCGCCCCTAGTCGCCTCAGGTCGGACAACATTTAAAAATCAATGTAAGTGAATGAGAGCCGTCTTAATGCACGCTACTGAAGTTGCTCCGACTTCAAAAGAAGTTCCTGTACTACTTCAATCCGACTTGTAGGCGACTTGTACCCATTGATTTCAATGGAGGTCGCCTCCAAGTCGGATCTCTGTCTATACGGAGGCGACTTTGACAGAATGATTTGCTCTGAAGGGGGAACTCCACGCCAAATTTATGAAAAAAAATTGGCGTTGGTTCCCCCTCCGAGAGCATACCAGGCCCTTAGGTCTGGTATGGATTCCAAGGGGAACCCCTACGCCAAAAAAACGGCATGGGGCCCCCCCCAGATCCACACCAGACCCTTATCCGAGCACGCTACCCGGCCGGCCAGGAAAGGGGGTGGGGACGAGCGGGCGGCCCCCCCTCCTGAGCCGTACCAGGCCGAGTGCCCTCAACATGGGGGGTACCTTGGGGGAGGGGGGGCGTGCGGCCCCCCCACCCCAAAGCACCTTGTCCCCATGTTGATGAGGACAAGGGCCTCTTCCCGACAACCCTGGCCGTTGGTTTTCGGGGTCTGCGGGCGGGGGGCTTATCGGAATCCGGGAGCCCCCTTTAATAAGGGGGCCCCCGGATACCGGCCCCCCACCCTTTGTGAATGAGTATGGGGTACAATGTACCCCTTCCCATTCACCTGTGAAAAAAAGTTAAAAAAAAAACACAACACACAAGGGTTAAAATAGTTTATTGCACAGCTCCGGGGGTCTTCCATCTTCGGGGGTCTTCTCGCCGGACTCCTCCGATATCTTCTGCTAGCTCTTTTACTAGCGGAGGAGCCCGGCTTTCTTCCTCACCGCCGCCCTCTTCTTCTGACTTCGGGGGTCTTGTCCCCCTCTTTGGTTCTTCTGCCGGGCCACCGCGCCTTCTTATAGCTCTTTTACAGGCGGTGGCCCGGTCTTCTGTCGTCGCCGCTGCCGCCTTCCGTTCTTCTTCTTCTTCTTCTTCTTCTCCTGGAGATGTTGACTCAACGTTCTCTCCGGCCGCAATGCCAGGGACGCGCTGCGCTGTGACTTATATAGGGACAAGGGGCGGGGTCTATATGTTTAAGGAGGGGCAACCTTGCAGGGTCCTTAGGTGGGAAATTGCATGGAGAATTGCTGCAGCGTGTAGAACTATACTTGCTATTGGGCTCCACCTTGGTGGGAACCCAGTTGGGGTACCAAAGTCGCATTCATCTGAGATGAACTTTATTCTATGGACTTTGCACTATTCTATAAGGCATGATGCTGGGCTACCTGAAGCCAGAATTACCTAGAGAGTAATGTATGGGAGGAATATGTGAATGACTGTTCTGTACATTCGCTTGAAATTTTTTAGTAAAGTTATGAAGTGTCAAACACAGGCTCCTGGTCTTAAGTTACTTATAAAGGGGTGCATGTATAGCGTATCTAAGAAAAGGGTTTCGAATGGTGTTGAAGATGAGTCAATCAAGATACATTACAGAAGTCTAATGTGCAGTGGAGCTAAAGTAGGAGAGCCTATATTGCAATTGCTGGTGGCACAACAGCAATGTCTTGTGATTAAGCAGACCAATTTTGACATGGCATGGGTGACAGAAAGCACTTGTAGTGAGGTGGTCTGCAGTCTTGGTTCCCTCCCTAGTGACCAGTGCACCATATACCAAGACTGATATCTCCAGGGAAGAGCATTCCAAATACCTAGCCTGAGGTGTCATGGAAGATGATTGGTGAGTGAGAGGGCTCGGTGGTTAAGAAGCTTGGTAACATGTAAAGAAATTACTTCTTTGTGTCAGGGAGAAGTCTCATAATGTCACTGGGAGCAGGGTGACATGTTTTACCGTGCTGGTAGAGTGTGGAACAGGCTCAGCCAGGGGCGGACTGACCATTGGGCCACTCGGCACTGCCTGAGGGCCCTGAGCCACTAGGGGGCCCCATCAGGGTTGCCAGCCTCAGTAAAACCAGGGACAGTATGTAAAAATCTGTGTTTTTTTTTATATCTGTCTCTGAAATATCCCTTACCGACATCCTTTTGGTTTAAAAATCCCAAGATTATAGATGCCCCACCTCTCCAATACCTTCTCAGCCGACAGAAACATGTCTGTGTATACTGTGTGTACATGTATGTGTATACTGTGTGATTGTATACTGTGTGGCCCCATAATCTCGGATTGCCTGGGGGCCCCATGAGTTGTCAGTCCACCCCTTGGCTCAGCTGTACTCAATCAGAATCGGTGCATCCACTAGACATTAAAGAGCAATCCAAGTGAGGTGCAAACAATAAAGAAGTGAAATGTACAAAAAGGGTTGACTGTGAATGTAGAACATGCCCACTTCTAAGTTGGAGCATTGCCTTAACTCTGAGGCAGCTGTCCTCAACCCAAAAATTAGGCATTAGCAAGTGCTGTTAGAGGGTTGCCCATAAGTTGGGAGCAAAACCCGGAAATAGGGGAACACATTTAAGCCCAAAAAGAAACTAAAGAGAGAGAGAAATTGGAGGGGGGGGGGGGGGGGCAAGGACAAGTGGGGTAAGGAATTAGAAGGTTAATCATGGGAGATGAGAGTAGAAGGAATGGACATGGAAAGAGGCGGGATCTAGAAGTTGTGTGGATGGAAGTCTGCGGGGCGCTGGAGGCAGACAGGCACAGGCAATACCAAATCTAAAGCCAATCCTGTAGAAGTTTAATATAAATGCCACTCAGTGCAGTTAAGTCTAACAGCAACCCACCCACACAGGTCATACTTTTTTTTAACTAGGACCCACTCACTGGTGCTGATTCTTTAAAGCTGGTAAAAAAAAAGAAAATGCACATTGGTGGAGAGTTGGAGACCAATCCAAATTCTTATTTCAACTTTCATCTTTCCACAATATGAATGTGGAAATCTGATGGCATTGGCAACAACTTACATTTTGTAGTTATTTTCTTTTCCTGAATTTTAAGCTGTAAAAGGGTGGGCTTTTTATGTCCACATGCCGCACATAAGCCTTACTGGGCAGCGAATATTTCTGTGCTAAGAGAACTCATTGCACGCTCCCAGCACAGAGAACCAAGCTATCACAGACAGCTCTCAGTCCCTACTAACGATGAATAGTCCGTGGGCCTAGCTCCCAATCATGTGACCACTGTGACAGCCAATCACAGTGGTCACATTATCACTGATTCTTTCTGTCTCCTCAGGTAATCAGAACCTTTTGAAGGGACACTGGGACATGCGGGAAGGGTTTAAAACAAACTGATAAACACACATAAACACACATATGAGACCTACACTATATTACCAAAAGTATTGGAACGCCTGCCTTTACACACACATGAAATGCAATGGCATCCCAATCTTAGTCCATAGGATTCAATATTGATTTGGCCCATCCTTTGCAGCTATAACAGCTTCAACTCTTCTGGGAAGGCTGTCCACAAGGTTTAGGAGTGCATCTATGTGAGTGTTTGACAATTCTTCTAGAAGCACATTTGTGAGGTTAGGCACTGATGTGAATGAGAGGGTCTGGCTCCGCTCTAATTCATCTCAAAGGTGCTCTATCAGGTTGCGGTCAAGACTCTGTTCAGGCCAGTCAAGTTCATCCACCCCAAACTCGCTCATCCATGTCTTTTTGGACCTTGCTTTGTGCACTGTTGCGCAGTCATGTTGGAACAGGAAGGGGCCATCCCCAAACTGGATAAGCGAGTTTTGGGTGGAGGAACTTGATTGGCCTGCACAGAGTTCTGACCTCAACCCGATAGAACACTTTTGGGATGAGTTAGAGTGGAGACTGCGAGCCAGGCCTTCCTGTCCAACTTCAGTGCCTGAGCTCACAAATGCGCTTCTGGTAGAATGGACAAACATTCCCACAGACACACTCCTAAACCTTGTGGTCTGCCTTATGCAAACTAATGCTCTGTACACGCGGTTGGATTTTCCGACGGAAAATGTTTGATGGGAGATTTTTGTCGGAAATTCCGACCATGTGTAGGCTCCATCAGACATTTTCCATCGGAATTTCCGTCACAAAAAATTTGAGATCTGGATCTCAAATTTTCCGACAACAAAATCGCTCATTACTACTATATTTGCACAATCAAAGGTTGTTTTAGAAATCAACACCTGTGTGAAAGCGTCCTAACATAGCTGTGGTGTTTACTGAGAGAATAGGTAGCTTATGCTTTCACTTGCTCTTTAAAACTCTATTGTATAAAATTGTAGAAAAGGAAAAGCCAAGTTGATGCCCTCTGCACCTTGGTTTTTCAAAGTGCTTTAGAAATGAAAAAATCTGAAAATGAAATATATTGCAAAAAGTCAGTAAAGGCCATTTTGAAAGTCATATGTTTCCTTTGATATAAGATAAACGTTTTGAAAAAAGAAATTACCATTTACTATTTAATTATTGATGAGAAAAATGTCACTCACTCCTAGAATAATGCTGTTTACAAGATAAAAGATCTGAAGACTAACGCAAGTACGTAAAGGCACTGCAAGATGACTGCACTTAAGCATTGTTGTTACCTTAGAAGCATTAATTGGCACTGTTCTGCTTTATCTTTTTGTTCTAGCCACTGGCTGATGTACTGCTGATGAACTTCTATCCATACCTGACTATTCTCCTCCACATTCTGGTCAGTCATTTGTACTCACTCTCCAACCCTGTACGATCATTGTTCTTCACATCCATCCATGCCCATTCTCCTTACCTCTGGAGTCATTTTTTCACCACTTCTACAGTATCTGTGCCTACTCTCCTCTTTGTGATCCTTCTCCATTTTTATCAATGCCCAGTCACCTCTCTAGCCTCCTTCCTTTGTGCATTATCTTTCACTTCCTTTTATTCCTTCTAACCCTTCTGGTCATACACCTCAATTTTCTGTCCATGCCCACTCTCCTTTCTGGGTTTTCTCCTCCACTTTTATCCATACCTACTCTCCTCTCTAGTTATGCTCCTCCACTTCTATCCATGCCCTTACTTCTCTCCGTTCATTCTCTTTCCTCTCTAGTCATTCTCCTCCACTTCTTTCCATGCCTTCTTTCCTCTCTAGTCATTCACCTCCACTTCTATCCATGCCTTATCCCCTCTCTAGTCATTCCCCTCTACTTCTATCCATGCCTTCCATTTTCTCCAGTCATTTCCTCTCCTCTCCAGTTATTCTCCTCCTCTTCTATCCATGCCTTCACTCCTCTCCAGTCATTCTCTTCTCTAGTTATTCTCCACTTCTATCCATGCAGTCTCTCCTCTCTAGTCATTCTCATCTATGTCTATCCATACCCTTTCTTCTCTCTAGTCATTCTCCTCCACTTCCTTCCATGCGTACACTCCTCTTTGTTGATTTTCCTCCACTTCAATACATGAATCCAATCTTCCTTCAAAGAGCACTGATCTTGTGCATTATTAAAGAACACATTTAATATTAAAACCATGTAAGATATACTGATGGGGTATGGGCAGGTCAGGTATATACATGCTTATATATCTGAACATGATCCAGAAATGCTGCCATCTTCTCTGAGCCAAAGAATATTTAAAATGGTCTGTGGCAAAGTGGAAAACTGTTCTGTGGTCAGACTAATGCACATTTGATATCCTTTTTGGCAACCATGAGGAGTTGGACCTCTGGGTTGCTATCAGTGTTCAAAGTTCAAAAGCCTGCATCTCTGATGGTATGGGGGTACATTCGTGCATATGGAATGGACAATTTGCATATCTGGAAAGGCATCATTAATGCTGAAATATATATCTGAGTTTAGAGCATCATTCAGATGAAGGCCTTACATATTTTAGTAGGATAATGCTAACCCACATACTGCATCTATGACAAAAGCATGGCTTTGTAGTAGAAAAGCCTGCCTGCTTTCGAGACCTTTCACCAACTGAAAATATTTGCCACATTGTGAAATGAAAAATATGACAAAGAAGACCCAGGACCGTTGAGCAGTTAGAATCGTATATCAGGCAATAATGGGGCAACATTCCTGTCCAAAAACTCCAGCAACCATTCTCCTCAGTTCCTATTCATTTACAGGTTTTTGTTAAAAGAAGAGGAGATGCTACACTGTGGTAAACATGCCCCAGTCCCAACTTTTTTGAGAGGTGTTGCTGCCATCAATTTCAAAATTATCTTATTTTTTCCCTAAAATGGTACATTTTCTCAGTTTAAACATTTGATTTGCTTTATATTGTGAATAAAATATGGGTTTATAGGAACTGCATTCTGTTGTTTTGTAGATTTTACACAGCGTCCCAACTTTTTTGGAAGGTTTTATATGATTACATGGGATGGCAGAAATCATTGCCAACAGCATTGCCAAAGGTGGTAATGTGTAGGGGGTGGATCCCCTTTTCTGAAGCATGAATATTAGAATTTTTATGAATATCTGTGAACATATACAGTGCATCCAGAAAGTATTCAAAGCGCTTTACTTTTTCCACATTTTATTATGTTACAGCCTTATTTCAAAATGGATTAAATTAATTATTTTTCTCAAAATTCTGAAAACAATACCCCATAATGACAACATGAAAGAAGTTTGTTTGAAATCTTTGAAAATGTATTAAAAATAAAAATAAATGTAAAAAAAATTACATATACACAAGTGTACATTACATGTACATAAGTATTCATAGTCTTTGCTCAATACTTTGTTGAAGCATCCTTGTCGCCAATTACAACCTCAAGTCTATTTGAGTATGATGCTACAAGCTCGGCACACCTATTTTTGGACAGTTTCTCCCATTCTTCTTTGCAGGACCTCTCAAGCTCCATCAGGTTGGATGGGGAGCGTCAGTGCACAGCCATTTTCAGATGTCTCCAGAGATGTTCAATCGGGTTCTGGGCTCTGGATGGGCCACTCAAGGACATTCACAGAGTGGTCCTGTAGCCACTCCTTTGTTATTTTGTCTGTGTGCTTAGGGTCGTTGTCCTGTTGGAAGATGAACCTTCACCCCAGTCTGAGCTCCAGAGGCCCTAGAGCAGCCTTTCATCAAGGATGTCTCTGTACATTGCTGCATTCATCTTTCACTCGATCTTGACTATTCTCCCAGTTACTGTCGCTGAAAAACATACCCACAGCATGATGCCACCACCATGCTTCACTGTAGGGATGGCATTGTCCAGGTGATGAGCAGTGCCTGGTTTCCTCCAAACGCTTGCTATTCAGGTCAAAGAGTTCAATCTTTGTTTTATCAGACCAGAGAATTTTGTTTCTCATGGTCTGAGAGTCCTTTAGGTGCCTTTTTGCAAACTCCAGACGTGCTGTCATCCCTTTTACTGAGTAGAGGCTTCCCTCTAGCCACTTTACCATACAGGCCTGGAGGAGTGCTGCAGAGATGGTTGTTCTTCTGGAAAGTTCTCCTCTCTCCGGGTTCTTGGTCACCTCCCTGACTAAGGCCCTTCTCCCCTGATTGCTCAGTTTGGCCAGGTGGTCCGCTCTAGGAAGAGTCCTGGTGGTTCTAAACTTCCTCCATTTATGGATGATGGAGGCCACTGTGCTCATGGGGACCTTCAATACTGCAGACATTTTTCTGCACCTTTCCCCAGATCTGTGCCTCGATAAAGTCTCAGATGTGTACAGGCAATTCCATGGACTTCATGACTGTTTGTGCTCTGACATGCACTGTTAACTGTGGGACCTATATAGACAAGTGTGTGCCTTTCCAAATCATGTCCAATCAACTGAATTTACCACAGGTGGACTCCAATGAAGTTGTAGAAAGATCTTAAGAATGATCAGTGGAAACAGGATGCACCAGAGCTTAATTTTGAATGTCATGGCAAAGGCTGTGAATACTTATGCACATGTAATTTTTATTTTTATTTTTAATAAATTTGCAAAGATTTCAAACAAAATTATTTCACATTGTCATTATGGGGTTTTGTTTGTAGAATTTTTAGGAAAATATCGAATTTAATCCATTATGGAATAAGGCTGTAACATAACAAAATTTGGAAAAAGTGAAGCACTGTGAATACTTTCTGGATTGCACTGTATGTTATAGTTGTTGAAGTATAACTAAAGCCAAATTATTTTTTTAGGTTTTGGACAGAATCGGGAGGGATTAGAACTCCTGTCAGTTTTTATTGCTGTCTGTTTTCCCGCTAAGCAGCTTAACCTTCTCTATTTGTCTTGTTTGCCGTTATAATTGAAAGTGAAAGTACCATAAAATCCCAAATTTTGGGTTGTCCTTAGAAAAGTAATACAGGGAAATCTTCCAATGGGACACTAGTTCTGGTGACCTGGGGGTCCCCAAGGGATTCCTCTAATTTGAAGGCATTTTCTCTCACTTCCTGTCTTGGCTATAAGACAGGAAATGAAGGTAAATCTCCCCAATGGGACACAGATGGCAGAAATAAACTTTACAGGGGTCATGACCCTCCCTTGCTCTATGCTCTAGGTTTTTCCCATAGTTCTACTTTAGGAAAAGTTTTATTAGACCTAAAAATCAAAAACTGATATGAGGCCTATCTGTCCTCTATGCTGCCTGCTACCTAACAAAAACACAAATAAGAGCAAGTAAATACTTACCTGTCCCCCACAACACTTTCCCTCTGGATCCAACTGGTCCCCCTGATATTCTGCTATTTCCATATCTCTGTCACAGCTAAGGGCAGGATCTGCACAAGGCAATGGAACTGGGTAAGAGGCTGGGCCATATACTGTATATCGGTCGCTTAAACACTGAGCTGTGTATTTTGGGACAGTGGTTAAAAAAGTGAACTCAATTGCCACATACCCAGCAGTTAGCAAATTTCATGGATTGCAGCGGAGCATGTGGAGGCAAGCAGGCAAAACAAACAGAAAGATGTGTTTATATATATATATATATATATATATATATATATATATATATATATATATATATATATATAATTGTGTGTTTATTTGGTTTTTCAAAGCAATAAAGACGCTGTATCAAATTGTATACAAAAAGTATATCTTATCAAGTGAGAACATGTACATATAACAAATCAGAGAAAAGTGATACCTTCAGTCTTGTAAGAAACTTGTATGTTCAAAAGATAAGCCACCAAGGTTAAGGTTAAAACCTATGCAGCCGATTAAGATAGCTACGGGAGCATCTCATAATCCTGTTACGGCTCCATTGTAGGCCCGTGGGATATAACCTAAGGAAGGGCTAAAACTCCGTGAGTCATCAAAAAGAAAGAAAAACAATAAAGGGGGGGGGGGGGGTACACCATGGATCTCGACAATAATTGTATCATATTAATGAAAATAGGGGAAGAAAACTTGAGTGAGTAGAAACGGATTATGGGGATGGTATTTGTTTGGAGGTATGGGAGGTTGCTTCTGAATTAAATTGAGAATTATCCCAGGAATCCCATATCTTTGAGAATCGGGGTAGGGAATCATGAATCACTGCTGTCAAATGTTCCATTCCGTGTAAGTGCTATGGTCTGTATCAATTGGGGATGTGTAGGAGAATTCGAGGATAGCCAACAGGTAGGTATTATTACTCTTTTGGCAGCCAATAAGACATTTATTTCTTAGTATGTTTAGGGATCCCAGGGACTGGGAGGCCCAGTATGTAATGGACCGGGTCTAAAGGGAAATCTATCGCAAAACATTTTTGGAGTAGAGATTGGACCGAGATTCAAAAAGGTAATCGTAGTCACACGGGGGTGGGGGGGGGGTATTTACAAAAGGCAAATCCCCTTTGCACTGCAAGTGCACTTGGAAGTGCAGTCGCTCTAAATCTAAGGGGTAGATTTGAAATGAGTGGAAGCTCTGCTGATTTTATCATCCAATCATGTGCAAGCTAAAATGCTGTTTTTTATTTTCCTTGCATGTCCCCCTCGGATCTACAGCGACTGCACTTCCAAGTGCACTTTCAGTGTAAAGTGGATTTTCCTTTAGTAAATAATCCCCAAGGTCATCATCGGGCAATCCCAGAAAATATGATAGTGTGTGCCTACTTCTTGAAGGCATCTCCAACAATTCTGGGACATGGAGGGGTCATATTTCTGAATAGCTTTTGGAGTCCTGTACCAAAACATGAGGCTTATGTCTTCTAAACTTACATCATTTAGGAGATATTTACTGTATACTGCACCAATAATGTCATCGGCGCGTGCGCTCTGAAAGACTAGCAGCCCGTGCTGTTTCTTCAGGAGCGTGTGCCGTGATCGTTGACCCTGGAAAGAAGACGGTAGAAGCTAGATGCAGCCTGCAGCGGGAACGACGCAGGTTTCATTTGCAGGTATACTAGCACATTATGCCTTTACTTTGCAGGGAAGAAGAAAGCAAAAAACACCCACCAGGGTTACCTTCTCTTTAAAGTGGCATTAAACCCCAAACCAAAAATGTAATATATTTCAGCTTACCAATCATTAGATGTGGTGGATGTATTTATTTTATTTTTTAGGCTTTTTTCCCTCTGTCCATCTAAGAATTGGTAAGCTGCAATATAATAAATGTTTGCTCTTGAGTTTAATACCTCTTTAACCACTTGCCAACCAGCTCATGCCGATATATTGCGGCACGAGTGCACAAAACAACATTCCCGTACCTTGCTGCGTCATCGGCGGGTCCTGTGGACTCAATCGTGCCACAGAAAGGCATTTCCCTGTTCTGCCTAGCAACATGACAGGGATCTACTGAGCAGTGATCTCTGTCATGTTCTAGTTAGCCCATCTCCCCTACAGTTAGAACACACCCAGGGAATACAGTTAACCCCTTCCCTGCCAGTGACATTTACACAGCAATCTGTGCATTTTTATAGCACTGATCACTGTATAAATGGTAATAGTGCCAAAATAGTGTCAAAAGTGTCCGATCTGTTTGCCATAATGTTGCAGTCACAATAAAGATTGCAGATCGCCGCCAACTTACTAATAAAAAAAATAAAAATGCCATAAATCTATCCCCTATTTTGTAGATACGATAACTTTTGCGCAAACCAATAAATGAACACTTACTGCAATTTTTTTTACAAAAAAATTTGTAGTAGATTACATATATCGGCCTAAACTAAGGAAGAAATTAGTTTTTTTATATTTTTTGGGGGATATTTATTATAGCAAAAAGTAAAAAATATTGCTTTTTTTAAAAACAAATTCGCTCTTTTTTTGTTTATAGCGCAAAAAATAAAAACTGCAGAAGTGATCAAATACCCCCAAAAGAAAGCTCTCTTTGTGGGGAAAAAAGGACATCAATTTTGTCAGGGTACAACGTCACACAACCGTGCAATTGTCAGTTAAAGTGACACAGCGCCGTATCGCAAAAAAGGGCCTGGTCAGGAAGAGCGTAAATCCCGGAGCTGAAGTGGTTAAGGTATGATGAGTGTTTTTGGTTTATATTATACAATAGTATCTACTGTAGGCACACCCTTTTATAGAAAGGCAGCTGGTTTATCCATTCCTTCATGTCAATTGGGACACAGCCGCTGCTCCCAATCTGACAGCCCTGCGGGTGCACAGCCCTAAGCATACACTGTCTGCCTTCAGGGCTGTGCACCCGCATAGATGTCACACTGTGATCAGCGACTATGTCTGTGCAGCTGCTGCATCCCAATTGACATGAATAGGATGCCCTGCGTGGAGATGCGCTTAACACCTGTGCAACCCCACATGGGCAAACACGGCCTTCTTACAGGTGTAAGCTGTAGTACGCTCTTGTGAACGAGGTCTAACTCTTCTGCCCAGAGAAAAGGCTATGCATTGCATTATAGGTTTGCACTTTAAAGTGGTTGTAAACCCTTACAAACCACTTTGACCTACAGGTAAGCCTAGATTAAGGCTTACCTGTAGGTCCAAGTAATATCTCCTAAACCTATACGGTTTAGGAGATATTTACCCAAAGACAGCCACCGCTGTCTATGGTGCATGCGCCGTAGACAGTGGCGCGCAGGCGCACTGGGCAGGCTGCAGATCGTGGCGATATGCCGCCAGTGTCGGCTCCCGTGCGCATGCACGGGAGTGACATCCTCGTGGCTCCGAATCACAGCGCCGGAGCAGCGAGACCCACCAAGAAGATGGACCGTCGGAACTACAGGGGACAGAGGTGACTTCGCTGGCTCCTGTGTCAGGTAAGTGACACATAATGGACTACTATGCGATGCATAGTAGTCCATTATGCTTTACCTTTGCAGGGAATCAAAGAGGAAGTAACACCCATCAGGGTTTACTTCCTCTTTAAGGCTGGCCATACACAGTTCAAATTTTGGCCGGTTCAGCAGGAACCGTCTGAGATTCGAACAGTTAATGGGCAGGCTAAATGTACCAAGTTGATCGATCGATTACTTTGGGTACAACCAGCCTGCCATATTCTCTTGTGACTATCGCTAGCGGCTGTTATAGCCACTAGCAATAATCACTGTCATCTCTCAGTGGGGACGGCTTACCCCCCCCCCCCCCCAAAAAGAAAACTATTTAGTCAAAAGTCCACAAATCCTGGAGATTCACTGTGAACCCATGATAGAGGAGAAACCCTTCATATGCAGCCACTTGTGCCCATCAAATTCAGCTACTTGTGCCCATCAAATGCAGCCTCTTGTGCCCATCAAATGCACCCTCTTGTGCTCATAAAATGCAGCCACTTGTGCCCATCATATGCAGCCATTTGTGCCCATCAAATGCAGCCACTTGTGCCCATCAAATGCAGCCACTTGTGCCCATCAAATGCAGCAGCTTGTGCCCATCAATTGCAGCCACTTGTGCCCACCGACCCTGCCACCCACTCGTGGGGCTCGCAGCCTTGGCAGCACCTGACCCCCCCCCCCGTGTGCACGCAGCTCTGACAGACCCCCCTGGCATTTAGCACCAGAGCAAGCGGCCTCCGCTCAAGCGTGTGTCTCCTCTTCCTAAGCGCCAGGCATCCAATAGGTCTGACGCCCTGCCTCCTGGTTGGCGGGGAGGAATGTTAGTGTGAAAATTAATTTGCTATCATCACACAATTGGGTGGGATCAGGGCTCACTCTCTGCACCCTAAGCCCACCCTATTTTGAAGCCTATTAGAGCCTCTGGTTGTAATCAGGTGCTTAAAAAAGTACCACCACCTCCCGCCGCAGTAAGTAAAAACAAGGATACTGACAGTGATAAGAACCTGTTTAGCATTTTCCCTCTCTATCCAAAACTAAAAACGATCTTTGGCATGAATAGCGCTTTATATTACCATTTTACTGTAGAAATACGCCTTTACTTTTGTCGAAGAAAAGCTGTACTAAGGGAAATAATAGGGCTACCATTGCGGCTTGTGGGCCGCCTTGTGAAAATTCGGCTTCCTGGAAATCTCAGGTTACAATGCTTTCTGAATCATTGACATACAAATATGCAGTAAGTGAAGAGAAACATCTCAACTGCATATTTTGTTAAGTATTAGTAATTCACTATGAAAGCCATTGGATCAGCAGGAAGTAATGTTAGGTGTGTTTGGTGGTGCTGGGTGTAAAGGAGCTTGTATTTTTAGGTTGTTCCGCTGCGTAGAGCTTGTGATTTCCTGATCCAGTCTTTTTAGGGCTTTCTGAAAGGAGCAAGCAGTTGCCAGCAGACATAACTTTATAATATGTTTATTAGTTGAAAATAAAATGTATTTATTGGAACTGAAATAAACAGAGGAGTTCATAAGTAAAGTATCCCCTTTCTTTAGGCTTATTGGTCACGATATCAAATACCAATCATAGTTATGCAGTCAGTTTGAAAAAAGAAACAAGTCCATCTAGTTCTAGTTCAACCAATAAAAAAAAAATACAAATAAAAAAAAAAATCATACAATCCCATATACACAATCCTATACGAACAGTTGATACAGATGAAAGTGAAAAACCCCAATAAAGTATGATCCAATTTGCAGAGGCCTATCGGATATTCCCCCAGATCAACTTTATCTATAATTATTAGAACCAAGTAAAATTAATCAATATAATTAGTAAATGGGGATCTACTCGATCTAAAGTCAATTCCCTTCTTGACAACAGATCTAAGAATATGTGCTTAGTCCTAAGTGAGCCTTAAAGTGTCTGTAAACCCTTACAAACCACTTTGACCTACAGGTAAGCCTAGATTGAGGCTTACCTGTAGGTCCAAGAAATATCTCCTAAACCTACAGGGTTTAGGAGATATTTGCCGAAAGACAGCCACCTCTGTCTACGGCGCATGCACCATAGACAGCGGCGCGCAGGCATACTGAGCACGCCGCTGTCAACGGCAATATGTGCGCATGCGCAGGAGTGACATCATCGTGGCTTCACCGAATGACAGCGGCGGAGCAGCGAGACCCCACCGAGAAGACGGATGCTCCGGACTACAGGGGACAGCGGTGACTTCGCTGGCTCCTGTGTCAGGTAAGTGACACATAATGGACTACTATGCGATGCATAGTAGTCCATTATGCTTTACCTTTGCAGGAAATCAAAGAGGAAGTAAACTCATCAGGATTTAATTCCTCTTTAATGTAAAAGTAGTCATAAACCACTTGAGCTCTGGAAGGTTTTAGTCTCTTCATGTTTAGAGCAGTTTTTGCTATTCAGCATTGCACTACTGTAACTGGCAATTGCGTGGTCATGCAACACTGTACGCAAATGAAAATATTATCTGATTCATCTAAATAGAGCTTTCTTTTGGGAGTATTTGTTCACCACTGGGTTTTTTTTTTTTTTTTTTGCAATATAAATATTTTAAAAGAAAAGACCGAAATTTTTGATAAAAGGAAAACAAAAATGTTCTTCTTTCTGTTACAAAACATATCAAAGAAAAAATAAAAAAATAAAAATCGAATTTCTTTATAAATTTACACCAAAATGTATTCAACTACATGTCTGGTAAAACAAATAACAAAAAAAAAAAAATATCCCAATAAGTGTATATTAACCTCCCAGGCTCGGGGTGAATTTTCATTACCAAAAGCGGTAACCCCAAACCACACTCGGTATTGCATCGCAGTATCCTGGGAAAGTTACTTACCTTGTCCCCAGGATCCAGTGATTTCCTCCTGCTGTATCCGCGGGCTGTGTCCTCTGCTCGATTTACTGTGTGCCAGGCTCCGTTCCCTGCAAGCGTCGCAACGCACGAGGACAGAGCCTGGCACCAAATTAAAAAAGTGCAAAAAACAACACGCATACAGTACACTGTAATCTTACACAATTCATTACTGTACTGTACTGTAATCAAATCATTTCACCTTCCTTTTGTCCCTAATGCTTTGCCCAGTGCCCTTCATGCAGTTTTATACTATATATACTGTTCTTTCTGCCTGGAAACTTGAGATTGTCCATAGCAACCAAAAAGGGCCCCTGTACGTCAAAAGTGGTTTTAGACCATCTAGAAAACAGCGATAATAAATTAGAACACTTGCAGAATTGGGTGATTTGTGGGGGAAATTCGTCATTAAACACTGAAAGTAATGACAGCGACAATTCTGCAAATGAGCAAATTTCAGTGTTTTTGATTTGATTACATGATTAAATACATTTTTATTATTATTAGTGTTATAATTATTTATAGTTATTTATTATATTATAATTTATGAGTTCATGTTTCAAACTTTATCATACCCGGGATATCTACTAGACTATGGTTTGGACAGATTTAAGTGTGTTATTCCTAAGAATTACAGGCCTACAATATAAAACGCCAAATTTACATGCATAACATTTACCGCTTTGAGACGCAAAAATCTGATATAATCATCCGCCAGAGAGGTTAATTGGTTTGTACAAAAGTTACCCCACAAACAAGGGTATATATACATCTATGACACTATACTGGTAATGGTGGTGATCCGCGACTTATGGAGGAACTTTGACAGAGTGACGAGTAATCTGGAGCTAGCTGACACAAGCTGGGAGGTACACTAACTGCCTAGCTGACATTGATTTTAATAGTGACAGTAATACAATGATCAGTGCTAATACTATACACTGTCACTGTACTACAAAATGGAGAATTTTTCCTCTATGGGACTTTATAAGGCAGAGAATCTTAGAACAGTGAAATTGTTTTTGTAATCAATTTTATAATTTTTTTATAATCCAAAACTATAAATTTATTAGAATAAATTAAAACATGGTGAAGTTGAATAAAAAAATCGGATGCATATATACAAAATTTAGGTGATAATAACAGAGAAAATTGCAACGATACAATAAACACCAATAAACCCTGTCCTGATAATTAGACTAGGACAAGAAAGCCCAATGCGTTTCAAGGTTGGAAATGATCGCAGCTCTCTTTGTAGAGGGTTCTTTACACCGATTTGGTCCTTGGCAGTGAACTATATCTCAATTTTCTTCAAATTGGATGCTATGTGGTGATTTTTCAGAAATGATACGGTTAGAATGTATTTTATTATTTTTTGAAATATGTGTGATCACTACTATTCGTGATCACTTTCAACTTTATTTACTTGCAACTTATATATGTACAATGTGTTTCAGCATTTGCAACCTTGAAACGTGTTGGGATTTCTTGTCCGAGTCTAATTATCAGGACAGAGTTTAGTGGTGTTTATTGTATTGTTGCAATTTTCTCTGTTACTATCACCTAAATTTTGTATATATATATATATATATATATATATATATATATATATATATATATATATTATATATATATATTTATGGCTGGAGCCCTATGGCCGATATGTATCTGAACAAAACAAGCTTATCATGAGACACCTTATATGAAATGGACCTGAAAGTGTGCCTTGGTCTAATGGACGGTATACCAAAATAAGGGGGCATACCCAGTAATTAGAATAAATGTGATTGAAGAGAAATGTTTTAGATAAATGCCCTAAAAAGGGGATGGGAGGGAGGGTATTGCGCACCGGAAACCGACAACTACCCCAGGCGAACGGGCTGGTTAAATACCCCCCGGGCTCCTCCCATAAATTCAGGCCGCCATACTGGCCTTCTTACTTATGGCTGGAGCCCTATGGCTGAACAAAACAAGCTTATCATGAGACACCTTATATGAAATGGACCTGAAAGTGTGCCTTGGTCTAATGGACGGTATACCAAAATAAGGGGGCAAAACAGTCAGGTAGGGATAAGAGTTTTATTGTTTCCTGGTTAATCTTTATTGAGCCAGTTGAGTGAATGCTCGTGACATCTCTACCTGTGGGTTAGGGATGTACCGAGTGAAGCAGGCCGACTTCCACCTGCCCAACCTTTTGATGACGTGGTCCGGGACCCCATGCCGGGATGCGGATGAAGCTGCTCCGATGCGGAAGGAGTGGCCGGAATACTCACTGGGATTGAGGAGCAAGTTGCGGAGGAGAATCCTGACATGCTTAATGAATTGGTGGTTAGTTAGTGGTTTGACCGGGAAGGGCAAAAGAGGGCTAGAGTCCGGGAGCTCGGGTAGCCGAGAGAGAAGCTGTGTAAGCACCGCGACCGGGCACCAGGCATTGTTAGTCTTGAAGAGGTGGATGTCTACGCCGGTGCCTGTCTGCTGGGTCTTGGTTACCGGGAGGGGGAGGATGAAATGGTCCTGGTGACGGAGCAGATGACGTCTGCGGAGGACTGGGCTGTGTGGGCTGTTGTGAGTGAACTCCCCGGGCCGAAGGAAGCCATAGAAGGCTAGGTAAATGGCTGCCTGTATGACCAGACTGGGGAGAGCACCGAAGGGGTAGCTGTTGAGTATGGTGGACATGTCCCTGAAAATGGAACTGGTGATGGGGAGCCGTTTGACTTTCACTGGTGGCTGTTGTTTTTGGATGCCGCGTAGTATGGCTCGGACAGCGTGGGACGAAAAAACAGAGGGATTGGTAGGATCCTGGATTGAGAGGAAGTGCTGAACGCCAGCTAAATATAAGCGGATGGTGTTAAAAGACAAGGCCAGTTGGTTGTGGCAGTACGAGATGAAGGCTAGTATGTGTCTAGCATCTGTGGGGGTGCCTACTGTGGAGGCCACCAGAAATGTGTTGAAGGCCTTCCAGGCTACCTGGTAAGCTTTCAGCGTATTGTCCGATAAAGAACGGTTGATGAGCTGCGTGGCTCCTAGTAGATGCGGCTCTAGTCCAGGGTCAACTGCGACCAATGCGGGATAGGCGCTGACGCGGTATCTGCACTGGGAACCTGTAGAAAGAAGGACCGGAAATTAAAACGGGACAGGGCGTCAGCTGCGAGGTTATATTTCCCTGGGATAAACATGCAGACAACGTTAAATTGGTGCTGTAGCGACAGCTGCACCAGCCTGCGTAGGAAGGACATCACGGAGGGAGATTTAGACCTGCCTTTATTGACAATTTCGGCTGTGGCCTGATTGTCGGTGGTGAAGCCTACCGTTTGACCAGACCAGGTAGGGCCCCAGAGCTGGGCGGCTGCAACCATGGGGTAGAGCTCGAAGAGTGAAGAGGATTGACTAAACCCCGGGATCCTAAGAATTTGAGAAGGCCAGGGTCCGGCGAACCAATGGTGGCCAAAAATTGCTGCAAACCCTGTAGAGGCCGCGGCATCTGTGACTACCTGTGGTGAGAGAGGTGAGATGCATGGGATGAAGAGAGAGATGCCATTCCAGTTGGACAGGAACTCGTCCCACATTGCCAGGTCTGCTAAAGCTGCGGTGTCTAGGCAGAGGATTTGATCCGGGTCTTGAGCCTGAGACAGGTAGACCAACAGACGTGATACAAAGGAACGGCCTTGTGGAATAATGCGCATGGCATAGTTGAGCATGCCCAACAGCGACTGCAGCTGTCTCCTTGTACATCCCCTGGTCCGAGTGAATTCGTGGAGTGCCGCCTTGATGCGGGTTAGTTTGTCAAGGGGCAGGCTGGCTTTCATGGAGCTGGTGTCTAAATTGACTCCAAGGAAGGTGATTGAACGTGCGGGTCCTTCCACCTTATGTTCAGCGATGGGAACATTGAGGTTCCCAAAGACGGTCCTTAACTTGTCGAGATCCCTCGGAGGTGTGCCTGGCCGTTCTATCAACAAGAAGTCGTCTAGGTAGTGGATAATTTGCTGACAGCCGACCTTGTGTAAGAGAATCCACTCGAGGGACTGAGCAAACATGTCGAACAGCCACGGGCTGCTTTTGGAGCCGAACGTCAACTTCGTAGCGAAGTAATATTGATCCTTCCACTTAATCCCGTGCCAGCACCAGAGGGACGGGTGGATAGGCAACAGTTTGAAGGCGTCGGATATGTCCGCTTTGGCCAGCCACGCACCTGTGCCTACTTTAAGGATGGCCTGAATTGCCATGTCCACGGAGGAGTACTTTAAGGAGAACTCCTCAGAAGGGATCAAGGAGTTTAAGCTGGGAATGTGAGAAGAACGAGGCGCAGACAGGTCATACACTAAACGTTTTTTATTGGAAAACTTGCCCTTGACAAGCCCAATAGGGCTAACTCTCCACATATTGAAGGGGGGCTGAGTGAAGGGGCCTATGGCGAAGCCTCGATCCACCTCGTTCTGCAGCAGCAGGTCGATGGCCTGTTCGTCAGAGGCTGCTGAGCGGAGGTTTCTGCACTCGTGGGTTTGGTGGGGTAGGGAGATGAGGCCGGTGTGGAAACCTGAGGTGAAGCCACCGATGAGGAAGGTGGCTAGTGAAGGAGTGGGGTGCGTGTTGAGATAGAAGCCCAGGCAAAGCACATCTATACGGCTTAGTCAAGAGCCTTTGTGCGCTTTGACCTCGCACAAATTTCTGGGGTGTGCCCTGTGGCATATAACGCAGATGTGCAGTAGACGGCACTGGCTGTAATTGCAAGAACCATAGTTAAAGTTATTGCAGATGGCCGCACCCCCTACGGTTCGGACCGTGCGTCCAAATTTGTCCACCTGGTTCTTAGGTGCCGAGCCTGATGGGCCTAGGGCTGCGGCAGAGGTGGAGGGGAACTCTACTGGGCGACTAGCCGGTATGTTGGCGCACCAGGGAGCGGTATGGGTGGAGGACTGGCAGATGGCACACAGGGGTGAACGAAGGCCAGCAAAATGCCGGCAGAATAGTTCCGTATCCATAAGGCTCCAGTCTGTGGGCGACTGGAACTGTGCCAGTTTGGCGGCTGCTTTCGCTGAGAAGGAACGATGGTAATCGTAGAAAGCAAAGCCACCATATTTGTATCCCAGGTCCACCACCGTGTGGAGATACAAATCTAGTTCTACCCTCCTGGCAGGAGAGGCTGAGCAAACGACATCTCTCAGCGTTCCAAAGGCTAGGGTAAACTCGGGGATGGATAGTTTATGGTTCAGCCTGGGGTCCTTAGCTTTGAGGACTACGGATACATCCCCCCAAGGTGTAAGCCTTATTCTCTGCCAGGTCATGTACTGAAATGAGCAAGGAGGCAAGGTTAACATCCTTGCCGTCCAAGATGTCCTTCCTAATGCTGGCCGGCACCAGATGTGCTGGACAGACCACGGGACATGTGCCTTCGGTACCTGTTGGTAGTGGAGACGGGACTGCGTCCGGAACCGGGGTGGCTGTGGCTGGGAGTGTTTCTAAGAGGGTCACTCTGGTTTGAACATCCGTGACCGAGCTGGATAGAGACGACACCATGGCATGTAGTTGGCCTATGGCCGTTGAGATGGACTGCAGAGTAGCCTGAGGCGGGGTACTAGGCCCGGCGGTAGCTGGGGGGGTAGAGAGGAGCCTAAACAGCTCTGCTTTCCTAGCTGTGGCTGGGAAGGGGATGCCCCTGCGTCTGAGCTCTGCTGTCAGCCTAGGGATAGTCCAGCCCCTGAAAGACTGTATGCTGTCGCTCACTGAAGGCGGGCGAGGTGACAGGGGGGCAGTGAGGTCTTCGCTGCCGAGCTGGGACATGGCTCCTGATGTCCTAGGAGTGATGTCCTATCTCTTTGGGGAAGATAGATGGACGACCGGAACCTATAAAGGATGACAAAGTCAAGACTGTTTCTCTATTTTCTAAGTGAACCCACCTGTTGCTGGGTACTAAGGCGGAAGCGAACGCGTATACACATATATATTGACGTGTGCCTCAGCGTACATACATATGTGTATCGGTCTGTCTCGCTGTCGCCTTTTCCACTCCTAGCCCTCTTGTTTTTTTTTTTGTTTTTTTTACCTGGGAGATAACGTCCAAGCTGGTGCAGGGTGGACCTGCTAAAGTTAGACTGACCTGGAGAGAGAAACAACAGATGATATTTGTTGAAGGAGCCTAACAAGGAAACTGACAAGCGACGTAAGCGGCTGGCTAACACAACTGAAGTGCACCGGTGAGTAGATATTTCTTCGCCACAATTTCTAAGTCATCGCGCCGTTATTTCCCTCATACTTTCTGTTTTCCTTTTGGGGTTTCTTCTTTTTTTTTTTTTTTTTTTTTTTTTTTGGCCGAACGCCAGGCAACCTGTGGAAAAAACGAATGAAATGTGGCTGTTCCCTCTGGGGCACGCCGAACCGTATCGATGCATCATAGATGCTACTGGATTCGGGTCGGGGCACTATAAGTGATTGTGAGATGAAGTATGGTTGCCGTGACAGAGGCACCACTGGTCGTGTCGCTAGTACGACTGACAACAGCACGGACTCTGGAGCACGTACTGAAATGTGGGAAATAACCTGGGGCGAACCGGAACGAATCGGTGCATGCGATCGTGCGACTGGATTCGAACCGGAGCGCGGAATGTGACAGTGAAATGAACTAAAGGACTATTGTCATGACAGAGGCCTGGGACGGCCGGCCACGGACTGAGGCCGGAACCGACCCGGATTTCTGGAGCATGCACTGAAATGAGGCCGAAAACCTACAAACCTGGGACCGTCCGGACGAGTCGATGCAAGTAAATGCGATCGGACTCGAACCGGGCGTACTAGATGAGGATGAAATGTTTCCCATGGTAGAGCTACGACTCGGAGAGGACGCGACTCGCGACCGTCAACGAACGGGCTCTAGCGCATGTACCGAAATGAGGCCAACGCAAACTGGGACACGTCGATTGAAACCTGTGCGTTTTGACAAAGCGACTGGTATTGATTCGAACGTGATAGGTGACGTGAAATGACTCCCATGACAGGGCCCGGGTTGGAATGGTAACGAACGGGCTCTGGAGCATGTACTGAAATGAGGCCAAGATCCTTGGGATACGTTGGTCGAACCTGTGCGTTTTTATTTGAAAAGACGACTGGTATCGATTCGAACGTAGTAGGTGACGTGAAATGACCCCCCCCATGACAGAGACCCGGACGGTTGGAACGAGCGGGCTCTGGAGCATGTACCGAAATGAGGCCGAGTACCTAGGGGCACACCGGGACGAATCGGCGCATTTAGTTTATGCAACTGGATTCGAATCGGAGCGTAGTAAGTGACAGGTGAAATGAAGAAATGGCCTACGTGAGCCAGCTTGTGGCAGAGGCACGAGTCGTTGTGCCGTAAGATACGACTGGCAACGATATGACTGCGGTACACGACAAACAAGATTTTGACAACCAGCTACTAACATAGCATTACAAGCAATATCTACCGAACGACGCCCGTGAAATGAAGGGCGTATGCGGACATGTGCGTTTTGAGTGATAACAACCCGGTATCATCACGAACGATATGACATTTTTTGGGTATTACGACCCTCAAACAAATATGGAAAGGAAGGTCAATCGAGACCCCTACCTGTGGCAGTCGAGCCAGCGAGATTGTACAAAACCGGACGGGACACGAGCACTGCGAGACTTCCTAGAAGGGAGACGTTTGTCCGAATGGTAATCAATGGTGATCAACACGCGCTGTCGGCCTAGTGACGTGGTATTGCGCACCGGAAACCGACAACTACCCCAGGCGAACGGGCTGGTTAAATACCCCCCGGGCTCCTCCCATAAATTCAGGCCGCCATACTGGCCTTCTTACATATATATATATATATATATATATATATATATATATATATATATATATATATATATATATATATATATATATATACACATCCGATTTTTTATTCAGTTTCACCGTGTTTTAACTTATTTTAATAAAGGTACAATTTAGGGATGTGGGCAGAGTGTCTTTCTCCATAAAGTTCTTGGCACTACCACAATATATCTGTCACTGTACTAATGACACCAGCTGGGAAGGGGTTAACATCTAGGGTCAATCAAAGGGTTAACTGTGTGCCTAACAATCTGTAAGGTGTGTAACGTGTGCTGCTTTTACTTTACTATCTGTCTTTTTTGGAACAGCCAGATCGCTGTTCACAATACACCGAAATCTGTTTTTTTAAGCACAGAAATTGTGTGATTGGCCACAGCAGATCAGCTGACTTCAGGAAAAAATCATTGGCTGAAATCAGCTTGCCAAATTCATGCTGTGTCCAATACCAGCACAGGTCTGCAGGGGACACGTGCATGCATGCCCCAAACCCAGAAAGAAAGGCCGCAATGTACAGGTACGTCACCTGGCATGGAGCTGCCACCTGCTTGCAGTACAACTACTGCGAGTGGGCGGCAAGTGGTTAACCACTTCCCGACCGGCGCACAACGATGTACGTTGGCAGAATGGCAGGGGCAGGCAAATTGGCGAAAAGGTACGTCCATTTGAAATTGCCGCCATGCCATTGCATGTGTGCCGTGAGTATGGTCGCGGGTCCCGTGGACTAAATTGCCGTGGGGATACCCGCGATCGTCTCACGGGGAGGCTGTACAGGGAGATGTGGAAGTAAACAGCATCTCCCCGTTCTGCCTAGCAACAAGTGACACTGATCTCTGCTCCCTGTGATTGGAGCAGAGATCAGTGTTCATTAACACACAGCTCAGCCTCCCACAGTTAGTAACACGCCCCTAGAACACACTTAACCCCTACACTGCCACCCCCTGGTTAACCCCTTCACTGCCAGTGTCATTTACACAGGAATCAGTGCATTTGTATAGCACTGTATAAATCTGTATAAATGGCAATGGTCCCAAAAATGTGTCAAAAATGTCCAATGTGTCCGCCATAATGTCGCAGTCATGATAAAAATTGCTGATCGCCGCCATTACTAGTAAAAAAAAAAAATTATTAATAAAAATGCCATAAAACGATCCCCTATTTTGTAAACGCTATAAATTTTGCGCAAACCAATCAATAATCGCTTATTGCGATTTTTTCACCAAAAATATGTAGAATACGTATCGGCCTAAACTGAGGAAAAAAATATGTTTTTTATATATTTTTGGGGGATATTTATTATAGCAAAAAGTAAACAATAATGAGTTTTTTTTCGAAATTGACGCTCTTTTTTGTTTATATCGCAAAAAAATAAAAACTGCAGGGGTGATCAAATACCACCACAAGAAATCTCTATTTGTGGGAAAAAAGGATGTCAATTTTGTTTGGGAGCCACGTCGCACGACCACGCAATTGTCAGTTAAAGCAACGCAGTGCGGAATCGTAAAAAGTAGTCTGGTCTTAAGCCAGCAAAATGGTCCGGTCTGAAAGTGGTTAAACTTATAACGCTGGGATATAATCTCTGGGATAAGCAAATATTCTCTAAATAAAAGAGGCCTGTGTATTCTTCCTTGAGTCTGGATGTGCTTTGTGGATTTCTACCAGATCTGTGCAGTAATCCAGTGTTAAACTTTACCTCTGTATAGCTTCCCCTTAATAAAGACCGCTCACTGCTGCTCTTTATCCATGTGCAAGATGATTGTTCTTGTCTTCTCCCCCTCCTGTAGTTTTCTGCAGGCAGCCTATAATAATATAGTTTTGCTAATAGGTGTCCCTCGTTCCCATCTCAAAAAGTTAGGAGGTATGCATATGTGATGCTGAGCCTCCATTATTGAAATAACTAAAAACCAATGAACGAAGGGGGTGAGCTAGGGACAAAAGACTTGGGGTAGGGTAGCCACCTCATCCCTTTAAACTTGAACACCTTTGAATTACACAGGTTCTGAGGCTAATTTAATGCAGATAACGCACCAAGTGAGTGTAATTACCACCTTAATCAGCCACAGAACCTGTGTAATTAATATGTGTCCCGTTTTAAAGGGATGAGGTGGCAACCCTAACTTGGGGGGAAGAGCTAGATAATGCTTGATGCCCTCCTTTCTTTGACTTGTCATAGCTTCTAATGCACACTGTGAGAAGCATACAGTGTGCCATCCATGAAACCAGAGTAAACAATTACAATGCAGGAGAGCAGCCTGTACAACTCTGCAAGACAGGAGATAAGGCCAGAGTTCAGCTTGTAAAGGCAGAAGCTTTTTTATCTTAATGCATTAAGATTAAAAAAACGTATGTATAGCAGCCACCCCAGCACCCCCTCTAATTGCTTTCCTGAACCCCATCTCTCTCTAGCTATGTCAACAAATGTCTAAGCCAATGGGACACTCCTCCTCATTCCCTGAGACACAGCAAGGTGCCATTGGCTCCCGCAATTGTCAATCAAAGTCAGTAGACCAATCAGGGGAGAGAGGGGGCAGGTCTGCTCTGGGCTTCGGGGCTTCATGGGAAGCTGCTGACTGTGGGGGCATTCTATATGAGGGAGGGGCCAGAAGCAGCAAAGAGGGACCCGTGAAAAAAAAGGAGGATCCGGGCTGCTTTGTGCAAAAGCAACTGCATAGAAGAGGTAAGGTTTGGTATTTAAAAAAAACAAAAAAAACAAGACTTTACAATCACTTTAATGGAATGCTTTTTCCAATTAAATTAAATGATCCGAGTATAATAATGATATATGGGAAGAGTAATGGGGTACAGGTGCCTCATATTTCCCTTTAAATCAGTCACTTTGTTTAGAAGGCCAAGAAACTTAGCACAAATGAGTTATGCCCCATACTCACGGTCGGACATTTCGACCCCAAAAGCCGTCTGATTTTTTTCTGACGGATTTTGGACGAAACTTGTCTGGCATACACACAGTCACACAAAGTTGGCGGAAAATCCGATCGTTCAGAACAAGGTAACGTAAAACAAGTACGACGGGACTACGTAGAGGCCAGTAGCCAATAGCTTTCGTCTCCAAATTTTTTCTGAGTATGCATGCCACTTTGTGCGTCGGAATTCTCTACACACGATCGGAAAAAGTCAGATCAGATTTTGTTGTCACAAAATTTTGGATTCAGCTCTCAAACTTCTTCCGTCGGAAATTCAGACAGAAAAAGCCCGATAGAGCCACACACGATCGGATTTTCCGACAACATAAACCGATCTGACTTTTTCCGTTGGAATTTCCGACCGTGTGTATGGAGCATTACTGTATTTAAAAGATCAAAAAATATATTTTGCGTGAAAAAAGCCCGTATATGCACAAGCACATAAAAATTCAACATGTTATTACAATTTGCTGTTCCATAACCGACTAAAATGCTTGGAAATGGCAGTCTGCAGTGATACCCTGTGGGGTCTTGTTAGCCAGCATAGCTCCACAGTATGTCACCTATAACTCATTTCTAGTAATTCCTATCCTAAGCTGTTTACATATTATATATAAATGTTTCATAAAACAGCCATTAAAATAAATATATTCAAATACAAAAAGAAGCCTAATGTGGTTGTAGATGAAGATATGATAGTTGATGTAAAAAAAACATAAATAACTGTACTGAATATATATCTATAGGGCATAATTATAAAGTAGTAATTTTTCAGCTGAATGCCCATTAGAAAATATATTTTTATAACACGCATTCATCATCCACATCTACCTGATCAAATCATATTTGCCACTCTAACCGATGTCTAGACTTCCCATTTTTTAAATAAAGCTCTTAATATCATTCCTCATATTTGCATTATTTGCATTCAGTGTTATAATTGCTGCCACTGACAGTTATTTTAGGTTTAATTTTCTTTTTTCAAAAATTAAAGCGGACTTCCACCCAAAAGTGGAAATTCCGCTCATTTGTCTCCTTCCCCCCTCCAGTGGCACTTTTGGCACCTTGTGGGGGGGAGCGGATACCTGTCTTTAGACCGTGGTGAGACAGGTTAGTTTTACCCTACTGATGATGTGTTGTCCCAATAGTATCCTGTCCCCACTTCCGGGAGTCTTGGCCATGGCTGTTAATGTCAGGGCTTACCTCCTTCCTCCTTCCCCTGCCGCCGGGCCAGTAAGAGAGTGCAGCGGGTGCCTCGAGCATGCGCAGTAGGGACCTGGGATGAAGCCGTAATGCTTTACCACCAGGTTCCCTTACTGGCTATGGCGGTAGCAGCACCAGCCAGCTGACGGAAACATCAGCTGCAGTGCCGACAACGCTGGACTCCAGGACAGTTAAAGTAAATATTTTTTTTTTTAAATAACAACCATGTTATACTTACCTCCACTGTGCAGCTCGCTTTGCACAGAGTGGCCCGAACCTGCTCTTCTGGGGTCACTCGGCGGCTGTCTATGCTTCCTCCCGCAGGTACTTCTCACGTTAATGCGAGCTCCCTCGCATGGTGAGAAGCACCTGCGCGTGCTCTCCCGCGATACAACCGGCAGCTATAGCAGCTCGCTGTATCACACTGCCCCGCCCCCGGTGCGCCGTGTCATTGGATGTGATTGACAGCAGCGTGAGCCAATGGCTGTGCTGCTTTCAATCCATCCACTCTAGCCAATCAGCGGCCATCGGGGGCAAGCGTGGGACTTTCGAGGGATCAGGCAAGTAAAATGGGGGTGCTGGGGGCACTGGCACTGTGAGATGTTTTTTCACTTTCATGCATAGAATGCATGAAGGTGAAAAAACATTTACCTTTACAACCCCTTTAAGTGTCCTATTATTAAATGTCAGCAGCTGCAGTATGTGTAGCTGCTGGCTTTTAATTTGTGCAGTGGTGGGCGGACCTCTGCTTTGAACAGGAATTCTTTATATAGTTACATTGGTCCAGCTTGGCATCCTCACTCCATCTCTCTACCTCGTGCAAACCGAGATCCCTTGCCATTCATTGAGAAGAGGCAAAGCATTCTCTGAATGGTACCTATGTCAAGTGACAGACCTCCTGTGTGCACAGTGCAGCAGGGTAGCCAGTCAGCACCTAGCTATGGGAGATCAATGGAATTGCTATGTTTACTACAGTGATTTCCAGCTTTTAGAGGGATCACATATGTTATATGTGTAGCAGTACCCCCAAAGCTGATTGATGATGATGATTGAATGTAGTGAAAAAACAGTCACTGCACATTTCCTGATAAGAGCAGTACAAATGATGATGATAATGATGACCAGGGTTCTTTTCCTAATTATGCAGAGGTCACACACATTCAATAACGGATCTATGCACGCTGACCCAGTAACCTGTCTAAGGGATGGGTATGTCTTTTGAGTTCATAATGCTAATAAACTTGTAACTGGGTACGGGTATAGGGCATGGGATACTCCAATCAATGCAAGCACCAAAGACGAGGACACTAACTTCCCTGTCCTATAAATAGCACTTCTGGATCTGAAAGAAAAGGCCAAATCAGGGACACTGTAGCAGCTGTACCCTGGAAAGCTACACTGGCTCTTAAATATATATTGTCAAAACACCAAACGTCACCCAGGTCAGCTAGCAGTCTTTTACTCATGAGGCCATTGAATAGCTGCCTAGACTTAGCTTCCTGTTGCAGTGGAGGCCCATCCATATGGGGCGCAGGGGCGCGGCACCCCTAATCCATTTGCCCGGCCTCTAATCTACATGCAGGATGCTGGATGCATGGATTCCAATTTTTTTTTTTTTTTTTGGAAGCACATGATTAGAGGCTAAGGCTCTAATTGTTTTTTTAAAAAGGGTGGGCTCGGGGCACAGAGTACTGCGCCCCAAGCTCACCTAGTTGTGTGAAAATAGCAAACTAATATTCACTATGGTCTTCCTTATTCTCCTCCTGGCCAATCAGGAAGTGGGTCCTGAGACCTGCCACCCGATTGGCCGAGAGGAGAAGCGATTCTATTGGCCGCCAAGAAGGAGGAGCGAGGAGATGCAGGAGAAGCCGCCGAAGCTGAGGAGGAGGAGACGATGGGTCAAGCTGCCTCCTGGAGTAAGCACTCTAGATGGGGTAAGTGCGGGGCTGGTGACCAACTGACCGACTGGGGGGGTGGATTGTTTGCCGCCACCCCCAAAAAATATACCACCAGCCTCCACTGTCCTGCTGACTTCTAGTGAAGTGTTAGTATTGGATTCTCAAGAGGGAAGTATCAGCGGTGTCTCTGCAGTTGCAGCCCCTCTGGCTTTGCCACAGCCAGGACCCTGATGAGCATCAATATAAATCTGCATACAAGCCTTAAAGGGATTGTAAAGTAAAATGTTTTATTTTTTAAATAACAAACATGTTATACTTACCTCCACTGTGCAGCTTGTTTTACACAGAGTGGCCCCGAACCTGCTCTTTTGGGGTCCCTCGGCGGCTGTCTCTGCTTCCTCCCGCAAGTACTTCTCACGTTAATGCGAGCTCCCTCACATGGTGAGAAGCACCTGCGGGCGCGCACCCATGATACAGCCGGCGGCTATAGCAGCTCGCTGTATCACACAGCCCCGCCCCCCGGTGCGCTGCATCATTGGATGTGATTGACAGCAGCGCGAGCCAATGGCTGCGCTGCTTTCAATCCATCCACTCCAGCCGAGCGGCGAAGAGGACGCGGGGGCGAGCGCGGGATTTTCAAAAGGGGTCAGGTAAGTAAAACAGGGGGGCTGGGGGCGCCGTCACTGTGAGATGTTTTTTCTCCTTAATGCATAGAATGCATTAAGGTGAAAAAATATCTACCTTTACAACCCCTTTAAGCCAGAATTGACCAAATATAGCCAGGATTTATAAGAAGGTGGGCTAGGGTGCTTCAAGGCTGGAACATATTTTCTGCACATAGAATAGTAATAATAAAAAAGCTTTTTCTCATTTGGAGATAATAAGTTTAGTTGTACAAGGCCAAATACACATCATTTCGTAATATTCAGAAAACTGAAGTTTAAGTGGGTAATACAAAACTCAAAGGGGTTGATTTACTAATATTGGAGTGCAAAGTTTGGTGCAGCTCTGCATGGTAGCCAATCGGTTTCTAAGTTCAGCTTGTTCAAAAAAAGCTGATTGATTTCTATGCAGAGCTGCACCAGATTCTGAATACTCCAGGTTTAGTAAATCAACCCCATAGTGTCAATTTGCAGTACTAAATGCAATGATAAAGAGATGCAGTAGCTTTATCACACCGACAAGAAGCAGACTAAAGCAGTTTTGTTTCATAAAGTTTGGGTAGCGAATAATAAGTAGAATGGAGGAATTTAAATTGGATAAATGTGTCCTCTGTAGAGATAATAAAAGAATAAAGATTTTTTAAATAGATTTTTTTCTTGCAAAGGACAGGCAATACTGAAATCTTTGGTGACACCTAAATTGTTAACATTAAACTTTTATACAGGGTAGATAGTATTCCTTCTGTCATGTGAAATCCTCTGTATCTTTCCAGTGCTGATAGAACAATATTAGCAAATCGATAAAATACACAGAATAGGCCATAATCTTTGCACAGTCAAAGGAACCAAGAAAGGCCTTAATTAATAACAGTAACTATTTTGCTATCCAAATGGATGCCTTTAACGTCTTAGGCCGCGTACACACGGGCGGACTGTTCGCCCAACCTTGTCCGCTGAACAGTGTTTGGGCGGACAGTCCGCTCGTGTGTGGGCTTTCAGCGGACAGTTTCAGCGGACAGTTGGACGGACAAAGTCTTTCGGAAATTCCGAAAAACTGTCCGCTGAAACTGTGTTTGAGCGAACAGTCCGCCCGTGTGTGGGCCTGTCCGCTGTACTTTCGAAATGAGCGGACTGTTCCCGCTCGGAAAGTCCGCCCACTACGAGCGCGTGTACAGGTAGGCGGGGCCCGCGAAGGATACGTCGCGGGCTCCGCCGCCTGGAATGGGCTTAAAGGGGAACCCCAACGCCGAAAAAAAATCGGCGTGGGGGTCCCCCCAAGTCCACACCAGACCCTTGTCCGAGCACGCTACCCGGCCGGCCAGGGAAGGGGGGCGAGCGAGCGCGCCCCCCCTCCTGAGCCGTACCAGGCCGCGTGCCCTCAACATGGGGGGGTGCCTTGGGGAAGGGGGGGGGCCGCGCGGCCCCCCCACCCCAAAGCACCTTGTCCCCATGTTGATGAGGACAAGGGCCTCTTCCCGACAACCCTGGCCGTTGGTTGTCGGGGTCTGCGGGCGGGGGGCTTATCGGAATCCGGGAGCCCCCTTTAAGAAGGGGGCCCCCGGATACCGGCCCCCCACCCTATGTGAATGAGTATGGGGTACAATGTACCCCTACCCATTCACCTGTGAAATAAAGTACAAATAAAAACACAACACAGGGGAAAAAAATATTTTATTGCACAGCCGGGGGTCTTCCGTCTTCGGGGGTCTTCTCGCCGGACTCCTCCGCTATGTGTGTGTAGCTCTTTTGCTAGCGGAGGAGTCCGGCTTTCTTCCTCCCCGCCGCCGGCCTCTTCTCCCGACTTCGGGGGTCTTGTGCCCCTCTTCGGTTCTTCTGCCGGGCCACCGCGCCTGGTCCGGTGGCCCGGTCTTCTGTCGCCGTCTTCGGTTCTTCTGCCGGGCCACCGCCTGTAAAAGAGCTACAAGAAGGCGCGGTGGCCCGGCAGAAGAACCGAAGGCGGCGACAGAAGAACGGAAGACGGCGACAGAAGACCGGGCCACCGGACCAGGCGCGGTGGCCCGTCGCCGCCTTCCGTTCGTGTTCTTCTTCTTCTTCTTCTTCTTCTTCCAGGAGATGTTGACACGTCGCTCCCTCCGGCCGGAATGCCAGAGCCGCCCTGCGTTGCCACTTATATAGTGACAATGGGGCGGGGTCACATGGTATATGTCACATGGGTTGGTCACATGGGTTGATGTCACAATGTGACATCAACCCATGTGACCAACCCATGTGACATATACCATGTGACCCCGCCCCATTGTCACTATATAAGTGGCAACGCAGGGCGGCTCTGGCATTCCGGCCGGAGGGAGCGACGTGTCAACATCTCCTGGAAGAAGAAGAAGAAGAAGAACACGAACGGAAGGCGGCGACGGCGACAGAAGACCGGGCCACCGCCTGTAAAAGAGCTACAAGAAGGCGCGGTGGCCCGGCAGAAGAACCGAAGGCGGCGACAGAAGAACGGAAGACGGCGACAGAAGACCGGGCCACCGGACCAGGCGCGGTGGCCCGGCAGAAGAACCGAAGAGGGGCACAAGACCCCCGAAGTCGGGAGAAGAGGCCGGCGGCGGGGAGGAAGAAAGCCGGACTCCTCCGCTAGCAAAAGAGCTACACACACATAGCGGAGGAGTCCGGCGAGAAGACCCCCGAAGACGGAAGACCCCCGGCTGTGCAATAAAATATTTTTTTCCCCTGTGTTGTGTTTTTATTTGTACTTTATTTCACAGGTGAATGGGTAGGGGTACATTGTACCCCATACTCATTCACATAGGGTGGGGGGCCGGTATCCGGGGGCCCCCTTCTTAAAGGGGGCTCCCGGATTCCGATAAGCCCCCCGCCCGCAGACCCCGACAACCAACGGCCAGGGTTGTCGGGAAGAGGCCCTTGTCCTCATCAACATGGGGACAAGGTGCTTTGGGGTGGGGGGGCCGCGCGGCCCCCCCCCCTTCCCCAAGGCACCCCCCCATGTTGAGGGCACGCGGCCTGGTACGGCTCAGGAGGGGGGGCGCGCTCGCTCGCCCCCCTTCCCTGGCCGGCCGGGTAGCGTGCTCGGACAAGGGTCTGGTGTGGACTTGGGGGGACCCCCACGCCGATTTTTTTTCGGCGTTGGGGTTCCCCTTTAAGCCCATTCCAGGCGGCGGAGCCCGCGACGTATCCTTCGCGGGCCCCGCCTACCTGTACACGCGCTCGAAGTGGGCGGATTTGCCTCCTCCTTACGTGGGCGAGTCCGTTCATTTCAAAAGTTGAGCGAACTGTTTGCCCAACCTTGTTCGTCAAACAGTCCGCTCGTGTGTGGGCAAGTCCGCCCATGCAAATTTTGAGCGGACTGTTTGACAAACTGTTTGCCGAACAAGGTTGGGCGAACAGTCCGCGCGTGTGTACGCGGCCTAAGAGGTCACTACTGTGCCATGAAGTTGTTTGTCATTTGCAAATGCCAAATCATTTGATTGTACCCTTGGTTCACCATTGATTTTATAGGAGACCCAGTATACCTCATGCCGATTAGTTATTGACAGGCTCATTTGATGGACTACCGCTAAAGAATTTAAGCCTAACATTCACATTTACAGTGCCTTACAGTGCAAATGTATTCACCCCACCCCCCTTGGCATTTTACGTATTTTGTTGCCTCACAACCTGGAATTAACATGGATTGTTTGAAGATTCGCTTCATTTTAAGTTCCAGAACATGCCCACAACTTTGAAGATTTTTTTTTTTTTTTTATTGTGAAGCAAACAACAAATAGGACAATACAGAAGAAGTCAGTGTGCATAACTATTCACCCCCCTAAAGTCAATACTTTGTAGAGCCACCTTTTGCAGCTATCACAGCTCCAAGTCGCTTTGGATAAGTCTCTATGAGCTTGCCACATCTTACCACTGGGATTTTTGGCCATTTATGCTTGCAAAACTGCTCCAGCTCCTTCAAGTTGGATGGTTTGCGCTTGTGAACAGTAATCTTTAAGTATGACCACAGATTTTCTATTGGATTGAGGTCTGGGCTTTGACTAGGCCATTCCAACACATTTACATGTTTCCACTCAAGTGTTGCTTTAGCAGTGTGTTTGGGGTCATTGTCCTGCTGGAAGGTGTCACACACAGAGTGGTACAAGTTTTGCTCAAGAATATCCCTGTATTCAGCACCATTCATCTTCCCCTCCATTCTGACCAGTTTCCCAGTTCCGGCTGCTGAAAAACATCCCCACAGCATGATGCTGCCACCACCATGTTTCACTGTGGATGGTATTCTTTGGGTGATGTGATGTGTTGAGTTTGCGCCACACATAGCGTTTTCTTTGATGGCCAATTTTAGTCTCATCAGACCAGAGCACCTTCCTCCATACATTTTGGGAGTCTCCCACATGCCTTTTCGCAAACTCAAAATGTGCCATTTTGTTTTTTTCTAAAAGTAATGACTTTCTTCTGGCCACCCTGCTATAAAGCCCAACTCTATGGAGCGTACGGCTTATTGTCGTCTTATGTACAGATACTCCAGTCTCTGCTGTGGAACTCGGCAGCTCCTCCAGGGTTACCTTAGTTCTCTGTGCTGCCTCTTTGAATTAATGCCCTCCTTGCCCAGTCTGTGAGTTTAGGTGTGTGGCCATCTCTTGGCAGGTTTGGTGTTGTGCCATATTCTTTCCATTTGGTTATGATAGATTAGCAGCTCTGGCCAATCATAGCGATACCCGTAACAAAAAAACTCAGAGAGACATGTCGCCAGTCACAGAGGTGTACCGGGACCGCTGCAGGGGTTTCGATCTAAGGTAACTATTTCAAAATGAGCTAGTATGCTATGCATACTAGCTTATTATGCCTTTGTCTTGCAGGTTTTTTTTTTTTATTTTATTGTCGTGGGTTTACAATCACTTTAAGACGACTATACGTGGATAAAAATGTAGCTGGTTCAACAGGGACTGGCTGAATTTCGATCCCTGTGTGGCCAGGCTGATTGTACAGAAGTCGATTCATGTTTTTCCTGAACAATCAGTGGTGCCAGCTGTAGGAGTTCTGTTCCCCGCTGCCTACATCGAATGTATGGGTGGGGGAATTGACAAATTCTTCCCTTCAACCCACTGGTTTAAAGTGGATGTAAACCCACTCTCATCCTTTCTAAACTACTGCAATATTGGTTATCTAGAAGGATATACATGCCTCCTGCATGTATACTTATCTGTCAAATGTCTCCCCTCTGTCTGTTATGAGACTTGAAAAACTGCCGATTTTGTGGGTGGGTCTGTTTTCCAGGGCTCAGTGGGTGGAGTTGTGATGTCAGTAGACTCCCCGCCCACCTCTACACTCCCCTTATCAACATGCATTTTCTCCTGTGTATTTCTTATACTGAACTTCTGCTATGATCACTAACATCCAGTCAAAACCCAGAAAAGTCCCCACATGACTTCAGCATGCCAAATCATGCTGATGTGTGGAACAGCCAATTCTTGCAGAGCTGCTAAAGAAAGTAGTGGGGGTTGGAATTAAAAAAAATGTATGTCTTAGGCTAGTGCATAGGATATGTAAATCACCTGTCACTCACAGCAAGGGGGAAGAACAGACAACGTTTTCCAAGTTTGTCTGTTTTATTTCACTGAAAAAAGATATGAGGATTATTCAGAGCTGGATTAACTCTTTGTGGCAAGACTGGGCACAGCTGATCTGAAATCCCATACTCTATATTGTGCCAGACAAAAAAAAAAATTTTTTTTAGGTTTACCATTTTAACAAAGAAAAAAAAAAAGAACATATGGCCTGCTTTCGTTTTCTCATTTTAAAACTCAACTCCAGTTAAGCTGCCCTGTCCTCTCATCACTCCCCTCCCTGTGAGCCTCTCTGCAGCTAAGTTTAGACTTTATTTTAGCATCCATACCTTAAATTTGGGTGTTTACTGGCCAAGCAGGGCCCTCTATATTTACAGCATCACTGGTGGACGATCCGCTGTGCTGCAGATGACAGTGCTGTTGTGCTGCAGATGACAGTGCTGTTGTGCTGCAGATGACAGTGCTGTTGTAGTGGTCAGCCTGAGAGCCCAGGTTCTGTAATAATGAGTTTGCCATTGACAGCATGGACTTACAGGAAGTGCTATGAATTACTCTGTGGCCTTATTCAACCCAGAAGAGCACTGGTGCCCAGGAGCAAAGAAGGACATAAAGAAGGAGAATAGTGATTCGATTTATTTTAAAGGAGGCACAAAAAAAAAATGGAAACCTGGAGTTGAGCGCTAAGTGCAAGCATGATGCATGCTATGCTATGTGTAAGTGTAAAGCCCACCACAGATGGATCGAATTTCGGCTGATTTAGCAAGGACTGTCAGAGATTTTATCCATGTATGGGCAGACTGGTTGTACTAAAGTCATCGAACAACTTCAGTACAAACAGCTTGTTGGAGTTTTTGCATGTGATTACTGTACCGACTAGCAGTAAACATTGTGTTCTGGCAGCCGTGAAGGCTCTCTGTGCCGCCCCCCCCTCCCCCGCTGGCACAACACAATAGCTCTATGGAAGAGAATACCCCATCAACCCAGTTGTAGGAAAGAAAATCAAATCCCATGGCTTGCCTCACACACAAGTGCATATTACTCACAACGGTCACGTAGTTACCCCAAACTAATACTTTCATCAGCATTTATTTCCAGAAGGAAGGCACCATTTTTGTTCGGCCATCATACAGCCTCAGCTGCAGTCCCTCACCTTATGGCTTGCTACAAAATGACAGCACAGCTGAGGGAGAAGAAAGTGAGAAAATGCTTCTTCATCAGACTGATGACATCATCTCACCTTACAAAAAGTCACTTAAAGCGGAGTTCCACCCAAAAGTGGAACGTCCGCTCATTTATCTCCTCCCCCCCCTCCGGTGCCACATTTGGCCCCTTTCAAGGGGGCGGATACCTGTCTTTGACAGGTATCCTGTCCCCACTTCCGGGAGACTGGGCCGCAGCCCATTAGGTCAGCAACTCGGCTCCCTCCTCCTTCCCCCACCACCGGGCTAGTAGGAGAGCGCAGAGGTGCTTTCACGCATTCGCAGCAGGGACCCGGCTTGAAGATGTAATGCTTCGCTACTGGATTCCCTTAATGGCAATGGTGGCGGCAGCACCCGACATCTGACCGAAACATCAGCTGCGGTGTCGACATCACTGGACTCCAGGACAGGTAAGTGTCCTATTATTAGAAGTCAGCAGCTGCAGTATGTATAGCTGCTGGCTTTTCATTTTTGCAGGGATGGGCGAACCTCCGCTTGAAGCTCAAGGACAGCTTACAATGATGAAAGGTAGATGTTTATTTAAAAAAAAAAAAAAACTATCCTGTTGCTGTATATTTTGACATGTTGGGAATTCATTCATGCAGAATTGTAAAATTACTGAAGGTTCTTTTTAAATAGAAAGGCATCATGTTAAGTATTGGTGATACTTTTTCTTGTCACTTTTTCCTTAAACAAAAAATCTTTACTGAACAAAGAAAATGATCGTTTCCATTACAGTTAAGGAATCTGCTATTACAAGCTTCAGCTAACACACATAGAAAACAGATGGACAGCAGGAACACAAATCTGCTAGTAAAGTTTTTCTAGAACCAGTAAGGCCGCGTACACACGAGCGGACTGTCCGCCCAAACACTGTTCAGCGGACAAAGTTGGGCGAACAGTCCGCCCGTGTGTACGCGGCCTAAGAAGAAACAACAATAAGAAAGATAAAATGGAAAGTGAGGCAACTGGGGACAAAAAGATGGAAAAGTTCTAATCATTGCTATGTAATATTTTCAGTGATACTCTTAGAACTGGTTCACATCTGGGCTAAACAGCACAACACAAGCGCACATGGGATCTGTTTACACCATGCATGTGCAGTGGTGTGCACTGAGTAGAAATGCATTTTTATGCAGCACAATGCATGATACCTCACATGTGAATGCAGATAGTTGAATATAATGTAAATTTGTGACATTAAAAACTTGTTCTAGTGCAGGAGTAGGCAACCCCCGGCCCTGGTGCTGCAAGCGGCACGCAAAGCCGGCACTTCACTCCCTCCTCATCAGCAGAACAGTGCAGGGAAGTGTCAGTGAGACACACACTAGTGGATTTTCCTTCTGAAAAAACTTGGATGGTTTTTCCGATGGAATTCCGCTCAAGCTTGTCTTGCATACACACGGTCACACAAAACTTCTCTAAACTTTTGAACACAGTGAAGTACAGCACTACAACGAGCCGAGAAAATGAAGGTCAATGCTGCTTCAGAGCATGTGTCGAATTGCTTCCAAGCATACGTAGGAATTTTGTGCGTCAGAATTGGTGCAGACGATCGGAGTTTCCGATCCTAACTTTTTCCGACCGAAAAATTCAGAACCTGCTCTCTATCTTTTGCTGCTGGGAATTCGGCCAGCAAAAGTCCAATGGAGCTTACACGCGGTCAGAATTTCTGTCCAAAAGCTCACATCGGATTTTTGCTGGTGGAATTTCTGATCGTGTGTACAGGGCATAATGCATTCCAATCTCAGAATTCCCCACACCACACCTGCACTGAGTGGGAGGCACTGTGCCCCCACACATTGTAAAAGATGGAAAACATTGTTTGGATCTCTAACTTTGCTGTAGCTGCGATCGTCAGCTTTTGTGTTGGGGAAGAGATTGGGTGCAGTTCTGCCGGGGGGGGGACTGTCATTGGCCACTGCTAAAGCCAATCACAGTCCTGCTAGCCCCGCCCACTATCTGGAGGAAGATGACTCGCTTGGTTGCCACTACCAATCTCAGAAAGAAGGGATTTCACTGTGATTGAGAAAACCACAATCAGGTGACAGTTTGTGGAATTACTGTTGAGTTTCTGGGAACTTTGTTACCAATATTCCTGAACCTTTTCCATCACTACTACTCTGCGCTGCACGTTTTCTCAGCTGCGGGGGCCCAACATATGATCCTGCACACAGGCCCACTGTTTTCATAAAATGCCCCTGACCTGAGCTCATTATTATGCATCCATTCCCGATTGTATGGTGGGAGGGTTAAGAAGGGGGTTCAGCGGTGAGACAGAAAAGTAGGGGGGTACAGTGATGGGCCAGATGAGCAGGGGGCTACAGTGGTGGGACAGATGAGCAAGGGGGGGGTTCAGTGTTGGGCAAGATGAGCAGGGGGTTACAGTGGTGGTACAGATGAGCAGAGGGGTTCAGTGTTGGGGCAGATGAGAAAGGGGTTCAGTGGTGGGACAGAAGAGCAGGGGGGTACAGCGGTGGGGCAGATCTGAAAGAAGGTGCATAGGTGGAACAGATGAGTAGGGGGTTACAGTGGTTGGGCCGCAGAGCAGGGGATACAGAAGTGGGGCAGATGTACAGGGGGTACAGTGGTGGGGCAGAGGAAAAAGGAGGTACATTGGTGGGAGAAATGAGCAAGGGGTTACAGCGGTGGGGCAGAGGAGCAGGGGGGTACAGAGGTGGAGCAGATGTGCAGAGGAGAAAGGAGGTACATTGGTGGAACACATAAGTAGGGGGTTACAGTGGTGGGGCAGAAGAGCAGGGGGAACAGAGGTGGGACAGATGTGCAGGAGGTACAGCGGTGGGGCAGATTAGAAAGAGGGTTACAGTGGTGGGGCAGAATAGCAGATAAATTCAGTGTTAGGACAGATCAACGGTGAGACAGTGGAGCATGGGGGTGCGGCAGTGGAGCAGATGTGCAGGGAGGTACAATGGTGGGGTAGATGAGAAAGGGGGAACATTGGAGGGCCAAATGAGCAGGGGGTACAGTGGTAGGACAGACGAGCAGGGTGGTACAGTGGTGGGGAAGATGAGCAGGGGGGGTAAAGTGGTGGGTCAGATGTGCAGGGTAGTACAGTGGTGGGCCAGATGTGCAGGGGGGTACAGTGATGGGGCAGATGAGCAGGGGGTACAGTGATGGGGCAGATGAGCAGGGGGGTACAGTGATGGGGCAGATGAGCAGGGGGTTACAGTGGTTGGGAAGAAGAGCAGGGGGAACAGAGGTGGCACAAATGTACAGGGGGTACAGTGGTGGGGCAGAGGAGAAAGGAGGTAGATTGGTGGGACAGATGAGCAGGGGGTTACAGTGGTGGGGCAGAGGAGCAGGGGGGTATGGAGGTGGGGCAGATGTGCAGAGGGGTAAGGAGGTACATCGGTGGAACACATGAGCAGGTGGTTACACTGGTGAGGCAGAAGAGCAAGGGGAACAGAGGTGGCACAAATGTACAGGGGGTACAGTGGTGGGGCAGAGGAGAAAAGAGGAAGATTGGTGGGACAGATGAGCAGGGGGTTACAGTAGTGGGGCAGAGGAGCAGGTGGGTATGGAGGTGGGGCAGATGTGCAGAGGGGTAAGGAGGTACATCGGTGGAACACATGAGCAGGTGGTTACACTGGTGGGGCAGAAGAGCAGGGGGAACAGGGGTGGGACAGATGTGCAGGAGGTACAGTGGTGGGGCAAATGAGCAGGGTAGTACAGTGGTGGGGTTGGTGTGCAGGGGGTTAGTGGTGGGGCAGATGAGCGAGGGGGTACAGTGGTGGAGCAGATGAGCGGGGGGGGTACAGTGGTGGGGAAGATGAGCAGAGGGTACAGTAGTGATGCAATGTTCTGAAGGTTTAAAGGTTCATGAATTGGGGCTGATCTGAAGTGTGAGAGTGCAGGATGTTAATTTGTCACTGTTAAGTAGTATCAAGTAGTTTACAGCATTTACTTTATAAAAAATCCTTTTCGTGATTGAGATTGTGAAGTTGACATTTTTTTGTTATAAAATCGGCACGCTCAATTTCTTTAAAAACATTTTTCGGGACACTGTGCTCAGAAGGTTGCCTGCCCCTGTTCTAGTGCAATGCACTGTAACAACACATCCCGCCACCTTTCAGAATGCACACCAACGTGCATGCGTTTTACAGAACAAAACACATTCAAACTAGTGTGAACGAATCCTTACACACAGAAAACAAATTTGCCCATGGGACTTTAATGAGGCACAATTAAGGCCGCGTACACACGGGCGGACTGTTCGCCCAACCTTGTCCGCTGAACAGTGTTTGGGCGGACAGTCCGCTCGTGTGTGGGGCTTCAGCGGACAGTTTCAGCGGACAGTTGGCCGAACAAGGTCTTACGGAAATTCCGAAAAACTGTCCGCTGAAACAAGGTTTCAGCGGACTGTTCGCTCGTGTGTAGGCTTGTTCGGCCAACTAAGTCTCGCGCATGCTCAGAAAGGATTTCCACGTCGGAAGGTTGCATTGCAGTGTATTGGACGTCGAAATTTTCGATCCGTCGTGCGTGCCGAAACGTCATCGCGCACGGTTTCAGCAAACTGTTCGTCCGTCGTGTGTGGCCATGTCCGTCCATGCTAAGTTTGAGCGGACTGTTTGCCGAAACTGTTGGACGGACAAAGTTGGGCGAACAGTCCGCGCGTGTGTACGCGGCCTAACAGATACAATTTAGAAAAGATTTTTCATTAATGCAAAAGGCAAAAATTACATACATTTAAAATCATCTTTGGTACATAATTGTTTAAAGGTATCTGTGCAAAGATCATCATCATTGAATACATCAAAGCTTAACTTCCATGAGATGAGTACTATGTACTGATTCTCTACGCATCTCGCAAGATAAAACCTCGCTTCCTCAGGAGAGGTACATATGGATATCTAAAAATAGATGCTGCGAACGAGTCCTTAGCCAAACTGTATGTAGCAAAGATCTATGTACTTATTTTCTATAAAATACAGTTATTGACTGAAAAAAACTAAAAATAATCATACTCACCTATGTTGCTGCAGCATCGATCCAATGCTGCAGCTGTCCACTGCCACTCTAAGACCAAAAACTGAATCACATGACAGCAGATCACCATCAATTTATACAGAGCTTTACATATATTATACATTTGCATCAGTCCCCAACCTCAAAGAGTTTACAGTCTAAGGTCCATAACTTACATTCATACATACACATACCAGGGCCAATTTAGGCAACAAAGTTGCTCTTTAACCACTTCCCACCCGGGCTATATCAGAATTACGGCCGGGAAGTGGTTTAGTTATCCTGACCGGGCGTCATATGACGTCCAGCAGGATAATCCACATGGTGTGCCCGTGGGGACGTGCAGCGCGGCGATCAGTGGTGTGGTGTGTCAGTCTGACACACCACATCACAATCTCAGTAAAGAGCCTCTGACGGAGGCTCTTTGCCACATGATCAGCCGTGTCCAATCACGGCTGATCACGATGTAAACAGGAAGAGCCATGTAGCGGCTTTTCCTCACTCGCGTCTGACAGACGCGAGTAGAAGAGAAAGGATCGGTGGTTCTCCTGACAGGGGGGGGGGGGGGGTTCTGTGCTGATTGCTTATCACCACAGCCCCACTGAGGACGCCCGCCCAGGACGACCAGGATGCCGCCAGGACCACCAGCTATGCCCACAAAGGAACTCCAACAGGTATGCCAACCACGGCAGTGCCCAGGCAGCTGCTAATCAGTGCCCATTAATATTGCCTGCCAGTGTCAGTGCCTATGAGTGCCACCTATCAGTGCCCAGCAGTCACCGCTTATCAGTGCCCAGCAGTGCCGCCTATCAGTGTCACCCATAAGTACCCATCAGTGCCGCCTTTCAGTGCCCAGTGTTGCCTATCAGTGCCACATATGAGTGCCCATCAGTGCTGCCTATTAATGCCCATCAGTGCTGCATACCAGTGCCACCTATCAGTGCCGCCTATCAGTGGCCATCATCAGTGCCATCTCATTGGTGCCGCCTTATCAGTGCCCGTCATTGCAGCTTATCAGTGCCCGTCAGTGAAGAAAACTTTTTTTTTTACAACATTTTATAACAGGTAAACTTTTTTTTCAAAAATGTTGGTCTTTTTTATTTGTTTAGCAACAGATAAAAACCGCAGAGGTGATCAAATACCACCAAAAAAAAGCTCTATTTGTGGGAAGAAAATGATAGAGGTGTTGTTTGGGTACCGTGTCGCATGATCGTGCAATTGTCATTTAAAAAGTGACAGAGCTGAAAGCCAAAAATTGGGCAGGAAGGGGGGTAAGTGCCTCATATTGAAGTGGTTAAAGCAAACTTTTCATGAGAAGCAAACCAATCTGTTGTGTAAAGGAAACATTCAATTTCCTTAATTTATTGTTACCACTCCTACTTACCACTAGATCTCTAATGCAGAAGATGACTACCACAATCATCACACAGATAGTGAATAGGCACAAGGGGCAGGAGACACGGGCTCAGCCAGCATTTGTCAAAAATAGCACCCAGGGTTTAGTTTTGTCAAAAAATGAAATCTCGCAGTAAGCAGCCCTTTGGGTGCATCCAAAGACATAGAGCAAAAGTTTTACGATTTGTGCGATTTTAAGTCAATTGTTGATTTACCTAAGAAAATTCATGGCAATTTCAATATACAGTTGCTGTCATAGACTTAAGGCAGACATTATTTTGTGGAACTGTATCTTTTTTTATTTTCTGTTATACAAATGGTTATATGTCTTTTTTTCCATGTTCAGATAATAAATGCTAACCAACAATGTGTGCGCATTTCCTGTACCTAGAAGTATTGTTCTGATATTTTTTTGGCAAACCTGATTTTTTTTTTTTAAATAGAAAGTTTTCTTAAGAGAATAAAATAATTTGTGTTTATGGAACAATATTCGTTCTATATTACCAATAAATTGGCCACAAGTCTGCCGAGAGCAATGTCTCATGACTATGGACAGCCTTGGTGTAAATAAGACATTAGAGCTCTTTGGAATGTATTTAGTAAACTAGTGGTTCTCAAAACCACAGTCCTCAGGGATTTAAATTTCCCATTTTAAACAAATTTGAATAATCCCTAAATCCAGAACTACTAATTGCCCTTAAGTAAAGGCCTGGGAAGCACTAGGGAAAGCACATGAAATCACCAATGTCAAATGAAACGGGGACATCGACTGTGAACCTCTCTGCTAAATCCAGTATAATTAATATTGGCAGACTGTGTTCTTTACATAACGCTTATCACAGGCTACAGTCTATTCAAAAATGGGTCGGGTCATTTAAGATTTGTTATTTCCACATTAAGGCCCAAATTACAGGCACAAACTCAACACAGTTTACAGATGAAAGACCATAAATTGCCTAATATATCTTGCAGTTTCCAGCAACTAAGCACCCAGACCGTCTCTGCTGATTTGTATTGAAGTCTTTAGATGATTGCATATTGCTACAATTGTATAATTAATGTCTACCCAGAGATGTGTGGCATGATCACAAATAACCAATCATGGCCAATCACTTTGGCAAGTGAAGTCTGGTACAAACTTTGTAAAGGGAGGGAAGGTTTGGATGACTGCTTACAGGCATTCATGACCAATTCAAGTCCACTCTTGGTTGGTTGAACTGCTCAGATAAAGATAATCACTGATCAGATAATCATTTATACAGCTAAAAATAACAGTAAAAAAGAAAAACATATTTCCTATAGGATGGTGATGGTGAACCTTTGCCCCCCAGATGTTTTGGAACTACATTTCCCAAGATGCTCAACTACACTGGGGGGAGGGAGGGGTGCATGAGCATCATGAAAAATGTAGTTCCAAATCATCTGGGGTGCCAAGGTTCACCACCACTGCTATAGGATGTCTACTTACCTTGTATCCAAACTTCCTGAAAAGGCCTCATGGGGGGATTATCTAGTGCAGTGGTCATCAACCCTGTCCTCCGGGCCCACTAACAGGCCAGGTTTTATGTATTACCTTGAGGAGATGCAGACAAGAATACTGCAATCACTGAGCAGCAAATGCTATCACCTGTGATTTATTTCAGTTATCTTGCAAACTTGGTCTGTTAGTGGGCCCTGAGGACAGGGTTTATGACCACTGATGTAGTGGTATCCACTATCCACTAGTGTATCCAGAGGGCCTGTGAATGCATCATATCCTGAAGCTGCGTTATTGAACAGTAATGCTCCAAGGCTGTCAATGCTGCAAAATTTCTGGCATTCCACACTCAGTGACAATCCAAGGCTGAGCTAGAAAACTGCAAACACAAGCAACCAATGGTGAGCAGAAGCCAGGGAGAAGAAGCAGGAGCTGTAGCCAGTACAGGCAAGAATCTGACACTCCCAGAGATGTCGGATTCCAACAAAACATTCAGGAGTTGGAGCATGAAGAGGAAAAAAGTTTTAAAGAGCTAAAGTTGAAATATTTAGGTATATTTTCAAATAAAACTTTTTTAAAATTAAAATAGGATACCTTCATTCTGCTAAGATCTAAACTGTGTAATTATGTAAATCAAATACTAGAAGGCTTTAAAACAGAAACTGAGGTATAGTGACGTTAAAGCTGAATTCCATGAATGTTTTTTTATTTATTTTTTGCATAGGTATCCTGATCCGGTGCGGACTAATGTAAGTTTTAGATTGCATACGGGGCAGAGTCCTGTGGAAGCAGAGAATCAATGTAGTAGCCACTGCTACTATATTGATCCACAATGTCTTTAATGTGCAAAGCTCATTGGCTTTCCTGCTACGGAGAGACCACAGGGGGCTTCAGGCTTGGCATGGGTGCCATTCAGAGAACACCTTGTATTTTTCTTAATCAATACAAGGTGTTTTCTGATTGAATGAGGTGGAGATTGTGCTATCTTCTAGATTGTAAGCTCTAAGGAGCAGGGCCCTCTGATCCCTCCTGTATTGATTTGTATTGTAAGTGTATTGTCTGCCCTCATGTTGTAAAGCGCTGTGCAAACTTTTAGCGCTATATAAATCCTGTATGATAATAATAATAATACCCCCTCTGCATCTCCACCTCCTCCAGTCAAACAACATTTTGCATTCACTGATGCCAAAAATGTATAGTAATCTATGAATGGGAGATGAATGAACCTCTGTGCTGCCCCAGGGCAGCTGCTCAGTACGGACCCTGAAAGACAGAGAAAATGACTGAAGTAGTAGCAGTTACTATAGTGTTTCTAAGCTTACACTTGGATCAGCCAGGCAAGGACTATGTATAATCACATTGGTCCAAACTGGTCCAATGTAACAATAAGAAAAACCATGCCAAGAATTTACGGTAAAGGCACTAAAACAGCCTTGTTAGGTAAAAAAATAAAAATAAATAAATAAAAAATAAATAAAACTGCAAAGAGCTGCTGTTTTGGCTAAAGGTGACATACGGGATTGCATTTTTGTCACACAATACTAAACATATTGCACTCTCAGCCTCACCTCTTCGAACTTTCAGGAAAAAAATCTAAGCACCAGCAGACTGAGAGTAGGTTAGGTACACAATTAACCATTTGCACACACAAATTGTAGCCACATGTATTTATGGAAGCGCACACCTATCACAGCATCTGCTGCTGCAATTCTGACCTTTAACCTCCCTGGCGGTACCATTATTTCGGATTTTAGGTGCTAAAAGCGGTACCATTATTTTGCATGAAAATTTGGCGTTTTATATTGTAGTCCTGCAATTCTTAGGAATAACTCTCTTAAATCTGTCCAAACCAGAGTCTAGCAGACATCCCGGGTATGATAAAGTTTGAAAAATTAAATCATAAATTATAATATAAGAAATAATTATAAATAATTGTACCAAATAATAATATAACAATAATAAAAATTATTCAATAATGTAATCACATCAAAAACACTGAAATTTGCTCGGTTGCAGAATTGTCACTGTCATTACTTTTCAGTATTTGATGACGAATCTCCCCACAAATCGCTATCGCTCAATTCTGCGAGTGATTCTAATTTATTATCGCTGTTTTCTAGCTGCTCTAAAATCATTTTTGATGTACAGTGACAGTTTTGGTTGCTATGGACAATCTCCAGTTTCCAGGTATAAAGAACAGCTTTTATTATATAAAACTACATGCAGGACACTGGGCAGACCACTAGGGACAACGGGGATGTGAAATGTTTACATACAGCAATGTAATCTGTAAGATTACATTATACTGTATGTTTACTGTGTGTTTCACTTTTTGAATTTGGCGCCGATCTCCGTGCCCGTGCGTCGCAACGCTCGCAGGGCACGGAGATCGCCGATGTGATAGATCGAGCGAGACACGGCTCGCTCGTACAGCGGGGAGACGACGCTGGATCCGAGGGAGAAGGTGAGTATTCCTCCTCCTGGATCCAGCGATGCAGTCCCGAGTCTGACTCGGGGATACCGCTAATGGTATAAAAAATCCACCCCGAGTCAGACTCGGGAAAACCGTCAGGGGGGTTAAGCAATGTCTGACACTGACTGCCACAGAGTCTTAAAATACTGGAGCCCTCACAGAGGCAAAGATTCTTTAATTTCTGATTACAGCATTCTTAGCCCACGTACACACGGTCGGAGATTTTGCCAACCAAATCCGTCGGATTTTGCCCGTCGGATTTAGTCCGACGGATTGTGTCCGAAACTGTTGCATACACACGGTTGGGCCAAGTTGGCGAAAAAGCCGATCTTTCAGAACGTGATGACGTAATTTCGTTATGATGGGACTACATTCAGGCTAGTAGCCAATAGCTTTGATGTAGGAATTTTATCTGAGCATGCGTGGCACTTGGTCCGATGAAAATGCTCTACACATGATCGGATTAGGTCCGTCCAGCCCAGTTGGTCGGGAAATATTTCCAACATGTTGGAAAATTGGGTCGGACGGAGATTCGGATGGAATCAGTCTGATGCATAACACACACAGTCGGATTATCTGACGACACGGTCCGATAAGACTCATTCCGACAGATTCTCCGACCGTGTGTACAAGGGCTAAGATTTTGTGTAATGAATTTCAAATATCGCTTTAATGAAAAGAAGAGAAAAATTATGCTAAAAAATATTTGCAGAAAAGGCATTACAAAACAGACAATAGGCAACAATAAAATAAAATGGCATTAAAAGTGAAAATTACTTAGCACTTAATTTGTCTGATCTTCGGTTTCATGTAGGGTCCAATTTAGTCCAATTATTTACATATGTTAGAATCACCGGGTCTCATAAATGACTCTAAGTATTCCTTAATAGTTCTGACGTTAAGCAAGAACTGCAGAGCTGCAAATGCAGAAATCTTTCCTGTTCCCTAGGAGGGCATTTACAGACATACCACAACCACTTAAAGGGTCTGAAAAGTGTGCTGAAGGGATGATAAAGTGTTTGAATGTGAATTATTTTAACTATATCTATATTTCCATATGACAGGGTTTAACTGATAATTAACATATTATTGAACAGAATGAAAATATGATTTGCTAGACACTAAATATTTTAATCCTTTTTATGCTTCTCTTAGGAAGCGTAATATGTCCTATCAGCCAATATAAGTGTGTTTGGTGTCTACCTGATTATTTATTTCTACATTAGTGTAATGAATGTAACTATGTCATAGCAGGAATTATGAATTATGCATAGAGTTTGGTTCTGGTAGTTCAGGTCAAAAACCTGATTCACAGATATGTATTTGCTTCTAGACTGATTTATGACAGGCATATTTATGGCCTGGCCCATAAAAGTGTTTTGCAGATCCTGGCCTAAGTAGGGTTTGATGTTTCTGTTTTCCTTCCTAGCTGATCTGCTTTTTACCACTGCGTCTGAAGTTGGACTGTACTGCGTTACCTCCCATGAATGCCTAGGGCAGACATGAAATCTAAATCTCCCTATCTAATCATTAAACTACACATTTTATAGAAATGAGGATGGCATTGTGTGCATAGTTTGGGGTTATCAGACCTCATTATTAGCATGGGTTATGAAGGAGGTACCGACTCATGTTTCTGCATTAAGGGATAATCAGTTGCAGCAGTAACATTTGAATGTAGCATGAACAAATCTTTAAATATAAAATTAGACATCTGGGTAAATGATCTCAGCACTTAACATTCTAAAATGAAGTTGAATCTGATGCTAGGGGTTTCCCTTGCTCCACCTTAGCTCAGAGGCTGTAGACGGCAAGTTGCAACGTCATGACTATTCCATTGCCAATAACTGAAAGCCCCTAAACACATCCAATTAGTGAGTGAAATGGAAGTAGAGATTTTTTCTCTAATTATGCAATGAACTAATTTCTTAAAAGACCGTCTAAAGCCAGGGTTCATAAAAGTAATCTTTCTCAGTGCTCTTTAACTTGATATATAGCTGCATACAAACTAAATGAACTTTGTTTAATTTAAAAGTAAGAATCGCTTTTTTTTTTAGGCGTTCATTTGCATTCCTTAAGCCACTCAAGTCTTCCTGAATTCATGTGTATTATCAACCTATTTCTGTCTGGGAAAAAAGACCCTAATTAGGGCTAAGCAATAGCTGATCAGAAACCTCATAATTCAACCTGACAATTGATAAAAGATCAAATGCTGCATCCCACTCTCCTGGGTTGATTTACTAAAGTCAAATAGGGTGTGCACTTTGCAAAATAATTTTCACTTTGCAAGGGAATTTTTCCCTTTAGCTTAGGAGAATGTGGCGCAAAGAATATCCAATTGTGTGCAAAACAATGAAAAAATGAAAAAACAAAACAAAACAAAAACCCAGCATTGCACGTTCACTAAGCTAAGAGAAAAATCCCTTGCAAAGTTGATAGCCTTTTGTCCTTTAATAAATCAACCATACACCATCCGGCTGCAAATGTGGTACATGGGGGTGTATGAAGACTGGAGTTGATTGCAAAATGTATTTATTTTCAGTAAAAATACCCAAATCGGTTGATAGGCAGGCTGTTGGAACTCTTGACAGTCTTCTGTGAATGTTCTTATACTAAAGGGTTACAAACAAAGCTGACTTCCGCGACCTACCATGACCTACCCTGGGCTGATTGCCTATGCTCTCTTCTCAGCTGTCTACATCTTTCACATTTTTAAAAAGGCTAGACTCTCAGAAAGCATACATCAAGAGACACAGATGTATTTCCTATACAAATGATGATACTCTCTGGCCCTATGGATTTCCATTTACCCAGTAAGCTTTACTAAATAAAATAGTTGATGAGCAATACCGCACAGTCAACCCAGACAATCATACATACTGCACACTTTTTATTTTATGTATTCTGATTAAAGCTAACTCTTGTTTACTATGGATTAATATTAACAAAATTTGTTCCTCATACAGTGTTTTTATGTTATACCTAAAATCCAATAGACACAGACTGGAAAATGATCTTCTTCAAATGCTTTCTGTCAATGAGTCAGATATTCTGAATTATTTAGTAACAATGCAGAACATATACCATTTAAGACTTCTATTACCAGGGAATCAGACATCTTTAATTGTGCTTAAGGCAGCACTAAAAGCAGTGATGATATGTAAAATACAGTAGCTCATGACAACCAGACTGCTCCTTTTTAAGACTTTAGAGGAGTATGTGAAAAGAAATATCACTGTCAATTTGTTGCTATGGTTTACGAACATTATTTTATTTTACTAAAGGCAAATAGGTTTGTCACTTTGCTCGGGAAGTTGCACTTTGCAAGGGAATTTTGCCCCAGAGCTTAGTGAATAGGGTGAAGATTAATTTTGCAAAGAACACCCAATCATGTGAAAGAGAAATAAAAAAAACAAAAAAAAAAAACATTTTTATGTGCACATGATCATAGAAAGTCAGCAGAGCGTTGCCTCATTCACTAAGCTCTGGGGAAAATTCCATTGCAATGTGCAATTTCCTTTGCAAAGCGAACAGACTATTTGCCTTTAGTAAAAAAAAACAAAAAAAAAAACAATGCTCGTAAACCATAGCAACAAATTGTCAGTGATCTTTATCTTCACATAATCCTCTAAAACTCCCTTTGCAAAGCGAACAGACTATTAGTCTTTAGTAAAACAACCCCAATGTTTGTAAACCATAGCAACAAATTGACAGTGATCTTTTTCGCATACTCCTCTAAAAGTTCTTTTGCAAAGCAAACAGGCTATTTGCCTTTAGTAAATCTACCCCATTGGTTCTATTATATAAGCCAGTAAGTCTTATCACAATGATCCCAAATATCTAAATTTTGGATGACATTCAATAACCTATTTGTGTAATTAATAAAGCACAAATAAACATAAAATATATGCTCGGATGTCCTCCATTGCATCCCCTCTTAATTTCTCTAGATTACAAATATCAAGAGACCAAACTATTAACACTGACCTAATAAATATTCTCTCCTACACCCCGTAACTGTAGCTTTATGACTTTCTCCATCTGCAATGTGGGAAAGGGAAAAATGAATACCCACTGCCTCCCCCCTTTACCTCTCCCACCCCCCTTTACCTTTCCCCATATACCCGCCCCTCCTTTTTTTCTCTCTCTCACTTCTTCTACTTTTCCAATCTCTTCACCTGCTTCCAAGCAGTTATAAAATTGACATGTCCATTTTCATCTATATTGATAACACTGTAACAAAATTATGGTTGCCAAACCTAAAATGTATGGCTTTGATACAGAAATTTAGTTGTCACTCTATAAAAACTATGTATAGCAATGTTGTATCTTAATTACAATCTCTGTATGTACGCATCTCTTTTGACTATTAAAACCTCTAACTGTTTGTTCATTGTATTTGCATATTGACCTGTCTCATTCAATAAAATTTATGTAACAAAAAAAAAAAAACACATATGATCCTTATGCAATACTTTTTAACATACAAGTTACTAATGGCAACTTCTGTATAAACAGGAAAAGATAAGTAACAGAAGTAATTAATATTTTGCTTATTAATTAATGAGCCCACAAGGGCTTATTCACACCACTATGTTTTTACATGATGTTCCCCTGTGATGTGGTCTCACGGGAACCTCATGTAAAATACTGTCCACTGGCATCAAAGGCACCATTCATACTACAACACTGTGTTGGAGTGAAAAAACACTGCAGCAGACAATGACAGTAGGGATCGTCAGACATATTTCATTGTTTCTTGGGAATATGAGCAACTATCTTATACTGTATAGTGAAATAACCCTAAAACATACAAAGACCTATTTTATGAGGGTCCTAATAGATAGGCTAAAACTGAAATTACAAAGACACTATTAGACATCTCTGTCTGCCAATACTGTATTGGATTCTGATCCAAAAAATACACATCATCTATACTGAAAAATAAATGATATGACTAAAAAAGTTGCTGGCCTTTCAGCACATACCACTTGTTCATGTTTGATGGCTTTTTCAGGCACATACAGGTGAATTCAATAAAGCACTTACAATACTTTTCTGGCGGCATGGTCCTTTAAAATGGCCTGTGCCAAATTCAAAAATTCCTGCTGCCAGTTTCAGTATCTTTAACGATACATGTGGCAAATTCAGGTTCTTAAAGTGGTGCTAAGGTTGCACTAAATTAAAAAAGAATTACCTTCAGTTTAATTATCTACAAGCTGGAGGTAATTAAGACCAACTCTAAATTGGTGTACATACAGAAGAATGCAGGGTGCCTGTCTCTGTATGCTGTGTAGCAGAGTGGCATGTTTGCTGCCAGCTCCCGACTCACACCAAGTAACACTGAGAGTGGTTGGAGCCTGATGGGGAAGCTAATTTCTTTTATTCAACTACAGGTTGCTGGAACAAACTTTTCTTGATGCCCTCATCAACACAGATAGTGTTGACAGGGCAATCTCTCACCCGGAGCCATTGTGTTCTTTGTAAAATCTGGCAGGCTGGTTGTACCTAAGCTGATTGATCCATCAACTTGGGTACATTCAGTCTTCCCATACATGGTTCACATCTCGGCCGGTCAGATTAGGTGTCGGAAGTGAGGTTTGGTCAGCTGTACATGCGTTCTACTGCTACCAGGTTTGCTTATCTGGCAGAACACCTGTAGTCAGAAGAAGGCAGCCGACATTCTACTACACCCAGCTACGTCTTGAATTTCAGAGTAATTTTAGTAATAAAGTGAATGTATATAAATAAATATAGTATTTTGACACCTGTGATGCTGTTTGGATGTTTCATTTTGAAAACCTAAAGGTTTAGCACTGAGCAGTGCGGGGTGAACCAATCTCTGCCATCATCCTACTGCTAGCATTCAGCTTCTTTGAAAATTTAACATCAAAACAGCATCACAGATGTTAATATACTATATTTATTTATCTATGCACTTTATAGCTAAAATTACTCTGAAATTCAAGATGTAGCTGGGTGTAGTAAGATATCCGCTGCCACCTTCTGACTGCAAGTGTCCCGGTACCTAATCTGACGGGTCGCCGATTCTGATGGAACGCCAGCTTAAGGGACTAGTTCCCAATTAGGTCAACTCCCTCCTTGTGATTGACAGCAGTCAGTGCTTGGATTCTGTCTATTGGCAATGGAATCCACCTACTGCCTGCTGTCAATTACAAGGGGAACAGACCTGAAGGGGAAGTAGTGTTTCTGAATCCCCAATTAGGCTTCATGTACATGGGACTTCATGTACACGAGACGTATTTACAACCTCTCCTGAATTATTTAACTTGACAGATAGTAACCCACATTTAAAATGTCAGTTTTGTCGCATTTTACAGTAATAAATGCATTTTTATAGCACTGATCGCTGTATTAATGCCAATGGTCCTAAAAATGTGTCAAAATTGTCCGATGTGTCCGCCATAATGTCGCAGTCCTGATAAAAAGCACAGATCGCCACATTACTGGTAAAATAATAATAATAATAAAAATGCTATAAATCTATCCCCTATTTTTCAGACGCTATAACTTTTGTGCAAACCAATCAATATACGCTTATTGCGATTTTTTTTAAACACAACTATGTAGAAGAATACATATCGGCCCAAACTGTGGGAAAATATATATATATTTATGAGGGATATTTATTATAGCAAAAAGTAAAAAATAATGTATTTTTTTCAAAATTGTCACTTATTTACAGCGCAAAAAAAAACCGCAGAGATGATCAAATACCACCAAAAGAAAGCTCTATTTATGGGGGGAAAAGAACGTCAATTCTGTTTGGGTACAACGTTGCATGACCGCACAATTGTCGGTTAAAGCGGCGTAGTGGCGAATCGTAAAAAGTGCTCTGGTCAGGAAGGGGGTAAAACATTCCAGGGCTGAAGTGGTCAAAATTATGGGCAATCTCAAGGCACCCTTTAAAATTATTGACAGTCTCGAGGCACCCCATTCTAAAATGTAAAAAACTATTGTAATATTTTTACATGATGCAGCAATATCCACACACGTGGGATGCCCAGCGTTAGGTGTTTTATTCTTCCACAGCAAATGCACTTTTGAACACTGGTACTGACTAATAGTCCAATGTTTCTCTTCTCCCTCCTTTTTTCTCCATTACTCAGCTAATGTGACCCGCTGATGGAGAGGGGCAGGGAAGGGTCAAACAAGGATGTTGTGCAGGCAACTACCATTCTCCTTCTTAACCGATGACATCATTGGTTGTTAGAACGCCAGCAGCTAGAAGGTCATAATGGTGCAGAATAAAAATCCGTGGCTTTGTGTAACTAAAATGAAGGCTTGTTTCACTAGCTGGGTTGTATGCAATTTTTGGGCAATTTTTAGGCATTTTGCCAAAGTGCGATGCAGGAACCCGCAGTGGATTTGCAGGGTACCTGCGTCGCAAAAGTTTGAACCGAGCCTCACAAATGAAACACATGATATAAAAAGGAACAGTTAGTTCGTTTTTTCCGCTTTGATTTGAAAGAGTTTAAAGCTAAATTCCAGGCAAATAAAAAATAATACCTTGAAAGAGGGTTGGGCCCCTACTGCAGGAGATAATTGTTCATTGACACCTATGGGAAAAATACAAGGAGATTTGCTTACCCGATCCTCTGCTCCTCCCCACAGCTAGACCAGTCCCTGCAGCTTCTGCACCCCACCAGTCTAGGGCCCTGACGTCATCAAGACCACAGCAAAATCTATAGACCCGCTCTGGACCTGATGACACCAAGGGACAGTCCACCTCTGGACGGTGGGGGAGTGCTGCCTACCAGGAGAACACAGGATCAAGTACAGTTGTGCTCATAAGTTTACATACCCTGACAGAATTTATGATTTCTTGGCCATTTTTCTGAGAATATGAATGATAACACAAAAACTTTTCTTTCACTCATGGTTAGTGTTTGGCTGAAACCATTTATTATCAATCAACTGTGTTTACTCTTTTTAAATCATAATCACAACAAAAAACTACCCACATAACTCGATCAAAAATGTACACACCCCAGTTCTTAATAGCGTGTATTGCCCCCTTTAACATCAATGGCAGCTTTTGTGGTTTTTGTGGATGAAGCTCTTTATCTTCTCAGATGGTAACGCTGCCCATTCCTCTTGGTAAAAAGCCTCCAGTTCCTGTAAATTCTTGGGCTGTCTTGCATGAACTGCATGTTTGAGATTTCCCCAGAGTGGCTCCATGATATTGAGGTCAGGAGAGTGAGACCTTCACTTTATTCTGCTATAGCCAATGACAGGGCAACTTGGCCTTGTGTTTTGGATCATTGTCATGTTGAAATGTCCAAGTACGTCCCATGCGCAGCTTCCTAGTTTTTGTGTTATCATTCATATTCTCTGAAATGGCCAAGAAATCATAAATTCTGCCAGGGTATGACATATGGGCACAACTGTATAAGGCTGGGTTCACACTATTGCGAAATGGATGCAGGTTTCCTCGCATTCAAGGCGCATGTCAGGAGATTGTAACTGACTCTCTATGGAGCCGGTTCACACATTTCCAGAGTGGCTGTGGAGCGAATTGTACAGAAGTCCTGTGTGTCTCCTAGTCTGTTTCAGGTCCAAATTCAGCCAAAAATCTGGACCGAAATCGGACCTGAAACGGTGAACAGGGACGCACCAGACCCCTGCTGTCAGCCTCTCCGTACGGCAGTGTGAACCCAGCCTAAAGGTTTCTGTTCTCCCCTAGACAAAGCAAACAATCAATCCTCTATTTCTTATTTGCCTGGAGTTGAGTTTTAGGCCTCATGCACTCTAGACATTTTGTTAACTTTCCTAGACCCTGGCAGCAGAGCTTTGGCTGAAAAACACTTGATGCCTGTAAACTCATGTAACATGTGTAGGCACGTTCAGGCATGTCAAGCACTTGGGTGGTAATTCATTTAACTGGCTAGTCTATACATTTTCTCTGGTGACCCCGCCCCATGCCTATATAAGTCATTGCGCACCGCGCACATGGCAGTACAGTGGAAGAGAGCATTGTGTCAACATTGGAAAAAGACCGGAGGTGAAGACCGGGCCAGTGCTAGCAAAAGAGTGGGCAAAAGAGCAGAAGATAGAGGAGGAGCCTGGCAGAAGACACTGGAGAGCAAGAGAAGAACCGGAGAGCGTCGAGAAGTCAGAAGAGACCCCCAAAGTCGGAAGAAGACCCCTGGAGCTGCCTAATAAATTACTTTAAAAACCTAACATAACATAATTTATAAAAAGAATTATAAATAACAAGTGTTAATAATGAAATTCAAAAAATCCCAGTGAAGTGATAAAAAAGTGAAATGGGATCCCTGGGATCCTGAGTACTGCTTTTCTGTTTCACATGCTGCTGTTGACGGTCCCGGCCTGTTTTATTCTATAAAGGAGACTACTGTGATCCTGGTCTGAGGAGGTGCTGTGGAGATTGACTATGGTCATGAAATCGCTTGCCTTTTGGTATTTATTAAGTTCTCACTGGACTATTTTTCATTTATTGGACTTTTTTTATCACTTCACTGGGATTTTTCGAATTTCGTTATTAACACTTGTTATTTATAATTCTTTTTATAAATTATGTTATGTTTGATTTATTAGAGGGGTAGATCAACTTTTCTCACTATTATTGCAATCAATTAATTAAACACTCATAGGTGTTTATATTTAATTTATTTATAGTATTTATGTATGTGCGCGTTTTTTTCCTTTTCTTATCTTATTGTGTTTACGTGTATCTTGTAAAACTGATCTGCAGTGATTTTTAGTTGTACTAGTGTAGATTTAGGTTTAGCGATGTATTTATTTTTATTTTTGATCTAATTTAAAAACCTGTCTAGTGTGTTTTTTTTTTTTTATTGACACTTTTTTCCCCCAGGTGAAAGGGTATCTCCTCTGCTATCTTCTGCTCTTTTGCTTGCTCTTTTGCTAGCGTTGGCCCGGTCTTCACCTCCGGTTTTCACCTCCGGTCTTCTTCCGATGTTGACACAACGCTCTCTCCCGCTGTACTGCCGTGTGCACAGTGCGCAACGACTTATTTAGGCATGGGGCAGGGTCACCGGGTGATGTCATCCGGTGACCATGCCCCATGCCTATATAAGTCGGTGCGTACCGCGCACATAGCATTACAGTGGGAGAGAGCGTCGTGTCAACATCGGAAGAAGAGAAGAGGGAAGAAGACGACGGACGAAGCTAGTAAAAGAGCGGACAAAAGAGCAGAAGATAACGGAGGAGCCCCCTTATTAAAGGGGGCTCCCAGATTCCGATGAGCCCCCCACCCACAGACCCCGACAACCAACGGCCAGGGTTGTTGGGGAGAGTGCTTTCGGGTGGGGAGGGGGCCACAGGGTGCCCCCCTGCCCCAAATGACCCACCCCCCCATGTTGAGGGCATACGGCCTGGTACAGTTCAGGAGGGGGGGGGGCGCTCACTCGTCCCCACCCCCGTTTCTGCTCAGATAAGGGTCTGGTATGAATTTTGGGGGGACCCCCAAAGGGCCTGGTGTGGTCTTGGAGGGGGAACCCATGCCGTTTTCTTATTTAAAATTTGGTGTGGAGTTCCCCCTCAAGATTCATACCAAACACAGTGCCTGGTAATGGCGGGATCCAAGTCGGATCCCTGTTGATTGAATGTCAGCTTCAAGTCGCAGGGCAAAGTCGGATCCAAAGTAGGAAGGCTGTCGTGTCTTACTAGTGTGAACCCGGCCTTATAGGTGAGCATGAGAATTTTGAAGTCAATGGAAACAGTTAAAGAAGAACACACTACCAGTTCTGTATTAATGGAGCCTAAGGCCGCGTACACACGGGCGGACTGTATGGCCTACTTAGTCCGTCATACAATCCGACGGACAGTCCGTCATACTTTCGAATGAACGGACTTGACCACACACGGATGCACAAACAGTCCGTCGAAAGCTTGCGCGATGACGTGTACAGCACGTACGACGGGACTAGAAATAGGAAGTCCAATACACAGCAATGCAACCTTTCGCCGTGTAAATCCTTTCTGAGCATGCGCCATTCTTAGTCCGTGGAACTAGCCTACTCACGAGCGGATTGTCCGCTGAAACCAAAGTATGACGGACAGAATTACGGAAATTCCGAAATACTTAGTACGCCAGACTGCACGCTGAAAAAGTCAGCTGAAGCCCACACACGAGCGGACTGTCCGCTGAAATGTGTTTCGACGGACGAAGTAGGCCATACAGTCCGCCCCTGTGTACGCGGCCTTACCAGCAGTAAACAGACAAGGTCACAATGACAGTACAAAGCAAGATATACCGGTACTTGTTTCAACTGCCCATTTCTCAAATCCCATATCACATCCATCACTGTAAACAGCTGGCTACATAAAGAAATGACATGATAGCAGTAACTTCTACAGGTAAACATTTCCCATAAGGAACAACTTCTTCCTTTCTGCTGCCATCTCGCTAAACATGTATGAATGCTTCAACGTGAAAAAGAAGTAACGATCGTCTTATACAGAAGCAAGGCCTGCAAAAGCTTAACGGTTCACCTTTTCTAGAAAATAGCCTCCTAGCCAAGGGACCCCAGTAGGTAATAAGAAATTGTACAGATTTGTAAAATCTTCATTCATTTTGTTATCATACCTAGGCCATTTAAGTTCCCAGAAGCCTGGCTGGAAACTTTCAATTGGTGATCCCCACATCCTGAGTTGTTGCTAGGACATGAAAACCAGTGGATGCTCACTCCAGCACTACTGGATGTGGAAATTGCTAACTGGGAGGTTTTATTTTGGCCAGGCTACGAGTAAGAAAATAAAATAATATAACATTTTAGAAATGCACTTTTATAAATACACCTTAACTGCATAGGCTATTTTCTGAAATAGGTGAACATAGCCTTTAAGCAAATTTCCCAGTTTAATTCATATACAATAAGCAATGGCCATAAATGCAACCATAGAATAGACAAATAGACAAAAACAAGCATCCACACTGAGCATTTTATACATTTCTATTGGCTCTGCCTTACGAATAGTATATATATATATATATATATATATATATATATATATATATATATATATATATATATATATATATATATGCATTTTTTTACATCTCATAATAGGCAAATCTAGAAAGATTATAGAATCAGTTAATAGAGAACAGTAATTGAGAATTTAGTTAATACTGGTATCAATCACTTGCCCTGTTTTGATATGAAAAATTACAGCATAAATCAAATTGATTTTCTCCTGTTGCACTCTCATTAATACAAAAAAAATTAGTTAAACAGTAAATAAACTGACAGTAACATTGGGACAGGCAAAATAATGAGATGGAGGTAACATGCTAATAGCTGGAATCTTGTAGATAAATGATGAATCGGGTAGAAAGACTTCAAAGTAAAATAAAAAGAGAAAACGCTGAAAGTGGGCACCGGTTGAGGGCAATAAAAAAAAAATAGGACAGCGGGTGATGAAAGCAGTAATTATTCAGAAGAAGACAGTGAATTGGTAGAAAGGACAGAGAGATAAGGAGATCAGGAATGACAGAAAGAAGAACAGAAGAAAGACAGGTAGAGAAATAAACTGGCAGAGGGCAAAGCGCAGAGGGATAGGCGGCCACAGAGAGACGGTGGATAGGATTAGAAAACCCGCAGCCTTTAGATTGTAGGAGACTGGCAAAGTAATGCGATGAGACTGTACAAGTGCCTGCTCTTCAGCGGGATTACCATGTCATTGTAATTCAATTTTTTTTGTTGAGAGCCTAAATGATATATATAAAACATTCAACTTGAGAATGCCAGGCAAAATCGCATTCCTATCCAGAGTCACAGGTGTACCTACGCTGGCTATAAATTGGGGCGGCATGTTCTAGTAAGGCCAAAAACACACTGGGGTTGATTTACTAAAACTGAAGAGTGCAAAATCTGGAGCAGCCCAACACAGGACCCAATCAGTTTCCAGGTATTTTTGTCAAAGCTTAATTGAACAGGCTGAAGGTAGAAGCTGATTGGCTACAGTGTACAGTTGCACCAGATTTTGCACTCTCCAGTTTTAGTAAATCAAGTCCGCGTGTTTAGTCCATATACAATTCTGCGCCTACATCCTAAACTCATAGGGCAGTAATGCTGCATACACATGACCGGTTTTCCCGTCGGAAGGTTTTTCTGACGGAACTCCGACGGAAACTGTCATGCGTACACACGATCACACCAAAGTCCAATCGTTAAGAACGTGGTGATGTACAACACGTACGACGGGACTAGAAGAAGGATGTTCAATAGCCAGTAGCCAATAGCTTCCGTCTCATACTTGCTTCAGAGCATGCGTCGTTTTTGGTCCGGCGGAACAGCATACAGACGATTGGTTTTCCCGAATTGGAATTGGTTCCGTCAAAAATATTTAAAACATGTTCTATTTCTAGGTCCATCAGAATTTTCGTAAAAAAAAGTCCCATGAGGCATACACACGATCAGAATATATGATGAAACTTTTCCGTCTGACTTTTTCTGTCGGACATTCCACTCGTGTGTATGTGGCATAAATGTGGGTACCTCAGTCAGCTGAAGTGAATTTCAGCTTGCCAAAGACTTTGACAGGGCCGAACGCTGCACCCGTGCCTTCCGGGCGCCGGAAATGGACGCACACCTCTATAAGAACTAGGGTGGATAGTAGGTGGAGGCTTCTGCTTCTAGGACAGAAAACAGGGCCTACATCCAACGGCTACACTGCCCAGAGCCCTCTGGAAAATGGGA